>NC_090324.1:24843100-25155571 GCF_040869045.1 Eurosta solidaginis | reverse complement strand
CTATACTAAATCACTCGAACGCAACGAACTCGTCGACAATATAAATAAGCATGTTATTCCTTATCTTGGACGCCATCCATCGCCAATGAAGCGAAAATATTTCGAAAGGGATTCATACTGCAAAAAAAAACACAGCAAATTGCGCAAAGTATTTCGGATGCACTTTGAGGTGGTTCACTGTTAACTTTATCAGAAGACCTAAAGAAGATCAAAGCTTACTACGAACAAATTTTGGAGAACATGAAATATCAAATCGAAAACTGCTCTAATAATTTGGATAAGCAAAAAATATTATCTCTATAACCAAACACCATGACATCTAAGGAAATTAAAGACATTTTTGGGCATGATTTATCTTACGAATTGATAAGAATTAGCAAAGATATACAAAAAAGTAAAACAAAGTTTTCGGACGTCAAACGCTCTAGCATGGACAGGCGTAGTTTACCTGAACAAACTAGTAAGTAAGCAAATATTCCGAAAGTCAGCAGTATGAGCTGCGCAAGGTTGTATATTAAATCTAAATAAATAAAAATAAAAAATTAACTATATCAAGTGTATGTCTGTTTATTGTGCGTGTCTGAAAAATTTGATAATACGATTCTTGTTCGAATCTATTAGAATACTTAGTCATAGTATCTGTATCTGTATAACTTCCAAAGTATAGATAGGTACCATTTTTGCCACACAATAATAGCAAAATAAAAAAAAAGTTAACAAGAAATGGTTTTACTTATAAATTTTTTTTAAAGAAAAAAAAAACACCATTCTAGTTTTTATATTAAATCGACCTTTCTAAAAAATTTTTTTTTAAATCGGTTGGTCTTTGAAATGTTTTCCCAGTTTGAAAAAAAATGTAGAAAAAAAATTTTTTCAGTGTAATATAGAATCTTTACAGTATATGTTTTCAATTTTCATTTTAATAAAAAAATTTAAAAAAATTTTTTTCAGTGTAATATAGAATCTTTAGAGTATATGTTTTCAAAGGTGATTTTAATACCTTTCTAACGGTATAAAAATTTTTGAAATCGGTTGATTAGTTTACGCGTGATATCAAAATATCAGAAAGTAACCAAGAGATGCATTTACTTAAATAAATTAAAAAAAAAAGCAAAAAAAAACAACCTTCTAGTTTTCAGATATGTTATATATATTAAATCTATAAAAAAAAAAAAAAAAATTTTTTTTTTAATCGCTTGGTCTTTGAAGTGTTTTCCCAGTTTGAAAAAAAAAATTTAGAAAGAAATTAAAAATTTTTTTTTCTTTCAGTGTAATATAGAATCTTTACAGTATATGTTTTCAAAGGTGATTTTAATACCTTTCTACCGGTATAAAAATTTTTCAAATTGGTTGATTAATTTACGCGTGATATCCAAATATGAGAAAGTAAACAAAAGATGCATTTACTTAAAAAAATTAAAAAAAAAAACCCCCATTTTAGTTTTCAGATATGTTATATATATTAAATAGACCTTTCTAAAATAAAATTTTATTTTTCAAAATCGCTTGATCTATGAAGTGTTTTTTCAGTTTTAAATTTTATTTAAAAAATTTGTTTTTTCAGGGTACTTAAAATTTTTACAGTGTATTTCAATACCTTTCTAATGGTATGAAGATCTTTGAAATCGGTAAAGCCATTCCGTAGTAATCACACTTTAAAAGTACCTATTATCGTAATTTTTCTAATATTTTCGAATATTTCGATAACTTGCCACGCCCACAATTTTTCGAAAATGCAATTTCTAAAAAGGAGGTTGTTTTTGGGTGGGTAAGATGTAACCCCTTGCAAAATTTCATCAAATTCTCAGGGGGTCGGGTTCAACGCATATTGGATTTGATATGAAATTCATCATATGGAAGTCTAAATCTATCTCGATTCCTTTATACCTGTACAACCAACCGTTATCCAATCAAAGTTAATATACTCTGTGAGCTCTGCTCAACTGAGTATAAAAATGAGTACAAGAAGAAATAAGTAATATATGCACATATGTATGTATATACGTACACAAATATGTATGTACATATCATATATGAATTACTGTAAGTAAGTAAAATCAAGACATAAAGAATAGAAGTTTAGTTATTACAAATAGTATTGACCAGCGATAACAATTATCGATTATTACATATCGAAGCTTACGATATAAATTTAATGAATAATACTAAGGGAATATTAGGCGCGAACGACATTACTCACAAGTACACATGTATACATTGGATACAACTTTTCGAGAGGGCTGCTCGTGCAAAGTTCAGACCTCAGGAGCAATAGGCCAACCAGGTAACTGAGAGTTGATTTTAAAACATTGTAATTGAAGCAAGCGAGTAATTTTATTGTGAGGTCTGTAGTAGTGTTGCAAGTAAGGAGCATTCTGCTATACTAAATTTTGAAGTTATTTATTCGACAGTTCAGCGATTCGGACTATAACACAAGGTGCAGTATAATCACAAGTTTCCTAAAATTCGTTATAGTATAAATAAAACCCTGAACAACATTTTGGCAAAAATATATCTTAAAAACAGGTTAATATATCTCAAAAATTTAAAACATATTGTGACGAATATTAGCAACACTAAGGGATACCATCATTTCTAAGCCAATACTAAGCAGCGACTTGTATGCACATCAATAAATCAATCATTATGTCCATACAAGCGGCAGAAAGCAACACACAAACACATGCATATATCTGATATACTCCCAAAAGTAGGCAATAATTTGTGCAAGTATCACTCACATATACACGCACATATGAGAAGCTATAAACGTAAATAAGTCAACGAGGAAACCAAACAGTATAAAAGCAGCAACGGTTGAGGCACGAAAATCAGTTTGATTTAAGCAAGCTATCAGTTGCAAAGTATAAGTGTTATTGTGAGTTACTTTAATAAAGGCCATTTTGCATTATAGGATAGTGGAGTTATTTATTCAACAGTTTAGTGATTCGAACGTTAGTAGAAGGTTGCAAATAAGAGGAATTGCACTAAATTCGTTACAATATATTATAGTCCTCATCAACAACTGCCATTTGATGTCCATATTGTATGTATAAATTTGAAAAATACTCCGGTCCATGTATTGGGTTTCAAGGCCCTAAAAAGCTGGATGTTGGAAATGTACCCTAAACCTTATATAATGCTTCCATCTTGGTGCGCATTGAATTCTTCTGCGCGCACACAAAAAAACACGCGCTCAATTCTTTAATTTCTTTTAATAAAATTCTTATTTCTAGTTCTATTTAAAAATCCTTTATTTAACAGGTATTTATGATTTCTTACACTTTTTAGTTTGACATGTACATTTGTGCTTTTTCGCTTTAGTTTCTTCAGTTTTGATATAAACATCTATAATTTAATATTAACACATTAGTTTCTTTATGTTTAGTATTACAACTATAATTTAGTATTAACACTTTAGTTTCTTTAGGTTAAGTATTAGCAACTATAATTTAGTATTAACACTTTAGTTTTGCGGACTTACAATTATCGCGTGTTATATCAGGCGCCGGTTCACTTCTAACTGAACTGCTGAATCCTAACCGAACTTTTAATCAAAAGTACTGACGCTGCCAAAAGCCATATCAGCACTTTTTCACATATGCCATGCGTTATAATAAGGGTTGTATTTGAGGGGGAGTTGCCAGCTTTTTTAACGCACGTAACGTTGACACTACATCATCCCCTTTGGAAAAGAAGAATTTGGCAAGGTAATTACTCTTGCCACATTCTTCTTTATCCTTTAACGTATTGTTGCAGTGTTTTGAATGAACGGTTTTAACCCGAGATTTGTTCATTCACAACAGTTAAACTTTTTAAAAAAATAGAATTAAAATTCAAGCTAGAAAAATGAAATATGTAAAAAAAGGTAAGTTTAAGATATATATAATTTATATGATTTTTGTTTGAAATGAGTGAAATGTTTGAAAAGTTAGTTTTTTCAGATCTTGATAAGTTAAAAAGTCTGTTTGAAGTGAGCCGTTTTAAATTTTTATTTTTTTGTTTAAAGTATGCTCATTGTAATTTACTTATATGCATACGCTTAACGTAAGTAAATTTAATCTATTAAGCATTTCTGGTAACATATATATATTTTTTTACATCAAAAATTAACATTAAAAAAATTTTTTTTGACTTCATTTGTGTGTTCTTAAAATATATGTATATTTAAAGATTATTTACACCTATCCGATCATGTGAAAAAGAAAGATTGTGTCAGAATCGAAAAGTATTCACAGTGATGAAGCGCAAGAACAAACTCCCATTAATGCGGACATATTGGACTATTTAAATAAACTTAAATTTTATACAGGTTTGATTGGATTGGATAACGGTTGGTTGTACAGGTATAAAGTAATCGAGATAGATATAGACTTCCATATATCAAAGTCATCAGTATCGAAAAAAAAATTCGATTGAGCCATGCCCGTCCGTCCGTCCGCCCGTTAACACGATAACTTGAGTAAATTTCGAGGTATCTTGATGAAATTTGGTATGTGAGTTCCTGGGCACTCATCTCAGATCGCTATTTAAAATGAACGATATCGGACTATAGCCACGCCCACTTTTTCGATATCGAAAATTTCGAAAAATCGAAAAAGTGCGATAATTAATTACCAAATACGGATAAAGCGATGAAACTTGGTAGGTGAGTTGAACTTATGACGCAGAATATAAAACTAGTAAACATTTGGACGATGGGCGTGGCACCGCCCACTTTAAAAAGAAGGTAATTTAGAAGTTTTGCAAGCTGTAATTTAGCAGTCGTTGAAGATATCATGATGAAATTTGGCAGGAACGTTACTCTTATTATTATATGTATGCTTAATAAAAATTAGCAAAATCGGAGAACGGCCACGCCCACTTAAAAAAAAAATTTGTTTTAAGTCACATTTTAAAAGAAAAGTTAATATCTTTACAGTATGGGAAGCCAAGAATCAAAAATAGAAAAACCAACGGCAAAACATGTAAACTCAGTCTAAGTAGTAGATCATACTGAGGCACTAGATACTATCAAAATCATGCTTCTAATAATCTGCGTAGTCAGTTGCATCAGTTTGTTTCTGAAACTCTACTCAACCCATAATAAATTCCTAAAAAAGCTATATACCAGCCGCGCAGACGGTTTAGATAAGGTTTAACTAAATTTTAACTACCATCCCCAATGGGCAAATGGGAAGATATCGTTGAACTACTTATAGAAGAAAAAACGATAGGAGAAAATCTTACAAATGTATTAATAAAAATACAAAAGTAAAGGCAGAAACAGTAGTAAAGCATCTTAAAATAATAGTTGAAGTATTTAACAAAATAGGAAAAACACTTCAACAGTTGAATGGTAAACTAGACGGTAATCGAAAGGACCAAGCATATCAAATTTTTTCCAGCGTTAGAGACAAATTGGTGTCCTAACTGGCAAGATATGATATAGAATTCAAAGTACCAACGAGTTTCAAGAAGGGAATAGAAATAGACTTTAGCACATTCTTTCTGGAGTCAGCCTGCGATTTAGAAGAGGAACCAGAAATATAACAAAGAGTAGAAGAAGAAAAACAGGAAATTTTAACAGAGACATCAAACTCACAAACTGAAATCAACAAAATTTCACAAACAATAGTCGAATTTTTAAAGACTGCTTCATCATTTTTGCCAGAATTCGATGGTAAAGCTGAAAATTTGAATAGCTTTCTGGATGCTTTAGATATCTTAGAACAAATTAAGGATACCCATGAAGCTATAGCGATTTCAATCATAAAAACCAAGCTGAAAGGAACAGCCGGAAACCTAATAAACACTGAAAGAACAATCGAAGCAATAAGACAAAAATTAAAAACAGCAATTAAAGGTGAAACAGTTGAAGTTTTGACAGCAAAACTCCTGAATATCCAACAGCGCAGTAAAACCGCAAATCAATACACTGCTGAAATTGAAAAGCTCACAAAATCGTTGGAACGAGCATACATATCCGCCGGACTTACCACCAGAGTTAGCAACCAAGTATGCTACACAATCAGCTGTGAAAGCTATGTGTAAAAACTGCTCCAACGATAAAGTAAAAACGATTATGGAAGCTGGAACGTTCACAACAATGAACGAAGCCATATCAAAATTTACTAACAGTTGCACAGAAGTAGCTGGAAATACAAATTCACTACTACATATTCGCCAACAAAATTCCAATTTCCGAGGAAACTTCCGCAGGAGTTACCAAAACAATAATTATAGAGGAAATTATAGACGTTCTTTCAATACGTATAATAATAATAATAATAATAATTATAATAATAATAATAACAGACAAAATAACCAAAGACCTGGTCGAAATTTCGGATCGCGAGGAAATACCCGCAATAACACCAGAAATGTCCGAAAAGGTACACAACAGGAAAACCAACAAACTCCACCTCAATAAATAACAAATTATATATTTTCAATTTACATCTTAATAGCTACATATCTTCCAGAACAACTCTGAATGATTCCATATCAACCCTCCTAATCGATACGGGAGTGGATATTTCAATAATAAAAAAGGGGCAGATTGACAGTAATGTCACGATAAATAATAACAAGCACTATTGGTACAGTTAAAGCAGATTTAAGAGATGATTATCTATTAATTAGACACAAATTTCACGTAGTAGAAGACACTTTCCCAATCCCATGTGATGGAATATTAGGATTAGAAATCATTAAAAAATATAATTACATTTTGGATTATCAAACAGAAGGTGACACTACTGAGACCATATGACTACCCAGAAAACATAATAATTCAGATGACTGACAAACCAGCAATCAATAGTATTTCAATTCCCGCACGATCAGAAGTAGTTCGACAAATTCACATAAAAAATAAAAATTCAGATTTATTAATCCCACAACAAGAATTGTCTGAAGGTATTTTTATTGCAAACACACTAGCAAATTCACAACAAACAATTGTTAGAATTTTAAATAAAAGAAATAAAAATGCAACACTGCAAGATTTTAATATACGTATAGAAAACTTGAATGATTGTACAATAATTGCAAACAAAAACTCGAAAATGAGGCCAACAATAAGGAAAAATTAGAAAGATTAAATAAAAATTTTGCAAAATTTGCAAATAAATCACTTAATGCATTATGTGAAGAATTCATTGACATTTTTTCATTGGAAACAGAACCAATTACTACTAATAATTTTTACAAACAAAAACTTCATATGAAAGACAACAACCCAGTCTACGTAAAAAATTATAGAATACCAGAAGTTCATAAGAGTGAAATTAATAAACAAGTAAACAAATTAGTTAAAGATGACGTAATAGAACCTTCAATTTCAGAATTCAATAGTCCAATTTTATTAGTACCGAAAAAATCACTACCGAATAACCAAGGAAAAAGACGGAGAATGGTTGTAGATTACAGACAGGTAAATAAAAAATTAACCGCAGATAAATTCCCTTTACCAAGAATTGATGACATACTAGATCAATTAGGAAGAGCTAAATATTTTTCATGCATAGATTTAATGTCTGGATTTCACCATATTGACTCAGCGAAGAGTCAAGAGATATCACATCCTTTACAGCGGATAATGGTATTTATCGTTTTAAAAGACTACCGTATGGCCTTAAAGTAGCACCGAACTCATTCCAAAGAATGATGACATTGGCATTTGCAGGCTTAAAACCTTCATAAGAATTCCTATACATGTGCGATTTAGTCGAATTAGGATGCTCCGAAAATCATATGATTAAAAATTTACGAGGTGTTTTCGCAACTTGTAGAAAATATAATTTAAAATTACATCCGGATAAATGCTTGTTTTTCAACCAAGAAGTAACTTATCTTGGTCATAAATACACAAGCAAAGGAATTTTGCCAGACCCCAATAAATTCGAAATTGTTAAAAATTTCCCAACACCTAAAAATGCGGATTAGGCGAAAAGATTCGTCGCATTTCGCAATTATTACAGAAGATTTATCCCAAATTTTGCAGAATATTCTAGAATAATAACAAGACTTTGCAAGAAAAATGTTGTTTTCGACTGGACAGAGGATTGCAAAAAATCCTTTGACTATTTGAAAGCTGCGTTAATAAGCCCTAATATCCTACAATATCCCGATTTCAATAAACAGTCTTGTATAACAACTGACGCAAGTGGATATGCTTGCGGAGCAGTATTAAGCCAAGAGTATGAAGGAAAATAATTACCATTTGCCTATGCATCAAGATCATTTACTAAAGGAGAAATTAATAAAGAAATTGCAATTGAGAAAGAATTAGCAGCCATTCATTGGGCCATAACATATTTTAGACCATACGTTTACGGTAGAAAATTTTTGGTCAAAACAGACCACATACCCCTAACATTCCTATTTTCGATGAAAAATCCGTCATCAAAATTAACTCGAATCAGATTAAATCTGGAAGAATATGATTTCGAGGTGGAGTATATCGCAGGTAAAGAAAATTATGTAGCCGACGAATTATCACGCATAGATATTAAAGACCTAAAACAAATATCGGTAGAAGCGTGCAAAATATTAAAAGTTACGACTAGATCGGAAACTAAGAAAAATTATAACAATAAAGATTCCAGTAGTAAAAATGAAGAAATAAAAACTCACAAAGAGAACCCAAAAATATTTGAAGCGCTAAATAAATGTGAAGTAAAGAGACTAGCCCAGCTCGTTTTAGATCCTCCGAAATTACGTTTCAAAAAAGGAAAGAAAATTTTTTGCGAAATTAATATAAACAAGTAAGGAAGGTTAAGTTCGGGTGTAACCGAACATTACATACTCAGTTGAGAGCTATGGTGACAACATAAGGGAAAATAACCATGTAGGAAAATGAACCGAGGGAAACCGTGGAATGTGTTTGTATGACATGTGTATCAAATGAAAGACATTAAAGAGTATTTTATGAGGGAGTGGGCCATATTTCTATAGGTGGACACCATTTAGGGATATCGCCATAAAGGTAGATCAGGGTTGACTCTAGAATTTGTTTGTACAATATGGGTATCAAACGAATGGTGTTAATGAGTATTTTAAAAGGGAGTGGGCCTTAGTTCTATAGGTGGACGCCGTTTCGAAATATCGCCATAAAGGTGGACCAGGGGTGACTCTAGAATGTGTTTGTACGATATGGGTATCAAATTAAAGGTATTAATAAGGGTTTTAAAAGGGAGTGGTGGTTGTTGTATAGGTGGTCGCCTTTTCGAGATATCGCCATAAAGGTGGACCAGGGGTGACCCTAGAATTTGTTTGTACAATATGGGTATCAAAAGAAAGGTGTTAATGAGTATTTTAAAAGGGAGTAATCCTTAGTTCCATAGGTGGACGCCGTTTCGAGATATCGCCATAAAGGTGGACCAGGGGTGACCCTAGAATTTGTTTGTACAATATGGGTATCAAAAGAAAGGTGTTAATGAGTATTTTAAAAGGGAGTAATCCTTAGTTCCATACGTGGACACCGTTTCGAGATATCGCCATAAAGGTGGACCAGGGGTGACCCTAGAATTTGTTTGTACAATATGGGTATCAAAAGAAAGGTGTTAATGAGTATTTTAAAAGGGAGTAATCCTTAGTTCCATAGGTGGACGCCGTTTCGAGATATCGCCATAAAGGTGGACCAGGGGTGACCCTAGAATTTGTTTGTACAATATGGGCATCAAACGAAAGGTGTTAATGAGTATTTTAAAAGGGAGTGGGCCTTAGTTCTATAGGTGGACGCCGTTTCGAAATATCGCCATAAAGGTGGACCAGGGGTGACTCTAGAATGTGTTTGTATGATATGGGTATCAAATTAAAGGTATTAATTAGGGTTTTAAAAGGGAGTGGTGGTTGTTGTATAGGTGATCGCATTTTCGAGATATCGCCATAAAGGTGGACCAGGGGTGACCCTAGAATTTGTTTGTACAATATGGGTACCAAAATAAAGGTGTTAATGAGTATTTTAAAAGGGAGTAATCCTTAGTTCCATAGGTGGACGCCGTTTCGAGATATCGCCATAAAGGTGGAGCAGGGGTGACCCTAGAATTTGTTTGTACAATATGGGTATCAAAAGAAAGGTGTTAATGAGTATTTTAAAAGGGAGTAATCCTTAGTTCCATAGGTGGACGCCGTTTCGAGATATCGTCATAAAGGTGGACCAGGGGTGACCCTAGAATTTGTTTGTACAATATGGGCATCAAACGAAAGGTGTTAATGAGTATTTTAAAAGGGAGTGGGCCTTAGTTCTATAGGTGGACGCCGTTTCGAAATATCGCCATAAAGGTGGACCAGGGGTGACTCTAGAATGTGTTTGTATGATATGGGTATCAAATTAAAGGTATTAATTAGGGTTTTAAAAGGGAGTGGTGGTTGTTGTATAGGTGATCGCATTTTCGAGATATCGCCATAAAGGTGGACCAGGGGTGACCCTAGAATTTGTTTGTACAATATGGGTACCAAAATAAAGGTGTTAATGAGTATTTTAAAAGGGAGTAATCCTTAGTTCCATAGGTGGACGCCGTTTCGAGATATCGCCATAAAGGTGGAGCAGGGGTGACCCTAGAATTTGTTTGTACAATATGGGTATCAAACGAAAGGTGTTAATGAGTATTTTAAAAGGGAGGGGGCCTTAGTT
This sequence comes from Eurosta solidaginis, assembly GCF_040869045.1. Taxonomy (NCBI): domain Eukaryota; kingdom Metazoa; phylum Arthropoda; class Insecta; order Diptera; family Tephritidae; genus Eurosta; species Eurosta solidaginis. Next base: position 25,144,950 of record NC_090324.1, on the reverse strand, counting down.
CTATAGGTGTTCGCCTTTTCCAGATATCGCCATAAAGGTGGACCAGGGGTGACTCTAGACTTTGTTTGTACGATATGGGTATCAAATGAAAAGTGTTAATGAGTATTTTTAAAAGGGAGTGGGCCTTCGTTCTATAGGTGTTCGCCTTTTCGAAATATCGCCATAAAGGTGGACCAGGGGTGACTCTAGAATGTGTTTGTACGATATGGGTATCAAATTAAAGGTATTAATGAGAGTTTTAAAGGGGGGTGTTGGTAGTTGTATATGTGAAGGCGTTTTCCAGATATCGACCAAAATGTGGACCAGGGTGACCCAGAATATCATCTTTTGGATACGGCTAATTTATTTATATATGTAATACCTGCCACGATTTTAAGGGTTTTTTATTTCGCCCTGCAGAACTTTTTCATTTTCTTCTACTTAATATGGTGGGTGTCACAACCATTTTATAAAGTTTTTTCTAAAGTTATATTTCGCGTCAATAAACCAATCCAATTACCTCACCATGTTTCATCCCTTTTTTCGTATTTAGTATAGAATTATGGCATTTTTTTTAATTTTTCGTAATTTTCGATATCGAAAAAGTGGGCGTGGTCATTGTCGGATTTCGTTCATTTTTCATACCAAGATAAAGTGAGTTCAAGTAAGTACGTGAACTAAGTTCATTAAAGATATGTCGATTTTTGCTCAAGTTATCGTGTTAACGGCCATGCGGAAGGACAGACGAACGACTGTGTATAAAAAACTGGGCGTGGCATCAACCGATTTCGCCCGTTTTCACAGAAAACAGTTAACATCATAAAATCTTTGCCCCTACCAAATTTCAAAAGGATTGGTTAATTTTTATTCGACTTATGGCGTTAAAAGTATCCTAGACAAATTAAATGAAAAAGGGCGGAGCCACGCCCATTTTGAAATTTTCTTTTATTTTTGTATTTTGTTGCACCATATCATTACTGGAGTTGAATGTTGACATAATTTTCTTATATACTGTGAAGATATTAAATTTTTAGTTAAAATTTTACTTTAAAAAAATTTTTTTTTTAAAGTGGGCGTGGTCCTTCTTCGATTTTGCTAATTTTTATTAGGCGTACATATAGTAATAGGAGTAACGTCCCTGCCAAATTTCATCATGATATCTTCAACGACTGACAAATTACAGCTTGCAAAACTTCTAAATTACCTTCTTTTAAAAGTGGGCGGTGCCACGCCCATTGTCTAAAATGTTACTACTTTTCTATTCTGCGTCATAAACTGAACTCATTTACCAAGTTTCGTCGCTTTATCTCTCTTTGGTAATGAATTATCGCATTTCGGTTTTTCGAAATTTTCGATATCGAAAAAGGGGGCGTGGTTATAGTCCAATATCGTTCATTTTAAATAGCGATCTGAGAGTGCTCAGGAACCTACATACCAAATTTCATCAAGATACCTCAAAATTTACTCAAGTTATCGTGTTAACGGACGGACGGACGGACGGACATGGCTCAATCAAATTTTTTTTCGATCCTGATTATTTTGATATATGGAAGTCTATATCTATCTCGATTCCTTTATATATGTACAACCAACCGTTATCCAATCAAACTTAATATACTCTGTGAGCTCTGCTCAACTGAGTATAAAAATCTAATTGTTGAGGCGAAGATTGATTAGGTCAATTCTTTGTCAGGCTTATAAAAGAAGCCGGCAATTTAGGAATTAGAAAAATACAGTTGTCCTTAGGAGACAAATTGTTTAAAGATAATTATGCCCGGGTAGACACATTTAAAGAAATTGGTACCAAAGTTCTCCAAAATCTAATTATAGCATTAACTCCAGAAGTTATGCACGTGACAATAATGAAAAATTTGAAGAAATCCTTCACAAATTTTATGACTATCCTGTTTTTGGTGGCTCATGACAAATAAAATAAAACAAAAATACTATTGGAAAGGAATGAAAAGCGAAATCAGAAAATATATCAAAAAATGCACTCATTGCAATAAAAAAAAAATAATAAAAAACTTGAAAGAACCTATGATTATAACCGAAAGGCCCACAAAAGCGTTCGACGCAGTACAAATAGATACCAGTTATAGATATATAGATTCCCAGGTCGGAAAATGGAAATGAATATGCAGTTACTATAGTATGTGACTTAACTAAGTATTTAGTTGCAATTACCCAGCAAACACGCAAAAACAATAGCCAAAGCGATATTCGAAAATTTTATCCTAGTTTATGGTTGCATGAAGACAATTATAACAGATATGTGAAGCGAATATAAAAATAGCTTATTTGAAGAATTATGCCAAACTTCTAAAAATAAACCATAAAACGTCAACACCTTACCACCATCAAACAGTAGGCACAGTTGAACGTAGTCATAGAACAGTCAATGAATACGTTCGTTCCTACATATCCATTGACAAAAATGATTGGGATGAATATCTTAAATATTTTGCGTATTGTTACAATACTACCCCATCTACAGTTCATAATTATTGTCCATACGAATTAGTATTTGCCAAAAAACCCCAGACTTACGAATTTTTAAAAGAAAACACAGTAAGCCCATTATACAATTATGAGGCTTGCGACAAAGAAATTAAGTATTGGTTACAAATGGCGCAAGAAAGAGCATAAAAATTAGTAAAACAGGCTAAAGAAAAACAAAAGATTAGTTATGATAAAAATATTCACTATAAGGAAATAAATATAGGAGATGTAATGTTAGTAAAAAACAAGTAAGGAAGGTTAAGTTCGGGTGTAACCGAACATTACATACTCAGTTGAGAGCTATGGTGACAACATAAGGGAAAATAACCATGTAGGAAAATGAACCGAGGGAAACCGTGGAATGTGTTTGTATGACATGTGTATCAAATGAAAGACATTAAAGAGTATTTTATGAGGGAGTGGGCCATATTTCTATAGATGGACACCATTTAGGGATATCGCCATAAAGGTAGATCAGGGTTGACTCTAGAATTTGTTTGTACAATATGGGTATCAAGCGAATGGTGTTAATGAGTATTTTAAAAGGGAGTGGGCCTTAGTTCTATAGGTGGACGCCGTTTCGAAATATCGCCATAAAGGTGGACCAGGGGTGACTCTAGAATGTGTTTGTACAATATGGGTATCAAATTAAAGGTATTAATGAGGGTTTTAAAAGGGAGTGGTGGTTGTTGTATAGGTGGTCGCCTTTTCGAGATATCGCCATAAAGGTGGACCAGGGGTGACCCTAGAATTTGTTTGTACAATATGGGTATCAAAAGAAAGGTGTTAATGAGTATTTTAAAAGGGAGTAATCCTTAGTTCCATAGGTGGACGCCGTTTCGAGATATCGCCATAAAGGTGGACAAGGGGTGACCCTAGAATTTGTTTGTACAATATGGGTATCAAAAGAAAGGTGTTAATGAGTATTTTAAAAGGGAGTAATCCTTAGTTCCATAGGTGGACGCCGTTTCGAGATATCGCCATAAAGGTGGACCAGGGGTGACCCTAGAATTTGTTTGTACAATATGGGTATCAAAAGAAAGGTGTTAATGAGTATTTTAAAAGGGAGTAATCCTTAGTTCCATAGGTGGACGCCGTTTCGAGATATCGCCATAAAGGTGGACCAGGGGTGACCCTAGAATTTGTTTGTACAATATGGGCATCAAACGAAAGGTGTTAATGAGTATTTTAAAAGGGAGTGGGCCTCAGTTCTATAGGTGGACGCCGTTTCGAAATATCGCCATAAAGCTGGACCACGGGTGACTCTAGAATGTGTTTGTATGATAAGGGTATCAAATTAAAGGTATTAATTAGGGTTTTAAAAGGGAGTGGTGGTTGTTGTATAGGTTGTCGCATTTTCGAGATATCGCCATAAAGGTGGACCAGGGGTGACCCTAGAATTTGTTTGTACAATATGGGTACCAAAATAAAGGTGTTAATGAGTATTTTAAAAGGGAGTAATCCTTACTTCCATAGGTGGACGCCGTTTCGAGATACCGCCATAAAGGTGGAGCAGGGGTGACCCTAGAATTTGTTTGTACAATATGGGTATCAAAAGAAAGGTGTTAATGAGTATTTTAAAAGGGAGTAATCCTTAGTTCCATAGGTGGACGCCGTTTCGAGATATCGCCATAAAGGTGGACCAGGCGTGACCCTAGAATTTGTTTGTACAATATGGGCATCAAACGAAAGGTGTTAATGAGTATTTTAAAAGGGAGTTGGCCTTAGTTCTATAGGTGGACGCCGTTTCGAAATATCGCCATAATGGTGGGCCAGGGGTGACTCTAGAATGTGTTTGTATGATATGGGTATCAAATTAAAGGTATTAATTAGGGTTTTAAAAGGGAGTGGTGGTTGTTGTATAGGTGGTCGCATTTTCGAGATATCGCCATAAAGGTGGACCAGGGGTGACCCTAGAATTTGTTTGTACAATATGGGTACCAAAAGAAAGGTGTTAATGAGTATTTTAAAAGGGAGTAATCCTTAGTTCCATAGGTGGACGCCGTTTCGAGATATCGCCATAAAGGTGGAGCAGGGGTGACCCTAGAATTTGTTTGTACAATATGGGCATCAAACGAAAGGTGTTAATGAGTATTTTAAAAGGGAGGGGGCCTTAGTTCTATAGGTGTTCGCCTTTTCGAGATTTTGCCATAAAGGTGGACCAGGGGTGACTCTAGACTTTGTTTGTACGATATGGGTATCAAATGAAAGGTGTTAATGAGTATTTTTAAAAGGGAGTGGGCCTTTGTTCTATAGGTGTTCGCCTTTTCGAGATATCGCAATAAAGGTGGACCAGGGGTGACTCTAGACTTTGTTTGTACGATATGGGTATCAAATGAAAAGTGTTAATGAGTATTTTTAAAAGGGAGTGGGCCTTTGTTATATTTCGCGTCAATAAACCAATCCAATTACCTCACCATGTTTCATCCCTTTTTTCGTATTTGGTATAGAATTATGGCATTTTTTTAATTTTTCGTTATTTTCGATATCGAAAAAGTGGGCGTGGTCATTGTCGGATTTCGTTCATTTTTCATACCAAGATAAAGTGAGTTCAAGTAAATACGTGAACTAAGTTCATTAAAGATATGTCGATTTTTGCTCAAATTATCGTGTTAATGGCCATGCGGAAGGACAGACGAACGACTGTGTATAAAAAACTGGGCGTGGCATCAACCGATTTCGCCCGTTTTTACAGAAAACAGTTAACATCATAAAATCTTTGCCCCTACCAAATTTCAAAAGGATTGGTTAATTTTTGTTCGACTTATGGCGTTAAAAGTATCCTAGACAAATTAAATGAAAAAGGGCGGAGCCACGCCCATTTTGCAATTTTCTTTTATTTTTGTATTTTGTTGCACCATATCATTACTGGAGTTGAATGTTGATATAATTTTTTATATACTGTGAAGATATTAAATTTTTTGTTAAAATTTTACTTTAAAAAAATTTTTTTTTAAAAGTGGGTGTGGTCCTTCTTCGATTTTGCTAATTTTTATTAAGCGTACATATAGTAATAGGAGTAACGTCCCTACCAAATTTCATCATGATATCTTCAACGACTGACAAATTACAGCTTGCAAAACTTCTAAATTACCTTCTTTTAAAAGTGGGCGGTGCCACGCCCATTGTCCAAAATTTTACTAGTTTTCTATTCTGCGTCATAAATTGAACTCATTTACCAAGTTTCGTCGCTTTATCTGTCTTTGGTAATGAATTATCGCACTTTTTCGGTTTTTCGAAATTTTCGATATCGAAAAAGGGGGCGTGGTTATAGTCCGATATCGTTCATTTTAAATAGCGATCTGAGATGAGTGCTCAGGAACCTACATACCAAATTTCATCAAGATACCTCAAAATTTGCTCAAGTTATCGTGTTAACGGACGGACGGACGGACGGACATGGCTCAATCAAATTTTTTTTTCGATCCTGATTATTTTGATATATGGAAGTCTATATCTATCTCGATTCCTTTATATATGTACAACCAACCGTTATCCAATCAAACTTAATATACTTTGTGAGCTCTGCTCAACTGAGTATAATGAATCAGGACATAAATTTGATAATAGATATAAAGGGCCCTTTAGAGTAGAAAAGATCGACAGAAACAACAATTATACCCTAATTCCATATAAAGCAGAAAATATCGATAGTAAAAATAATGACACTTTAATCCCATCTAGAATAGGAAATGGGGATAAGCAAAAATTTAACAGTAACATAGAGAATAGCAATATCATAAATAATGAGAAAATAATAATTCACAAAAATAGACTTAAATTAATAGAATAAGTAAATTTTCAACCTATATCTCCAAATGCATAAGCATTCTAAAAAAAGGGAGATATAGGGTAAACAACCAACAATTTAAGGCCAAATATTTAAATCAGCTATCCTGTAACAAAAATAGTCTAAATGTTCATCAACACATAAAAAAGCATTTTAAATTCTTGCTAACATAGCCATTCGCACGATTTAATACAGGTGTGTGTACAACACACAACCAAACAAATTTGCATTCAAGCAAATTTGCGAACGTTGCATTTCCCACAGAAGTCACAACTCAACACAGGTGTGTAGGTACATATTTTGTATCAAGTTGTATGCAGGTATGTAAGTATGTATGCTTAAGGTAAATATGTATGTAAGTATGTATGCTTAAATGTAAATATGTATGTAAGAATATGTGAGAATAATTTTGTATAAATAAGCTGACAACATTTGAATAAAAGAGCAATTGAGCATTGAGCTTTTACATGGCGATCCTGCCTATGATTCTTCTGGCTGATTTTTCAGCCTAATTTCATAGCTGGCAAGGGCTATACTGGCTGATTACAGCCTAAGCTTTATAAAAGGAACAAAGAGTGAAGCTATAAAACGAGTTTTTTACTCTAAATTTTATCCTGGAAGAAGAAAAGCAAAAAGGAGCTGATCAAACAAAATCTACTGAAAGCTAATTTGAATAAATTTGGAGCACTCAAAAATGACGCCATTTAGCAATTTTTATGATAATTTACGGGCTTTATAATCAAAATGATGGACGAGCCGTGGATATGACAGTAAAAATATTGTTATTAGCTTGGAAGGAACAAAGAACCACATTCGGAATAAACAACAAGACTGGCAGCATAATAAGTATAAATATAATAAATATAATTACCTTAATTCTACTCAGTTGAGCAGAGCTCACAGAGTATATTAACTTTGATTGGATAACGGTTGGTTGTACAGGTATAAAGGAATCGAGATAGATATAGACTTCCATATATCAAAGTCATCAGTATCGAAAAAAAATTTGATTGAGCCATGTCCGTCCGTCCGTCCGCCCGTTAACACGATAACTTAAGTAAATTTCGAGGTATCTTGATGAAATTTGGTATGTGGGTTCCTGGGCACTCATCTCAGATCGCTATTTAAAATGAACGATATCGGATTATAACCACGCCCACTTTTTCGATATCGAAAATTTCGAAAAATCGAAAAAGTGCGATAATTAATTACCAAATACGGATAAAGCGATGAAACTTGGTAGGGGAGTTGAACTTATGACGCAGAATATAAAACTAATAAAGGTTTGGACAATGGGCGTTGGCAGTCGTTGAAGATATGATGATGAAATTTGGCAGGAACGTTACTCTTATTATTATATGTATGCTTAATTAAAATTAGCAAAATCGGAGAACAACCACGCCCACTTTAAAAAAAAAATTTTTTTTTAAGTCAAATTTTAAAAGAAAAGTTAATATCTTTACAGTATATAAGTAAATTATGTCAACATTCAACTCCAGTAATGATATGGTGCAACAAAATACAAAAATAAAAGAAATTTTTAAAATGGGCGTGGCTCCGCCCTTTTTTATTTAATTTGTCTAGGATACTTTTAATGCCATATATCGAACAAAACATTACCAGTCCTTGTGAAATTTTGTAGATTCTTAGATTCTAGGACGATAACTGTTTTCTGTGAAAAGGAGCGAAATCGGTTGAAGCCGCGCCCAGTTTTTATGCACAATCAGCCGTCTGTCCTTCCGCTCGGCCGTTAACACGATAACTTGAGCAAAAATCGATATATCTTTACTAAACTTAGTTCACGTACTTATCTGAACTTACTTTATATTGGTGTAAAAATGGAAGAAATTCGACTATGACCACGCCCACTTTTTCGATATCGAATATTACTAAAAATGAAAAAAATGCCATAATAATATACCAAATACGAAAAAAGGGATGAAACATGGTAATTGGATTGGTCTATTGACGCAAAATATAACTTTAGAAAAAACTTTGTAAAATGGGTGTGACACCCACCATATTAAGTAGAAGAAAATGAAAAAATTTTGCAGGGCGAAATCAAAAGCCCTTGGAATCTTGGAAGGATAAATTCTCGTGGTATTACATATATAAATAAATTAGCGGTACACGACAGATGATGTTCTGGGTTACCCTCGTCCACATTTTGGTCGATATCTCGAAAACGCCTTCACATACACAACTTCCACCACTCCCTTTTAAAACCCTCATTAGTACCTTTAATTTGATACCCATATCGTACAAACACATTATAGAGTCACCCCTGGTCCTCCTTTATGCCGATATCTCGAAAAGGCGTCCACCTATAGAACTAATGCCTACTCCCTTTTAAAATACTCATTATCACCTTTCGTTTGATACCCATATCGTACAAACAAATTCTAGAGTCACCCCTTGTCCACCTTTATGGCGATATCTCGAAAAGGCGTCGACCTATAGAACTAAGGCCCACTCCCTTTTAAAACACTTATTAACACCTTTCATTTGATACTCATATCGTACAAACAAATGCTAGAGTCAGCCCTGTTCCACCTTCATGGCGATATCTCCAAAAGGCGTCCACCCATAGAACTAAGGTCCACTCCGTTGTAAAATACTCATCAGCACCTTTCGTTTGATATCCATATTGTACAAACTCATTCTAAATTCACCCCTGGTCCACGTTTATGGCGATATCTCGAAAAGGCATCCACTTATAGATTTAAGGCCCACTCCCTATTAAAATACTCATTAACACCTTTCATTTGATAACCGTACCGTACCAAAAAAATTCTAGAGTCACCCCTGGTCCACCTTTATGGCGATATCTCGAAAAGGCGTCCACCTATAGAACTAAGGCCCACTCCCTTTTAAAATACTCATTAACACTTTTCATTTGATATCCATAATGTACAAACGCATTCTAGAGTCACCCCTGGTCCATGTTTATGTTGATATCCTGAAAAGGCGTCCACGAATAGAACTAAGGTCCATTCCGTTTTAAAATACTTATTAACACCTTTCGTTTGATACCCATTATGTACAAAAGCATTCTAGAGTCACCCCTGGTCCACCTTTATGGCAATATCTCGAAAAGGCGTCCTCCTATAGAACTATGGCCCACGCCCTTTTAAAATACTCATTAACACCTGTCATTTCATACCCATATTGTATAAACGCATTCTCGAGTCACCCCTGGTCCACGTTTATGGCAATATCCCGAAAAGGCGTCCACCCATAGAACTAAGGCCCATTCCCTTTTAAAGTACTTATTAACACCTTTCGTTTAATACCCTTATTGTACAAAAGCATTCTAGAGTCAACCCTGGTCCACTTTTATAACGATATTCCGAAAAGGCGTCCACCTATAGAACTAAGGCCCACTCCCTTTTAAAATACTCTTTAACACCTTTCATTTGATACCCATATCGTACAAACAAATTCTAGAGTCACCCCTGGTCCACCTTTATGGCGATATCTCGAAAAGGCGTCCACCTATAGAACTAAGACCCACTCCCTTTTAAATTACTCATTAACACCTTTCATTTGATACCCATATCGAACAAACAAATTCTAGAGTCACCCCTGGTCCAGCTTTATGGGGATATCTCGAAAAGGAGTCCACCCATAGAACTAAGGCCTACTCCTTTTAAAAATACTCGTTAACACCTTTCGTTTGATACCCATATCGTACTAACAAATTCTAGAGTCAGCCCTGGTCCACCGTTATGGCGATATCCCTAAATGGCGTCCTTCTATAGAACTATGGCCCACTCCCTTTTAAAATACTCTTTAATACCTTCCATTTGATACACATGTCATACAAACACATTCCAGGGTTACCCTAGGTTCATTTTACTACGAGGTGATTTTCCCTTATTTTGTCTCCATAGCTCTCAACTGAGTATGTAATATTCGGTTACACCCGAACTTAGCCTTCGTTACTTCTTTTGAAATAGTTTTAACATTTTAGACATAATTTCTAAGCAGGAAAATTATTCGGGCAACCTAACGGCTGCCTATTGACAAGCAAAAATTTAAATTTCCGCTGTAAAAACCTTTTTTTGGCAAAATTTTGAGATATTTTCCAAGAAGAGGACATACAAAGTCAAAGCCAATTTGATCAAATTTTTTAAAGATTATACTAAATCTGAAATTCCAAGAAGGTGAAAACAAAACACCTGAAATACCCAAGCAAGGCCCTAAGCCAATAACAATAAAGGAATATAGACAGAGAATTAAGATTAAAAAAATTGAGGAACCTAAAGTTCCAAAACCGATAAAATTGAAAAGAAAAAGAGGAGGAAAGCAATTTGCCATTCGAAAAACAATAGCCAAAATTTATGAACAAATTAATTTAAGCACAAATCAGGCAGACAAAATTTAACTAAAACAAGAAATCAAGTATCTAAGGAAAAATAATTATCAAAATAAAAACCAAATCCAGCAATGTAAACATTAGGGTGTTGAAAAAAAAAATTATAAAAATAAAATAAAATCTTGTAAAACTATTGATTTTAAAATTATAGAAAGATCAAGAAAAATTAAAAGTTTATGGGAAGAACAGTTTAATATATTGAAAAAAAAGAAACATTTAAAAAAAAAAACAAAAAAAAATTGTTTTTTCTTCATATTTTTTTACGATGGGAAGCCAAGAATCAAAAATAGAAAAACCAACGGCAAAACATGTAAACTCAGTCTAAGTAGTAGATCATACTGAGGCACTAGATACTATCAAAATCATGCTTCTAATAATCTGCGTAGTCAGTTGCATCAGTTTGTTTCTGAAACTCTACTCAACCCATAATAAATTCCTAAAAAAGCGATATACCAGCCGCGCAGACGGTTTAGATAAGGTTTAACTAAATTTTAACTACTATCCCCAATGGGCAAATGGGAAGATATCGTTGAACTACTTATAGAAGAAAAAGCGATAGGAGACAATCTTACAAATGTATTAATAAAAATACAAAAGTAAAGGCAGAAACAGTAGTAAAACATCTTAAAATAATAGTTGAAGTATTTAACAAAATAGGAAAAACACTTCAACAGTTGAATGGTAAACTAGACGGTAATCGAAAGGACCAATCATATCAAATTTTTTCCAACGTTAGAGACAAATTGGTGTCCTAACTGGCAAGATATGATATAGAATTCAAAATACCAAAGAGTTTCAAGAAGGAAATAGAAATAGACTTTAGCACATTCCTTCTGGAGTCAGCCTGCGATTTAGAAGAGGAACCAGAAATATAATAAAGAGTAGAAGAAGAAAAACAGGAAATTTTAACAGAGACATCAAACTCACAAACTGAAATCAACAAAATGTCACAAACAATAGTCGAATTTTTAAAGACTGCTTCATCAGTTTTGCCAGAATTCGATGGTAAAGCTGAAAATTTGAATAGCTTTCTGGATGCTTTAGATATCTTAGGACAAATTAAGGATACCCATGAAGCTATAGCGATTTCAATCATAAAAACCAAGCTGAAAGGAACAGCCAGAAACCTAATAAACACTGAAAGCACAATCGAAGCAATGAGACAAAAATGAAAAACATCAATTAAAGGTGAAACAGTTTAAGTTTTGACAGCAAAACTCCTGAATATCCAACAGCGCAGTAAAACCGCAAATCAATACACTGCTGAAATTGAAAAGCTCACAAAATCGTTGGAAGGAGCATACATATCCAGAGTTAGCAACCAAGTATGCTACACAATCAGCTGTGAAAGCTATGTGTAAAAACTGCTCCAACGATAAAGTAAAAACAATTATGGAAGCTGGAACGTTCACAACAATGAACGAAGCCATATCAAAATTTACTAACAGTTGCACAGAAGTAGCTGGAAATACAAATTCACTACTACATATTCGCCAACAAAATTCCAATTTCCGAGGAAACTTCCGCAGGAGTTACCAAAACAATAATTATAGAGGAAATTATAGACGTTCTTTCAATACGTATAATAATAATAATAATAATAATAATAATAATAATAATTATAATAATAATAATAACAGACAAAATAACCAAAGACCTGGTCGAAATTTCGGATCGCGAGGAAATACCCGCAATAACACCAGAAATGTCCGAAAAGTTACACAACAGGGAAACCAACAAACTCCACCTCAATAAATAACAAATTATATATTTTCAATTTACATCTTAATAGCTACATATCTTCCAGAACAACTCTGAATGATTCCATATCACCCCTCCTAATCGATACGGGAGCGGATATTTCAATAATAAAAAAGTGGCAGATTGACAGTAATGTCACGATAAATAATAACAAGCACTATTGGTATAGTTAAAGCAGATTTAAAAGATGATTATCTATTAATTAGACACAAATTTCACGTAGTAGAAGACACTTTCCCAATCCCATGTGATGGAATATTAGGATTAGAAATCATTAAAAAATATAATTGCATTTTGGATTATCAAACAGAAGGTGACACTACTGAGACCATATGACTACCCAGAAAACATAATAATTCAGATAACTAACAAACTAACAATCAATAGTATTTCAATTCCCGCACGATCAGAAGTAGTTCGACAAATTCACATAAAAAATAAAAATTCAGATTTATTAATCCCACAACAAGAATTGTCTGAAGGTATTTTTATTGCAAACACACTAGCAAATTCACAACAAACAATTTTTAGAATTTTAAATAAAAGAAATAAAAATGCAACACTGCAAGATTTTAATATACGTACAGAAAACTTGAATGATTGTACAATAGTTGAAAATAAAAAACTGGAAAATGAGGCCAACAATAAGGAAAAATTAGAAAGATTAAATAAAAATTTTGCAAAATTTGCAAATAAATCATTTAATGCATTATGTGCAGAATTCATTGACATTTTTTCATTGGAAACAGAACCAATTACTACTAATAATTTTTACAAACAAAAACTTCATATGAAAGAAAACAACCCAGTCTACGTAAAAAATTATAGAATACCAGAAGGTCATAAGAGTGAAATTAATAAACAAGTAAACAAATTAGTTAAAGATGACAGAATAGAACCTTCAATTTCAGAATTCAATAGTCCAATTTTATTAGTACCGAAAAAATCACTACCGAATAACCAAGGAAAAAGATGGAGAATGGTTGTAGATTACAGACAGGTAAATAAAAAATTAACCGCAGATATATTCCCTTTACCAAGAATTGATGACATACTAGATCAACTAGGAAGAGTCAAGAGATATCACATCCTTTACAGCGGATAATGGTACTTATCGTTTTAAAAGACTACCGTATGGCCTTAAAGTAGCACCGAACTCATTCCAAAGAATGATGACATTGGCATTTGCAGGCTTAAAACCTTCAGAAGAATTCCTATACATGGGCGATTTAGTCGAATTAGGATGCTCCGAAAATCATATGATTAAAAATTTACGAGGTGTTTTCGCAACTTGTAGAAAATATAATTTAAAATTACATCCGGATAAATGCTTATTTTTCAACCAAGAAGTAACTTATCTTGGTCATAAATACACAAGCAAAGGAATTTTGCCAGACCCCAATAAATTCGAAATTGTTAAAAATTTCCCAACACCTAAAAATGCGGATGAGGCGAAAAGATTCGTCGCATTTCGCAATTATTACAGAAGATTTATCCCAAATTTTCCAGAATATTCTAGAATAATAACAAGACTTTGCAAGAAAAATGTAGTTTTCGACTGGACAGAGGATTGCAAAAAATCCTTTGACTTTTTGAAAGCTGCGTTAATAAGCCCTAATATCCTACAATATCCCGATTTCAATAAACAGTCTTGTATAACAACTGACGCAAGTGGATATGCTTGCGGAGCAGTATTAAGCCAAGAGTATGAAGGAAAATAATTACCATTTGCCTATGCATCAAGATCATTTACTAAAATAGAAATTAATAAAGAAATTGCAATTGAGAAAGAATTAGCAGCCATTCATTGGGCCATAACATATTTTAGACCATACGTTTACGGTAGAAAATTTTTGGTCAAAACAGACCACATACCCCTAACATTCCTATTTTCGATGAAAAATCCGTCATCAAAATTAACGCGAATCAGATTAAATCTGGAAGAATATGATTTCGAGGTGGAGTATATCGCAGGTAAAGAAAATTATGTAGCCGACGCATTATCACGCATAGATATTAAAGACCTAAAACAAATATCGGTAGAAGCGTGTAAAATATTAAAAGTTACGACTAGATCGGAAACTAAGAAAAATTATAACAATAAAGATTCCAGTAGTAAAAATGAAGAAATAAAAACTCACAAAGAGAACCCAATAATATTTGAAGCGCTAAATAAATGTGAAGTAAAGAGACTAGCCCAGCTCGTTTTAGATCTTCCGAAATTGCGTTTCAAAAAGGGGAGACAAATTGTTTAAAGATAATTATGCCCGGGTAGACACATTTAAAGAAATTGGTACCAAAGTTCTCCAAAATCTAATTATAGCATTAACTCCAGAAGTTATGCACGTGCAAATAATGAAAAAATTAAAGAAGTTATTCACAAATTTCATGACTATCCTGTTTTTGGTGGCCACCCAGGAATAAATCTCATGACAAATAAAATAAAACAAAAATACTATTTTAAAGGAATGAAAAGCGACATCAGAAAATATATCAAAAAATGCACTCATTGCAATAGAAATAAAATAATAAAAAACTTGAAAGAACCTATGATTATAACCGAAACGCCCACAAAAGCGTTCGACGCAGCACAAATAGATACGATAGGCCCTCT
Organism: Eurosta solidaginis; assembly: GCF_040869045.1. Taxonomy (NCBI): domain Eukaryota; kingdom Metazoa; phylum Arthropoda; class Insecta; order Diptera; family Tephritidae; genus Eurosta; species Eurosta solidaginis. The sequence continues at coordinate 25,129,926 of NC_090324.1, read as the reverse complement.
TCCCAGGTCGGAAAATGGAAATGAATATGCAGTTACTATAGTATGTGGCTTAACTAAGTATTTAGTTGCAATTCCAGCAAACACGCAAAAACAATAGCCAAAGCGATATTCGAAAATTTTATCCTAGTTTATGGTTGCATGAAGACAATTATAACAGATATGTGAAGCGAATATAAAAATAGCTTATTTGAAGAATTATGCCAAACTTCTAAAAATAAACCATAAAACGTCAACACCTTAAAACCATCAAACAGTAGGCACAGTTGAACGTAGTCAAAGAACAGTCAATGAATACGTACGTTCCTACATATCCATTGACAAAAATGATTGGGATGAATATCTTAAATATTTTGCGTATTGTTACAATACTACCCCATCTACGGTTCATAATTATTGTCCATACGAATTAGTATTTGCCAAAAAACCCCAGACTTACGAATTTTTAAAAGAAAACACAGTAAGCCCATTATACAATTATGAGGCTTACGACAAAGAAATTAAGTATTGGTTACAAATAGCGCAAGAAAGAGCATAAAAATTAGTAAAACAGGCTAAAGAAAAACAAAAGATTAGTTATGATAAAAATATTCACTATAAGGAAATAAATATAGGAGATGTAATGTTAGTAAAAAATGAATCAGGACATAAATTTGATAATAGATATAAAGGGCCCTTTAGAGTAGAAAAGATCGACAGAAACAACAATTTTACTCTAATTCCATATAAAGCAGAAAATATCGATAGTAAAAATAATGACACTTTAATCCCGTCTAGAATAGGAAATGAGAATAAGCAAAAATTTCCCAGTAACATAGAGAATAGCAATATCATAAATAATGAGAAAATAATAATTCACAAAAATAGACTTAAATTAATAGAATAAGTAAATTTTCAACCTACAAACATAAAATACAAAATATAGAATTAATTTATATTAGAATGCTCATGCATTCTCCAAATGCATAAGCATTCTAAAAAAAGGGAGATATAGTGTAAACAGCCAACAATTTAAGGCCAAATATTTAAATCAGCTATCCTGTAACAAAAATAGTCTAAATGTTCATCAACACATAAAAAAGCATTTTCAATTCTTGCTAACATAGCCATTCACACGATTTAATACAGGTGTGTGTACAACACACAACCAAACAAATTTGCATTCAAGCAAATTTGCGAACGTTGCATTTCCCACAGAAGTCACAACTCAACACAGGTGTGTAGGTACATATTTTGTATCAAGTTGTATGCAGGTATGTAAGTATGTATGCTTAAGGTAAATATGTATGTAAGTATGTATGCTTAAATGTAAATATGTATGTAAGAATATGTGAGAATAATTTTGTATAAATAAGCTGACAACATTTGAATAAAAGAGCAATTGAGCATTGAGCTTTTACATGGCGATCCTGCCTATGATTCTTCTGGCTGATTTTTCAGCCTAATTTCATAGCTGGCAAGGACTTAACTGGCTGATTACAGCCTAAGCTTTATAAAAGGAACAAAGAGTGAAGCTATAAAACGAGTTTTTTACTCTAAATTTTATCCTGGAAGAAGAAAAGCAAAAAGGAGCTGATCAAACAAAATCTACTGAAAGCTAATTTGAATAAATTTGGAGCACTCAAAAATGACGCCATTTAGCAATTTTTATGATAATTTACGGGCTTTATAATCGAAATGATGGACGAGCAGTGGATATGACAGTAAAAATATTGTTATTACCTTGGAAGGAACAAAGAACCACATTCGGAATAAACAACAAGACTGGCAGCAGACAATTTTCACGGTGGATCGAGCGGCTACAAAGCTATGACTTTTCCATTGAGCATCGGAAAAGTAGTACCCATGGGAATGACGATGCAATGTCACGGAGACCATGTAGTTTTCAATGCAAGCACTGTCCGAGGCCGATGCTAAAGAAGACATTATAGATGTCCGGCTAATGGCTATAACGTGTACGGATGAATGGGATAAGGAACAACTAAGAAAGTGTCAGCTAGAAGATACAGATCTGTCACATGTTATGCAAGGGCTCGAACGAAACGAAAGACCAAACAGAGAAGAGATGTCAGCAGAGAGTCCCATTGCGAAGTCATATTGGGCACAGTGGAACAGTTTAGAATTGACATGCGGTTGCTTGCATCGAGTATGGGAGAGTGAGGATGTTCAATGCAAAAAGAAACTGATAGTTGTTCCCAGAAAGAGGATTCCTGACGTGCTCAGCGAGCTGCATAATGGTCCAAGCGGAGGTCATCTTGGAATCACAAAGACGCTCGAGAATATTAAACAGAGATTCTATTGGGTTGGTTGCCGTCAGTCGGTCACTGCGTGGATTGCGAACTGCGAGGTTTGCAGCAGGAAGAAAGGGACCAAACCCGAAGTCATGGCCAGATAAAGCAATATAACTCAGGAAAAGGAAAGGACCGCTATGGATGTCGCAGGTCCATTTCCTACTAGCAACTGCGGAAACAAATATGTACTGGTGATTATGGATTATTTCAGCAAATGGCCAGAGGTATACCCAATCCCAAATCAAAAACCGAAAACAGTAGCAGAAGTGTTTATAAACAATTGGGTTGCAAGGTATGGGGTACCAATGGAGTTACATTCTGACCAAGGCAGGAATTTCGGATCAGCTGTGTTCCAGGAAATGTTTAAATCATTTGGCATTCGAAAAACCCGGACTACTGCATTGCGTCCTCAGTCCGATGGTATGGTGTAACGTTTCAATAGAACTTTGGAGGAGCATTTAGGGAAAGTAGTAGACAAGTACCATAAGGAGTTGGATACCCGCATACCATTATTCTTGATGGCTTACCGATCAGCAGTGCATGAGGCAACGGGCCAAACCACTGCAAAAGTAATTTTTGGCAATGACCTTCGACTGCCAGCTGATTTGAAGTTTGGGATAGATGCCGATGCGGAGAGAAATGTCAAGAAATCCACTGGTGTCTTGGAAGAAGAGCTAAGAGAGATGCTGTAGTGTAAACAGCCAACAATTTAAGGCCAAATATTTAAATCAGCTACCCTGTAACAAAAATAGTCTAAATGTTCATCTGCACATAAAAAAGCATTTTCAGGTCTTGCTGACTTAGCCATTCACAGGATTTAATACAGGTGTGTGTACAACACACAACCAAACAAATTTGTATTCAAGCATTTCCCACAGAAGTCACAACTCAAGACAGGTGTGTAGGTACATATTTTGTATGAAGTTGTATGCAGGTATGTAAGTATGTATTCTTAAGGTAAGTATGTATGTAAGTATGTATGCTTAAATGTAAATATGTATGTAAGAATATGTGAGAATAATTTTGTATAAATAAGCTGACAACATTTGAATAAAAGAGCCATTGAGCATTGAGCTTTTACATCGCGATCCTGCCTATGATTCTTCTGGCTGATTTTTCAGCCTAATTTCATAGCTGGCAAGGACTTTACTGGCTGATTACAGCCTAAGCTTTATAAGAGGAACAAAGATTGAAGCTATAAAACAAGTTTTTTACTCTAAATTTTATCCTGGAAGAAGAAAAGCAAAAAGGAGCTGATCAAACAAAATCTACTGAAAGCTAATTTGAATAAATTTGGAGCACTCAAAAATGACGCCATTTAGCAATTTTTATCATAATTTACGGGCTTTATAATCGAACCTATGCAGGAGCAGTGGATATGACCAATTTGGAGAACTCAAAAATGACGCCATTTAGCAATTTTTATGATAGTTTACGGGCTTTATAATCGAAATGATGGACGAGCAGTGGATATGACAGTAAAAATATTGGTATTACCTTGGAAGGAACAAAGAACCACATTCGGAATAAACAACAAGACTGGCAGCATAATAAGTATAAATATAATAAATATAATTACCTTAATTATACTCAGTTGAGCAGTGCTCACAGAGTATATTAACTTTGATTGGATAACGGTTGGTTGTACAGGTATAAAGGAATCGAGATAGATATAGACTTCCATATATCAAAGTCATCAGTATCGAAAAAAAATTCGATTGAGCCATGCCCGTCCGTCCGTCCGCCCGTTAACACGATAACTTGAGTAAATTTCGAGGTATCTTGATGAAATGTGAGTTATGGTGAGTTCCTGGGCACTCATCTCAGATCGCTATTTAAAATGAACGATATCGGACTATAACCACGCCCACTTTTTCGATATCGAAAATTTCGAAAAATCGAAAAAGTGCGATAATTAATTACCAAATACGGATAAAGCGATGAAACTTGGTAGATGAGTTGAACTTATGACGCAGAATATAAAACTAGTAAAGTTTTGGACAATGGGCGTGGCACCGCCCACTTTTAAAAGAAGGTAATTTAGAAGTTTTGCAAGCTGTAATTTAGCAGTCGTTGAAGATATCATGATGAAATTTGGCAGGAACGTTACTTTTATTATTATATGTATGCTTAATAAAATTTAGCAAAATCGGAGAACGACCACGCCCACTTTAAAAGAAATTTACAAAAGTAAAGGCAGAAACAGTAGTAAAGCATCTTAAAATAATAGTTGAAGTATTTAACAAAGTAGGAAAAACACTTCAACAGTTGAATGGTAAACTAGACGGTAATCGAAAGGACCAAGCATATCAAATTTTTTCCAGCGTTAGAGACAAATTGGTGTCCTAACTGGCAAGATATGATATAGAATTCAAAGTACCAAAGAGTTTCAAGAAGGAAATAGAAATAGACTTTAGCACATTCTTTCTGGAGTCAGCCTGCGATTTAGAAGAGGAACCAGAAATATAACAAAGAGTAGAAGAACAAAAACAGGAAATTTTAACAGAGAAATCAAACTCACAAACTGAACAACAAAAATGTCACAAACAATAGTCGAATTTTTAAAGACTGCTTCATCAGTTTTGCCAGAATTCGATGGTATAGCTGAAAATGTGAATAGCTTTCTGGATGCTTTAGATATCTTAGAACAAATTAAGGATACCCATGAAGCTATAGCGATTTCAATCATAAAAACCAAGCTGAAAGGAACAGCCAGAAACCTAATAAACACTGAAAGCACAATCGAAGCAATAAGACAAAAATTAAAAACAGCAATTAAAGGTGAAACAGTTGAAGTTTTGACAGCAAAACTCCTGAATATCCAACAGCGCAGTAAAACCGCAAATCAATACACTGCTTAAATTGAAAAGCTCACAAAATCGTTGGAAGGAGCATACATATCCGACGGACTAACACCAGAGTTTGCAACCAAGTATGCTACACAATCAGCTGTGAAAGCTATGTGTAAAAACTGCTCCAACGATAAAGTAAAAACAATTATGGAAGCTGGAACGTTCACAACAATGAACGAAGCCATATCAAAATTTACTAACAGTTGCACAGAAGTAGCTGGAAATACAAATTCACTACTACATATTCGCTAACAAAATTCCAATTTCCGAGGAAACTTCCGCAGGAGTTACCAAAACAATAATTATAGAGTAAATTATAGACGTTCTTTCAATACGTATAATAATAATAAAAATAATAATTATAATAATAATAATAACAGACAAAATAACCAAAGACCTGGTCGAAATTTCGGATCGCGAGGAAATACCCGCAATAACACCAGAAATGTCCGAAAAGGTACACAACTGGAAAACCAACAAACTTCACCTCAATAAATAACAAATTATTTATTTTCAATTTACATCTTAATAGCTACATATCTTCCAGAACAACTCTGAATGATTCCATATCAACCCTCCTAATCGATACGGGAGCGGATATTTCAATAATAAAAAAGGGGCAGATTGACAGTAATGTCACGATAAATAATAACAAGCACTATTGGTACAGTTAAAGCAGATTTAAAAGATGATTATCTATTAATTAGACACAAATTTCACGTAGTAGAAGACACTTTCCCAATCCCATGTGATGGAATATTAGGATTAGAAATCATTAACAAGTAAGGAAGGTTAAGTTCGGGTGTAACCGAACATTACATACTCAGTTGAGAGCTATGGTGACAACATAAGGGAAAATAACCATGTAGGAAAATGAACCGAGGGAAACCCTGGAATGTGTTTGTATGACATGTGTATCAAAAGAAAGGCATTAAAGAGTATTTTATGAGGGAGTGGGACATAGTTCTATAGGTGGACGCCATTTAGGGATATAGCCATAAAGGTGGATCAGGGTTGACTCTAGAATGCGTTTGTACGATATGGGTATAAAATGAAAGGTATTAATGAGTATTTTAAAAGGGCGTGGACCTAAGTTCTATAGATGGACGCCTTTTCGAGATATCGCCGTAAAGATGGACCAGGGGTGACTCTAGAATGCGTTTGTACGATATGGGTATCAAATGAAAGGTGTTAATGAGCATTTTAAAAGGGAGTAATCCTTAGTTCCATAGGTGGACGCCGTTTCGAGATATCGCCATAAAGGTGGACCAGGGGTGACCCTAGAATTTGTTTGCACTATATGGACATCAAACGAAAGGTGTTAATGAGTATTTTAAAAGGGAGTGGGCCTTAGTTCTATAGGTGAACGCATTTTCGAGGTATCGCAATAAAGGTGGACCAGGGGTGACTCTAGACTTTGTTTGTACGATATGGGTATCAAATGAAAGGTGTTAATGAGTATTTTTAAAAGGGAGTGGGCCTTCGTTTTATAGGTGTTCGCCTTTTCGATATATCGCCATAAAGGTGGACCAGGGGTGACTTTAGAATTTGTTTGTATGATATGGGTATCAAATGAAAGGTGTTAATGATTATTTTAAAAGGGCGTGGGGCTTAGTTCTATAGGTGGACCCCTTTTCGAGATATCGCCATAAAGGTGGACCAGGGGTGACTCTAGAATTCGTTTGTGCAATATGGGTATCAAACGAAAGGAGTTAATGAGTATTTTAAGAGGGAGTGGGCCTTAGTTCTATAGGTGGACGCCTTTTCGAGATATCGCCATAAAGATGGACCAGGTGTGACTCTAGAATGCGCTTGTACGATATGGGTATCAAATGAAAGGTGTTAATGAGTATTTTAAAAGGGAGTAATCCTTAGTTCCATAGGTGTACGCCGTTTCGAGATATCGCCATAAAGGTGGGCCAGGGGTGACTCTAGAATTCGTTTGTGCAATATGGGTATCAAACGAAAGGAGTTAATGAGTATTTTAAGAGGGAGTGGGCCTTTCTGGACCAGGGGTGACTCTAGACTTTGTTTGTACGATATGGGTATCAAATGAAAGGTGTTATTGAGTATTTTTAAAAGGGAGTGGGCCTTCGTTCTATAGGTGTTCGCCTTTTCGAAATATCGCCATAAAGGTGGACCAGGGGTGACTCTAGAATGAGTTTGTACGATATGGGTATCAAATTAAAGGTATTAATGAGAGTTTTAAAAGGGAGTGGTGGTAGTTGTATATGTGAAGGCGTTTTCCAGATATCGACCAAAATGTGGACCAGGGTGACCCAGAACATCATCTGTTGGGTACCGCTAATTTATTTATATATGTAATACCTGCCAAGATTTTAAAGGTTTTTTATTTCGCCCTGCAGAACTTTTTCATTTTCTTCTACTTAATATGGTAGGTGTCACAACCATTTGATAAAGTTTTTTCTAAAGTTATATTTCGCGTCAATAAAACAATCCAATTACATTACCATATTTCATCCCTTTTTTCGTATTTGGTATAGAATTATGGCATTTTTTTCATTTTTCGTAATTTTCGATATCGAAAAAGTGGGCGTGGTCATAGTCGGATTTCGTTCATTTTTCATACCAAGATAAAGTGAGTTCAGATAAGTACGTGAACTGAGTTTAGTAAAGATATATCGATTTTTGCTCAAGTTATCGTGTTAACGGCCATGCGGAAGGACAGACGGACGACTGTGTATAAAAACTGGGCGTGACATCAACCGATTTCGCCCATTTTCACAGAAAACAGTTAACGCCATAAAATCTATGCCCCTATCAAAAGGATTGGTTAATTTTTAAATTTTCTTTTATTTTTGTATTTGGTTGCACCATATCATTACTGGAGTTGAATCTTGACATAATTTACTTATATACTGTAAAGATATTCAATTTTTTGTTAAAATTTTACTTTAAAAAATTTTTTTTTAAAAGTGGGCGCGGTCCTTCTCCGATTTTGCTAATTTTTATTAAGCGTACATATAGTAATAAGAGTAACGCTCCTGCCAAATTTCATCATGATATCTTCAACGACTGCCAAATTACAGCTTGCAAAAATTTTAAATTACCTTCTTTTAAAAGTGGGCGGTGCCACGCCCATTGTCCAAAATTTTACTAATTTTCAATTCTGTGTCATAAGTTCAACTCATCTACCAAGTTTCGTCGCTTTATCGGTCTTTTGTAATGAATTATCGCACTTTTTCGGTTTTTCGAAATTTTCGATATCGAAAAAGTGGGCGTGGTTATAGTCCGATATCGTTCATTTGAAATAGCGATCTGAGATGAGTGCTCAGGAACCTACATACAAATTTCATCCAGATACCTCAAAATTTACTCAAGTTATCGTGTTAACGGACGGACGGACGGACGGACATGGCTCAATCAAATTTTTTTTCGATCCTGATTATTTTGATATATGGAAGTCTATATCTATCTCGATTCCTTTATATATGTAAAACCAACCGTTATCCAATCAAACTTAATATACTCTGTGAGCACTGCTCAACTGAGTATAAAAAATATAATTACATTTTGGATTATCAAACAGAAGGTGACACTACTGAGACCATATGACTACCCAGAAAACATAATAATTCAGATGACTAACAAACCAGCAATCAATAGTATTTCAATTCCCGCACGATCAGAAGTAGTTCCACAAATTCACATAAAAATAAAAATTCAGATTTATTAATCCCACAACAAGAATTGTCTGAAGGTATTTTTATTGCAAACACACTAGCAAATTCACAACAAACAATTGTTAGAATTTTAAATAAAAGAAATAAAAATGTAACACTGCAAGATTTTAATATACGTACAGAAAACTTGAATGATTGTACAATAATTGAAAAAAAAACTTGAAAATGAGGCCATCAATAAGGAAAAATTAGAAAGATTAAATAAAAATTTTTCAAAATTTGCAAATAAATCACTTAATGCATTATGTGAAGAATTCATTGACATTTTTTCATTGGAAACAGAACCAATTACTACTAATAATTTTTACAAACAAAAACTTCATATGAAAGACAACAACCCAGTCTACGTAAAAAATTATAGAATACCAGAAGCTCATAAGAGTGAAATTAATAAACAAGTAAACAAATTAGTTAAAGATGACATAATAGAACCTTAAATTTCAGAATTCAATAGTCCAATTTTATTAGTACCGAAAAAATCACTACCGAATAACCAAGGAAAAATATGGAGAATGGTTGTAGATTACAGACAGGTAAATAAAAAATTAACCGCAGATAAATTCCCTTTACCAAGAATTGATGACATACTAGATCAATTAGGAAGAGCTAAATATTTTTCATGCATAGATTTAATGTCTGGATTTCACCATATTGACTCAGCGAAGAGTCAAGAGATATCACATCCTTTACAGCGGATAATGGTACTTATCGTTTTAAAAGACTTCCGTATGGCCTTAAAGTAGCACCGAACTCATTCCAAAGAATGATGACATTGGCATTTGCAGGCTTAAAACCTTCACAAGAATTCCTATACATGGACGATTTAGTCGTATTAGGATGCTCCGAAAATCATATGATTAAAAATTTACGAGGTGTTTCGCAACTTGTAGAAAATATAATTTAAAATTACATCCGGATAAATGCTTATTTTTCAACCAAGAAGTAACTTATCTTGGTCATAAATACACAAGCAAAGGAATTTTACCAGACCCCAATAAATTCGAAATTGTTAAAAATTTCCCAACACCTAAAAATGCGGATGAGGCGAAAAGATTCGTCGCATTTCGCAATTATTACAGAAGATTTATCCCAAATTTTGCAGAATATTCTAGAATAATAACAAGACTTTGCAAGAAAAATGTAGTTTTCGACTGGACAGAGGATTGCAAAAAATTCCTTGACTATTTGAAAGCTGCGTATAAGCCCTAATATCCTACAATATCCCGATTTCAATAAACAGTCTTGTGTAACAACTGACGCAAGTGGATATGCTTGCGGAGCAGTATTAAGCCAAGAGTATGAAGGAAAATAATTACCATTTGCCTATGCATAAAGATCATTTACTAAAGGAGAAATTAATAAAGAAATTGCAATTGAGAAAGAATTAGCAGCCATTCATTGGGCCATAACATATTTTAGACCATACGTTTACGGTAGAAAATTTTTGGTCAAAACAGACCACATACCCCTAACATTCCTATTTTCGATGAAAAATCCGTCATCAAAATTAACTCGAATCAGATTAAATCTGGAAGAATATGATTTCGAGGTAGAGTATATCGCAGGTAAAGAAAATTATGTAGCCGACGCATTACCACGCATAGATATTAAAGACATAAAACAAATATCGGTAGAAGCGTGTAAAATATTAAAAGTTACGACTAGATCGGAAACTAAGAAAAATTATAACAATAAAGATTCCAGTAGTAAAAATGAAGAAATAAAAACTCGCAAAGAGAACCCAATAATATTTGAAGCGCTAAATAAATGTGAAGTAAAGAGACTAGCCCAGCTCGTTTTAGATCCTCCGAAATTACGTTTCAAAAAAGGAAAGAAAATTTTCAGCGAAATTAATATAAAAAATCTAATTGTTGAGGCGAAGATTGGTTAGGTCAATTCTTTGCCAGGCTTATAAAAGAAGCCGGCAATTTAGGAATTAGAAAAATACAGTTGTCCTTAGGAGACAAATTGTTTAAAGATAATTATGCCCGGGTAGACACATTTAAAGAAATTGGTACCAAAGTTCTCCAAAATCTAATTATAGCATTAACTCCAGAAGTTATGCACGTGACAATAATGAAAAAATTAAAGAAATTCTTCACAAATTTCATGACTATCCTGTTTTTGGTGGCCACCCAGGAATAAATCTCACGACAAATAAAATAAAACAAAAATACTATTGGAAAGGAATGAAAAGCGACATCAGAAAACATATCAAAAAATGCACCCATTGCAATAAAAATAAAATAATAAAAAACTTGAAAGAACCTATGATTATAACCGAAACGCCCACAAAAGCGTTCAACGCAGTACAAATAGATACCAGGTATAGATATATAGATTCCCAGGTCGGAAAATGGAAATGAATATGCAGTTACTACAGTATGTGACTTAACTAAGTATTTAGTTGCAATTACCCAGCAAACACGCAAAAACAATAGCCAAAGCGATATTCGAAAATTTTATCCTAGTTTATGGTTGCATGAAGACAATTATAACAGATATGTGAAGCGAATATAAAAATAGCTTATTTGAAGAATTATGCCAAACTTCTAAAAATAAACCATAAAACGTCAACACCTTACCACCATCAAACAGTAGGCACAGTTGAACGTAGTCATAGAACAGTCAATGAATACGTACGTTCCTACATATCCATTGACAAAAAAGATTGGGATGAATATCTTAAATATTTTGCGTATTGTTACAATACTACCCCCATCTACGGTTCATAATTATTGTCCATACGAATTGGTATTTGCCAAAAAACCCCAGACTTACGAATTTTTAAAAGAAAACACAGTAAGCCCATTATACAATTATGAGGCTTACGACAAAGAAATTAAGTATTGGTTACAAATAGCGCAAGAAAGAGCATAAAAATTAGTAAAACAGGCTAAAGAAAAACAAAAGATTTGTTATGATAAAAATATTCACTATAAGGAAATAAATATAGGAGATGTAATGTTAGTAAAAAATGAATCAGGACATAAATTTGATAATAGATATAAAGGGCCCTTTAAAGTAGAAAAGATCGACAGAAACAACAATTTTACTCTAATTCCATATAAAGCAGAAAATATCGATAGTAAAAATAATGACACTTTAATCCCATCTAGAATAGGAAATGAGAATAAGCAAAAATTTCCCAGTAACATAGAGAATAGCAATATCATAAATAATGAGAAAATAATAATTCCCAAAAATAGACTTAAATTAATAGAATAAGTAAATTTTCAACCTATAAACATAAAATACAAAATATATCCAAATGCATAAGCATTCTAAAAAAAAGGGAGATATAGTGTAAACAGCCAACAATTTAAGGCCAAATACTTAAATCAGCTATCCTGTAACAAAAATAGTCTAAATGTTCATCAACACATAAAAAAGCATTTTCAATTCTTGCTAACATAGCCATTCACACGATTTAATACAGGTGTGTGTACAACACACAACCAAACAAATTTGCATTCAAGCAAATTTGCGAACGTTGCATTTCCCACAGAAGTCACAACTCAACACAGGTGTCTAGGTACATATTTTGTATCAAGTTGTATGCAGGTATGTAAGTATGTATGCTTAAGGTAAATATGTATGTAAGTATGTATGCTTAAATGTAAATATGTATGTAAGAATATGTGAGAATAATTTTGTATAAATAAGCTGACAACATTTGAATAAAAGAGCAATTGAGCATTGAGCTTTTACATGGCGATCCTGCCTATGATTCTTCTGGCTGATTTTTCAGCCTAATTTCATAGCTGGCAAGGACTTTACTGGCTGATTACAGCCTAAGCTTTATAAAAGGAACAAAGAGTGAAGCTATAAAACGAGTTTTTTACTCTAAATTTTATCCTGGAAGAAGAAAAGCAAAAAGGAGCTGATCAAACAAAATCTACTAAAAGTTAATTGACGCCATTTAGCAATTTTTATGATAATTTACGGGCTTTATAATCGAAATGATGGACGAGCAGTGGATATGACAGTAAAAATATTGTTATTACCTTGGAAGGAACAAAGAACCACATTCGGAATAAACAACAAGACTGGCAGCAGACAATTTTCACGGTGGATCGAGCGGCTACAAAGCTATGACTTTTCCATTGAGCATCGGAAAAGTAGTACCCATGGGAATGACGATGCAATGTCACGAAGACCATGTAGTTTTCAATGCAAGCACTGTCCGAGGCCGATGCTAAAGAAGACATTATAGATGTCCGGCTAATGGCTATAACGTGTATGGATGAATGGAATAAGGAACAACTAAGAAAGTGTCAGCTAGAAGATACAGATCTGTCAACTGTTATGCAAGGGCTCGAACGAAACGAAAGACCAAACAGAGAAGAGATGTCAGCAGAGAGTCCCATTGCGACGTCATATTGGGCACAGTGGAACAGTTTAGAATTGACATGCGGTTGCTTGCATCGAGTATGGGAGAGTGAGGATCTTCAATGCAAAAAGAAACTGATAGTTGTTCCCAGAAAGAGGATTCCTGACGTGCTCAGCGAGCTGCATAATGGTCCAAGCGGAGGTCATCTTGGAATCACAAAGACGCTCGAGAAGATTAAACAGAGATTCTATTGGGTTGGTTGCCGTCAGTTGGTCACTGCGTGGATTGCGAACTGCGAGGTTTGCAGCAGGAAGAAAGGGACCAAACCCGAAGTCATGGCCATATAAAGCAATATAACTCAGGAAAAGGAAAGGATCGCTATGGATGTCGCAGGTCCATTTCCTACTAGCAACTGCGGCAACAAATATGTACTTGTGATTATGGATTATTTCAGCAAATGGCCAGAGGTATACCCAATCCCAAATCAAAAAGCGAAAACAGTAGCAGAAGTGTTTATAAACAATTGGGTTGCAAGGTATGGGGTACCAATGGAGTTACATTCTGACCAAGGCAGGAATTTCGGATCAGCTGTGTTCCAGGAAATGTTTAAATCATTTGGCATTCAAAAAACCCGGACTACTGCATTGCGTCCTCAGTCCGATGGTATGGTGTAACGTTTCAATAGAACTTTGGAGGAGCATTTAAGGAAAGTAGTAGACAAGTACCATAAGGAGTGGGATACCCGCATACCATTATTCTTGATGGCTTACCGATCAGCAGTGCATGAGGCAACGGGCCAAACCACTGCAAAAGTAATTTTTGGCAATGACCTTCGACTGCCAGCTGATTTGAAGTTTGGGATAGATGCCGATGCGGAGAGAAATGTCAAGAAATCCACTGGTGTCTTGGAAGAAGAGCTGAGAGAGATGCTGTAGTGTAAACAGCCAACAATTTAAGGCCAAATATTTAAATCAGCTACCCTGTAACAAAAATAGTCTAAATGTTCATCTACACATAAAAAAGCATTTTCAGTTCTTGCTGACTTAGCCATTCACAGGATTTAATACAGGTGTGTGTACAACACACAACCAAACAAATTTGTATTCAAGCATTTCTCACAGAAGTCACAACTCAACACAGGTGTGTAGGTACATATTTTGTATGAAGTTGTATGTAGGTATGTAAGTATGTATTCTTAAGGTAAGTATGTATTTAAGTATGTATGCTTAAATGTAAATATGTATGTAAGAATATGTGAGAATAATTTTGTATAAATAAGCTGACAACATTTGAATAAAAGAGCAATTGAGCATTGAGCTTTTACATGGCGATCCTGCCTATGATTCTTCTGGCTGGTTTTTCAGCCTAATTTCATAGATGGCAAGGACTTTACTGGCTGATTACAGCCTAAGCCTTATAAAAGGAACAAAGAGTGAAGCTATAAAACGAGTTTTTTACTCTAAATTTTATCCTGGAAGAAGAAAAGCAAAAAGGAGCTGATCAAACAAAATCTACTGAAAGCTAATTTGAATAAATTTGGAGCACTCAAAAATGACGCCATTTAGCAATTTTTATGATAATTTACGGGCTTTATAAACGAACCTATGCAGGAGCAGTGGATATGACCAATTTGGAGAACTCAAAAATGACGCCATTTAGCAATTTTTATGATAATTTACGGGCTTTATAATCGAAATGATGGACGAGCAGTGGATATGACAGTAAAAATATTGGTATTACTTTGGAAGGAACAAAGAACCACATTCGGAATAAACAACAAGACTGGCAGCATAATAAATATAAATATAATAAATATAATTACCTTAATTATACTCAGTTGAGCAGAGCTCACAGACTATATTAACTTTGATTGGATAACGGTTGGTTGTACAGGTATAAAGAAATCGAGATAGATATAGACTTCCATATATCAAAGTCATCAGTATCGAAAAAAAATTCGATTGAGCCATGCCCGTCCGTCCGTCCGCCCGTTAACACGATAACTTGAGTAAATTTCGAGGTATCTTGATGAAATTTGGTATGTGAGTTCCTGGGCACTCATCTCAGATCGCTATTTAAAATGAACGATATCAGACTATAGCCACGCCCACTTTTTCGATATCGAAAATTTCGAAAAATCGAAAAAGTGCGATAATTAATTACCAAATACGGATAAAGCGATGAAACTTGGTAGGTGAGTTGAACTTATGACGCAGAATATAAAACTAGTAAACTTTTGGACAATGGGCGTGGCACCGCCCACTTTTAAAAGAAGGTAATTTAGAAGTTTTGCAAGCTGTAATTTAGCAGTCGTTGAAGATATCATGATGAAATTTGGCAGGAACGTTACTCTTATTATTATATGTATGCTTAATAAAAATTAGCAAAATCGGAAACCGACCACGCCCACTTTAAAATAAATTTTTTTTTAAGTCAAATTTTAAAAGAAAAGTTAATATCTTTACAGTATGGGAAGCCAAGAATCAAAAATAGAAAAACCAACGGCAAAACATGTAAGCTCAGTCTAAGTAGTAGATCATACTGAGGCACTAGATACTATCAAAATCATGCTTCTAATAATCTGCGTAGTCAGTTGCATCAGTTTGTTTCTGAAACTCTACTCAACCCATAATAAATTCCTAAAAAAGCTATATACCAGCCGCGCAGACGGTTTAGATAAGGTTTAACTAAATTTTAACTACCATCCCCAATGGGCAAATGGGAAGATATCGTTGAACTACTTATAGAAGAAAAAACGATAGGAGAAAATCTTACAAATGTATTAATAAAAATACAAAAGTAAAGGCAGAAACAGTAGTAAAGCATCTTAAAATAATAGTTGAAGTATTTAACAAAATAGGAAAAACACTTCAACAGTTGAATGGTAAACTAGACGGTAATCGAAAGGACCAAGCATATCAAATTTTTTCCAGCGTTAGAGACAAATTGGCGTCCTAACTGGCAAGATATGATATAGAATTCAAAGTACCAAAGAGTTTCAAGAAGGAAATAGAAATAGACTTTAGCACATTCTTTCTGGAGTCAGCCTGCGATTTAGAAGAGGAACCAGAAATATAACAAAGAGCAGAAGAAGAAAAACAGGAAATTTTAACAGAGACATCAAACTCACAAACTGAAATCAACAAAATGATACAAACAATAGTCGAATTTTTAAAGACTGCTTCATCAGTTTTGCCAGAATTCGATAATATAGCTGAAAATTTGAATAGCTTTCTGGATGCTTTAGATATCTTAGAACAAATTAAGGATACCCATGAAGCTATAGCGATTTCAATCATAAAAACCAAGCTGAAAGGAACAGCCAGAACCTAATAAACACTGAAAGCACAATCGAAGCAAGAAGACAAAAATTAAAAACAGCAATTAAAGGTGAAACAGTTGAAGTTTTGACAGCAAAACTCCTGAATATCCAACAGCGCAGTAAAACCGCAAATCAATACACTGCTGAAATTGAAAGCTCACAAAATCGTTGGAAGGAGCATACATATCCGACTAAAACCAGAGTTAGCAACGAAGTATGCTACACAATCAGCTGTGAAAGCTATGTGTAAAAACTGCTCCAACGATAAAGTAAAAACAATTATGGAAGCCGGAACGTTCACAACAATGAACGAAGCCATATCAAAATTTACTAACAGTTGCACAGAAGTAGCTGGAAATACAAATTCACTACTACATATTCGCCAACAAAATTCCAATTTCCGAGGAAACTTCCGCAGGAGTTACCAAAACAATAATTATAGAGGAAATTATAGACGTTCTTTCAATACGTATAGAAATAATAATAATTATAATAATAATAATAACAGACAAAATAACCAAAGACCTGGTCAAAATTTCGGATCGCGAGGAAATACCCGCAATAACACCAGAAATGTCCGAAAAGGTACACAACAGGAAAACCAACAAACTCCACCTCAATAAATAACAAATTATATATTTTCAATTTACATCTTAATAGCTACATATCTTCCAGAACAACTCTGAATGATTCCATATCAACCCTCCTAATCGATACGGGAGCGGATATTTCAATAATAAAAAAGGGGCAGATTGACAGTAATGTCACGATAAATAATAACAAGCACTATTGGTACAGTTAAAGCAGATTTAAAAGATGAGTATCTATTAATTAGACACAAATTTCACGTAGTAGAAGACACTTTCCCAATCCCATGTGATGGAATATTAGGATTAGAAATCATTAAAAAATATAATTACATTTTGGATTATCAAACAGAAGGTGACACTACTGAGACCATATGACTACCCAGAAAACATAATAATTCAGATGACTAACAAACCAGCAATCAATAGTATTTCAATTCCCGCACGATCAGAAGTAGTTCGACAAATTCACATAAAAAACAAGTAAGGAAGGTTAAGTTCGGGTGTAACCGAACATTACATACTCAGTTGAGAGCTATGGTGACAACATAAGGGAAAATAACCATGTAGGAAAATGAACCGAGGGAAACCCTGGAATGTGTTTGTATGACATGCGTATCAAATGAAAGGCATTAAAGAGTATTTTATGAGGGAGTGGGCCATAGTTCTATAGGTG
This sequence comes from Eurosta solidaginis, assembly GCF_040869045.1. Classification (NCBI taxonomy): domain Eukaryota; kingdom Metazoa; phylum Arthropoda; class Insecta; order Diptera; family Tephritidae; genus Eurosta; species Eurosta solidaginis. Next base: position 25,112,164 of record NC_090324.1, on the reverse strand, counting down.
GACGCCATTTAGGGATATAGCCATAAAGGTGGATCAGGGTTGACTCTAGAATGCGTTTGTACGATATGGGTATCAAATGAAAGGTGTTAATGAGTATTTTAAAAGGGAGTGGGCCTTAGTTCTATAGGTGGACGCCGTTTCGAAATAGCCCCACAAAGGTGGACCAGGGGTGACTCTAGAATGTGTTTGTACGATATGGGTATCAAATTAAAGGTATTAATGAGGGTTTTAAAAGGGAGTGGTGGTTGTTGTATAGGTGGTCGCATTTTCGAGATATCGCCATAAAGGTGGACCAGGGGTGACCCTAGAATTTGTTTGTACAATATGGGTATCAAAAGAAAGGTGTTAATGAGTATTTTAAAAGGGAGTAATCCTTAGTTCCATAGGTGGACGCCGTTTCGAAATATCGCCATAAAGGTGAAGCAGGGGTGACCCTAGAATTTGTTTGTACAATATAGGTATCAAAAGAAAGGTGTTAATGAGTTTTTTAAAAGGGAGTAATCCTTAGTTCCATAGGTGGACGCCATTTCGAGATATCGCCATAAAGGTGGGCCAGGGGTGACTCTAGAATTCGTTTGTGCAATATGGGTATCAAACGAAAGGAGTTAATGAGTATTTTAAAAGGGAGTGGGCCTTAGTTCTATAGGTGGACGCCTTTTCGAGGTATCGCAATAAAGGTGGACCAGGGGTGACTCTAGACTTTGTTTGTGCGATATTGGTATCAAATGAAAGGTGTTAATGAGTATTTTTAAAAGGGAGTGGGCCTTCGTTCTATAGGTGTTCGCCTTTTCGAGATATCGCCATAAAGGTGGACCAGGGGTGACTATAGAATATGTTTGTACGATATGGGTATCAAAAGAAAGGTGTTAATGAGTATTTTAAAAGGGCGTGGGGCTTAGTTCTATAGGTGGACGCCTTTTCGAGATATCGCCATAAAGGTGGACCAGGGGTGACTCTAGAATGAGTTTGTACGATATGGGTATCAAATTAAAGGTATTAATGAGAGTTTTAAAAGGGAGTGGTGCTAGTTGTATATGTAAAGGCGTTTTCCAGATATCGACCAAAATGTGGACCAGGGTGACCCAGAACATTATCTGTTGGATACCGCTAATTTATTTATATATGTAATACCTGCCAAGATTTTAAGGGTTTTTTATTTCGCCCTGCAGAACTTTTTCATTTTCTTCTACATAATATGGTAGGTGTCACAACCATTTTATAAAGTTTTTTCTAAAGTTATATTTCGCGTTAATAAAACAATCCAAATACCTTACCATGTTTCATCCCTTTTTTCGTATTTGGTATAGAATTATGGCATTTTTTTCATTTTTCGTAATTTTCTATATCGAAAAAGTGGGTCATAGTCGGATTTCGTTCATTTTTCATACCAAGATAAAGTGAGTTCAAGTAAGCACGTGAACTAAGTTCATTAAAGATATGTCGATTTTTGCTCAAGTTATCGTGTTAACGGCCATGCGGAAGGACAGACGGACGACTGTGTATAAAAACTGGGCGTGGCATCAACCGATTCCGCCCATTTTCACAGAAAACAGTTAACGTCATAAAATCTATGCCCCTACCAAATTTCAAAAGGATTGGTTAATTTTTGTTCGACTTATGGCGTTAAAAGTATCCTAGACAAATTAAATGAAAAAGGGCGGAGCCACGCCCATTTTGAAATTTTCTTTTATTTTTGTATTTTGTTGCACTACATCATTACTGGAGTTGAATGTTGACATAATTTACTTATATACTGTAAAGATATTAAATTTTTTGTTAAAATTTTACTTTAAAAATTTTTTTTTTTTAAAATTGGGCGTGGTCCTTCTACGATTTTGCTAATTTTTATTAAGCGTACATATAGTAATAGGAGTAACGTTCCTGCCAAATTTCATCATGACACCTTCAACGACTGCCAAATTACAGCTTGCAAAACTTTTAAATTACCTTCTTTCAAAAGTGGGCGGTGCCACGCCCATTGTCCAAAATTTTACTAATTTTCTATTCTGCGTCATAGGTTCAACTCATCTACCAAGTTTCGTCGCTTTATCTGTCTTTTGTAATGAATTATCGCACTTTTTCGGTTTTTCGAAATTTTCGATATCGAAAAAGTGGGCGTGGTTATAGTCCGATATCGTTAATTTTAAATAGCGATCTGAGATGAGTGCTCAGGGACCTACATACCAAATTTCATTAAGATACCTCAAAATTTACTCAAGTTATCGTGTTAACGGACGGACGGACGGACATGGCTCGATCAAATTTTTTTTCGATCCTGATTATTTTGATATATGGAAGTCTATATCTATCTCGATTCATTTATATATGTACAACCAACCGTTATCCAATCAAACTTAATATACTCTGTGAGCTCTGCTCAACTGAGTATAATAAAAATTCAGATTTATTAATCCCACAACAAGAATTGTCTGAAGGTATTTTTATTGCAAACACACTAGCAAATTCACAACAAACAATTGTTCGAATTTTCAATAAAAGAAATAAAAATGCAACACTGCAAGATTTTAATATACGTACAGAAAACTTGAATGATTGTACAATAATTGAAAAAAAAACTCGAAAATGAGGCCAACAATAAGGAAAAATTAGAAAGATTAAATAAAAATTTTGCAAAATTTGCAAATAAATCACTTAATGCATTATGTGAAGAATTCATTGACATTTTTTCATTGGAAACAGAACCAATTACTACTAATAATTTTTACAAACAAAAACTTCATATGAAAGACAACAACCCAGTCTACGTAAAAAATTATAGAATACCAGAAGCTCATAAGAGTGAAATTAATAAACAAGTAAACAAATTAGTTAAAGATGACATAATAGAACCTTCAATTTCAGAATTCAATAGTCCAATTTTATTAGTACCGAAAAAATCACTACCGAATAACCAAGGAAAAAATGGAGAATGGTTGTAGATTACAGACAGGTAAATAAAAAATTAACCGCAGATAAATTCCCTTTACCAAGAATTGATGACATACTAGATCAATTAGGAAGAGCTAAATATTTTTCATGCATAGATTTAATGTCTGGATTTCACCATATTGACTCAGCGAAGAGTCAAGAGATATCACATCCTTTACAGCGGATAATGGTACTTATCGTTTTAAAAGACTACCGTATGGCCTTAAAGTAGCACCAAACTCATTCCAAAGAATGATGACATTGGCATTTACAGGCTTAAAACCTTCCCAAGAATTCCTATACATGGACGATTTAGTCGTATTAGGATGCTCCGAAAATCATATGATTAAAAATTTACGAGGCGTTTTCGCAACTTGTAGAAAATATAATTTAAAACAAGTAAGGAAGGTTAAGTTCGGGTGTAACCGAACATTACATACTCAGTTGAGAGCTATGGTGACAACATAAGGGAAAATAACCATGTAGGAAAATGAACCGAGGGAAACCGTGGAATGTGTTTGTATGACATGTGTATCAAATGAAAGACATTAAAGAGTATTTTATGAGGGAGTGGGCCATATTTCTATAGGTGGACACCATTTAGGGATATCGTCATAAAGGTAGATCAGGGTTGACTCTATAATTTGTTTGTACAATATGGGTATCAAACGAATGGTGTTAATGAGTATTTTAAAAGGGAGTGGGCCTTAGTTCTATAGGTGGACGCCGTTTCGAAATATCGCCATAAAGGTGGACCAGGGGTGACTCTAGAATGTGTTTGTACGATATGGGTATCAAATTAAAGGTATTAATGAGGGTTTTAAAAGGGAGTGGTGGTTGTTGTATAGGTGGTCGCCTTTTCGAGATATCGTCATAAAGGTGGACCAGGGGTGACCCTAGAATTTGTTTGTACAATATGGGTATCAAAAGAAAGGTGTTAATGAGTATTTTAAAAGGGAGTAATCCTTAGTTCCATAGGTGGACGCCGTTTCGAGATATCGCCATAAAGGTGGACCAGGGGTGACCCTAGAATTTGTTTGTACAATATGGGTATCAAAAGAAAGGTGTTAATGAGTATTTTAAAAGGGAGTAATCCTTAGTTCCATAGGTGGACGCCGTTTCGAGATATCGCCATAAAGGTGGACCAGGGGTGACCCTAGAATTTGTTTGTACAATATGGGTATCAAAAGAAAGGTGTTAATGAGTATTTTAAAAGGGAGTAATCCTTAGTTCCATAGGTGGACGCCGTTTCGAGATATCGCCATAAAGGTGGACCAGGGGTGACCCTAGAATTTTTTTGTACAATATGGGCATCAAACGAAAGGTGTTAATGAGTATTTTAAAAGGGGTGGGCCTTAGTTCTATAAGTGGACGCCGTTTCGAAATATCGCCATAAAGGTGGACCAGTGGTGACTCTAGAATTTGTTTGTACAATATGGGCATCAAACGAAAGGTGTTAATGAGTATTTTAAAAGGGAGTGGGCCTTAGTTCTATAGGTGGACGCCGTTTCGAAATATCGCCATAATGGTGGGCCAGGGGTGACTCTAGAATGTGTTTGTATGATATGGGTAGGTCGCATTTTCGAGATATCGCCATAAAGGTGGACCAGGGGTGACCCTAGAATTTGTTTGTACAATATGGGTACCAAAAGAAAGGTGTTAATGAGTGTTTTAAAAGGGAGTAATCCTTAGTTCCATAGGTGGACGCCGTTTCGAGATACCGCCATAAAGGTGGACCAGGGGTGACTTTAGAATTCGTTTGTGCAATATGGGTATCAAACGAAAGGTTTTAATGAGTATTTTAAAAGGGAGGGGGCCTTAGTTCTATAGGTGTTCGCCTTTTCGAGATATCGCCATAAAGGTGGACCAGGAGTGACTCTAGACTTTTTTTGTACGATATGGGTATCAAATGAAAGGTGTTAATGAGTATTTTTAAAAGTGAGTGGGCCTTCGTTCTATAGGTGTTCGCCTTTTCGAGATATCGCAATAAAGGTGGACCAGGGGTGACTCTAGACTTTGTTTGTACCATATGGGTATCAAATGAATAGTGTTAATGAGTATTTTTAAAAGTGAGTGGGCCTTCGTTCTATAGGTGTTCGCCTTTTCGAAATATCGCCATAAAGGTGGACCAGGGGTGACTCTAGAATGTGTTTGTACGATATGGGTATCAAATTAAAGGTATTAATGAGACTTTTAAAGGGGGTGGTGGTAGTTGTATGTGTGAAGGCGTTTTCCATATATCGACCAAAATGTGGACAAGGGTGACCCAGAATATCATCTGTTAGATACGGCTAATTTATTTATATATGTAATACCTGCCACGATTTTAAGGGTTTTTTATTTCGCCCTGCAGAACTTTTTCATTTTCTTCTACTTAATATGGTGGGTGTCACAACCATTTTATAAAGTTTTTTCTAAAGTTATATTTCGCATCAATAAACCAATCCAATTACCTCACCATGTTTCATCCCTTTTTTCGTATTTGGTATAGAATTATGGCATTTTTTTAATTTTTCGTAATTTTCGATATCGAAAAGTGGGCGTGGTAATTGTCGGATTTCGTTCATTTTTCATACCAAGATAAAGTGAGTTCAAGTAAGTACGTGAACTAAGTTCATTGAAGATATGTCGATTTTTGCTCAAGTTACAAGGTCACAGTCAAGGACAGACGAAAGACTGTGTATAAAAAACTGGGCGTGGCATCGACCGATTTCGCCCGTTTTCACAGAAAACAGTTAACATCATAAAATCTTTGCCCCTACCAAATTTCAAAAGGATTGGTTAATTTTTGTTCGACTTATGGCCTTAAAAGTATCCTAGACAAATTAAATGAAAAAGGGCGGAGCCACGCCCATTTTGAAATTTTCTTTTATTTTTGTATTTTGTTGCACCATATCATTACTGGAGTTGAATGTTGACATAATTTTCTTATATACTGTGAAGATATTAAATTTTTTGTTAAAATTTTACTTTAAAAAAAATTTTTTTTAAAAGTGGGCGTGGTCCTTCTTCGATTTTGCTAATTTTTATTAGGCGTACATATAGTAATAGGAGTAACGTCCCTGCCAAATTTTATGATGATATCTTCAACGACTGACAAATTACAGCTTGCAAAACTTCTAAATTACCTTCTTTTAAAAGTGGGCGGTGCCACGCCCATTGTCCAAAATTTTACTAGTTGTCTATTCTGCGTCATAAATTGAACTCATTTACCAAGTTTCGTCGCTTTGTCTGTCTTTGGTAATGAATTATCGCACTTTTTCGGTTTTTCGAAGTTTTCGATATCGAAAAAGGGGGCGTGGTTATAGTCCGATATCGTTCATTTTAAATAGCGATCTGAGAGGAGTGCTCAGGAACCTACATACCAAATTTCATCAAGATACCTCAAAATTTACTCAAGTTATCGTGTTAACGGACGGACGGACGCACGGACGGACGGACATGGCTCAATCAAATTTTTTTTCGATCCTGATTATTTTGATATATGGAAGTCTATATCTATCTCGATTCCTTTATATATGTACAACCAACCGTTATCCAATCAAGCTTAATATACTCTGTGAGCTCTGCTCAACTGAGTATAATTACATCCGGATAAATGCTTATTTTTCAACCAAGAAGTAACTTATCTTGGTTATAAATACACAAGCAAAGGAATTTTACCAGACCCCAATAAATTCGAAATTCTTAAAAATTTCCCAACACCTAAAAATGCGGATGAGGAGAAAAGATTTGTCGCATTTCGCAATTATTACAGAAGATTTATCCCAAATTTTGCAGAATATTCTAGAATAATAACAAGACTTTGCAAGAAAAATGTAGTTTTCGACTGGACAGAGGATTGCAAAAAATTCTTTGACTATTTGAAAGCTGCGTTAATAAGCCCTAATATCCTACAATATCCCGACTTCAATAAACAGCCTTGTGTAACAACTGACGCAAGTGAATATGCTTGCGGAGCAGTATTAAGCGAAGAGTATGAAGGAAAATAATTACCATTTGCCTATGCATCAAGATCATTTACTAAAGGAGAAATTAATAAAGAAATTGCAATTGAGAAAGAATTAGCAGCCATTCATTGGGCCATAACATATTTTAGACCATACGTTTACGGTAGAAAATTTTTGGTCAAAACAGACCACATACCCCTAACATTCCTATTTTCGATGAAAAATCCGTCATCAAAATTAACTCGAATCAGATTAAATCTGGAAGAATATGATTTCGAGGTAGATTATATCGCAGGTAAAGAAAATTATGTAGCCGACGCATTACCACGCATAGATATTAAAGACCTAAAACAAATATCGGTAGAAGCGTGTAAAATATTAAAAGTTACGACTAGATCGGAAACTAAGAAAAATTATAACAATAAAGATTCCAGTAGTAAAAATGAAGAAATAAAAACTCACAAAGAGAACCCAATAATATTTGAAGCGCTAAATAAATGTGAAGTAAAGAGACTAGCCCAGCTCGTTTAAATCCTCCGAAATTACGTTTCAAAAAAGGAAAGAAAATTTTCAGCGAAATTAATATAAAAAATCTAATTGTTGAGGCGAAGATTGATTAGGTCAATTCTTTGCCAGGCTTATAAAAGAAGCCGACAATTTAGGAATTAGAAAAATACAGTTGTCCTTAGGAGACAAATTGTTTAAAGATAATTATGCCCGGGTAGACACATTTAAAGAAATTGGTACCAAAGTTCTCCAAAATCTAATTATAGCATTAACTCCAGAAGTTATGCACGTGACAATAATGAAAAAATTAAAGAAATTCTTCACAAATTTCATGACTATCCTGTTTTTGGTGGCCACCCAGGAATAAATCTCATGACAAATAAAATAAAACAAAAATACTATTGGAAAGGAATGAAAAGCGACATCAGAAAATATATCAAAAAATGCACTCATTGCAATAAAAATAAAATAATAAAAAACTTGAAAGAACCTATGATTATAACCGAAACGCCCACATAAGCGTTCGACGCAGCACAAATAGATACGATAGGCCCTCTTCCCAGATCGGAAAATGGAAATGAATATGCAGTTACTATAGTATGTGACTTAACTAAGTATTTAGTTGCAATTCCAGCAAACACGCAAAAACAATAGCCAAAGCGATATTCGAAAATTTTATCCTAGTTTATGGTTGCATGAAGACAATTATAACAGATATGTGAAGCGAATATAAAAATAGCTTATTTGAAGAATTATGCCAAACTTCTAAAAATAAACCATAAAACGTCAACACCTTACCACCATCAAACAGTAGGCACAGTTGAACGTAGTCATAGAACAGTCAATGATTGGGATGAATATCTTAAATATTTTGCGTATTGTTACAATACTACCCCATCTACGGTTCATAATTATTGTCCATACGAATTAGTATTTGCCAAAAAACCCCAGACTTACGAATTTTTAAAAGAAAACACAGTAAGCCCATTATACAATTATAAGGCTTACGACAAAGAAATTAAGTATTGGTTACAAATAGCGCAAGAAAGAGCATAAAAATTAGTAAAACAGGCTAAAGAAAAACAAAAGATTAGTTATGATAAAAATATTCACTATAAGGAAATAAATATAGGAGATGTAATGTTAGTAAAAAATGAATCAGGACATAAATTTGATAATAGATATAAAGGGCCCTTTAGAGTAGAAAAGATCGACAGAAACAACAATTTTACTCTAATTCCATATAAAGCAGAAAATATCGATAGTAAAAATAATGACACTTTAATCCCATCTAGAATAGGAAATGAGAATAAGCAAAAATTTCCCAGTAACATAGAGAATAGCAATATCATAAATAATGAGAAAATAATAATTCACAAAAATTGACTTAAATTAATAGAATAAGTAAATTTTCAACCTATATCTCCAAATGCATAAGCATTCTAAAAAAAGGGAGATATAGTGTAAACAACCAACAATTTAAGGCCAAATATTTAAATCAGCTATCCTGTAACAAAAATAGTCTAAATGTTCATCAACACATAAAAAAGCATTTTCAATTCTTGCTAACATAGCCATTCACACGATTTAATACAGGTGTGTGTACAACACACAACCAAACAAATTTGCATTCAAACAAATTTGCGAACGTTGCATTTCCCACAGAAGTCACAACTCAACACAGGTGTGTAGGTACATATTTTGTATCAAGTTGTATGCAGGTATGTAAGTATGTATGCTTAAGATAAATATGTATGTAAGTATGTATGCTTAAATGTAAATATGTATGTAAGAATATGTGAGAATAATTTTGTATAAATAAGCTGACAACATTTGAATAAAAGAGCAATTGAGCATTGAGCTTTGGCATGGCGATCCTGCCTATGATTCTTCTGGCTGATTTTTCAGCCTAATTTCATAGCTGGCAAGGACTTTACTGGCTGATTACAGCCTAAGCTTTATAAAAGGAACAAAGAGTGAAGCTATAAAACGAGTTGTTTACTCTAAATTTTATCCTGGAAGAAGAAAAGCAAAAAGGAGCTGATCAAACAAAATCTACTGAAAGCTAATTTGAATAAATTTGGAGCACTCAAAAATGACGCCATTTAGCAATTTTTATGATAATTTACGGGCTTTATAATCGAAATGATGGACGAGCAGTGGATATGACAGTAAAAATATTGTTATTACCTTGGAAGGAACAAAGAACCACATTCGGAATAAACAACAAGACTGGCAGCAGACAATTTTCACGGTGGATCGAGCGGCTACAAAGCTATGACTTTTCCATTGAGCATCGGAAAAGTAGTACCCATGGTAATGACGATGCAATGTCACGAAGACCATGTAGTTTTCAATGCAAGCACTGTCCGAGGCCGATGCTAAAGAAGACATTATAGATGTCCGGCTAATGGCTATAACGTGTACGGATGAATGGGATAAGGAACAACCAAGAAAGTGTCAGCTAGAAGATACAGATCTGTCACATGTTATGCAAGGGCTCGAACGAAACGAAAGACCAAACAGAGAAGAGATGTCAGCAGAGAGTCCCATTGCGAAGTCATATTGGGCACAGTGGAACAGTTTAGAATTGGCATCCGGTTGCTTGCGACGAGTATGGGAGAGTGAGGATGTTCAATGCAAAAAGAAACTGATAGTTGTTCCCAGAAAGAGGATTCCTGACGTGCTCAGCGAGCTGCATAATGGTCCAAGCGGAGGTCGTCTTGGAATCACAAAGACGCTCGAGAAGATTAAACAGAGATTCTATTGGGTTGGTTGCCGTCAGTCGGTCACTGCGTGGATTGCGAACTGCGAGGTTTGCAGCAGGAAGAAAGGGACCAAACCCGAAGTCATGGCCAGATAAAGCAATATAACTCAGGAAAAGGAAAGGATCGCTATGGATGTCGCAGGTCCATTTCCTACTAGCAACTGCGGAAACAAATATGTACTGATGATTATGGATTACTTCAGCAAATTGCCAGAGGTATACCCAATCCCAAATCAAAAAGCGAAAACAGTAGCAGAAGTGTTTATAAACAATTGGGTTGCAAGGTATGGGGTACCAATGGAGTTACATTCTGACCAAGGCAGGAATTTCGGATCAGCTGTGTTCCAGGAAATGTTTAAATCATTTGGCATTCGAAAAACCCGGACTACTGCATTGCGTCCCCAGTCCGATGGTGTAGTGTAACGTTTCAATAGAACTTTGGAGGAGCATTTAAGGAAAGTAATAGACAAGTACCATAAGGAGTGGGATACCCGCATACCATTATTCTTGATGGCTTACCGATCAGCAGTGCATGAGGCAACGGGCCAAACCACTGCAAAAGTAATTTTTGGCAATGACCTTCGACTGCCAGCTGATTTGAAGTTTGGGATAGATGCCGATGCGGAGAGAAATGTCAATAAATCCACTGGTGTCTTGGAAGAAGAGCTGAGAGAGATGCTGTAGTGTCTGCCAACAATTTAAGGCCAAATATTTAAATCAGCTACTTTGTAACAAAAATAGTCTAAATGTTCATCTACACATAAAAAAGCATTTGCAGGTCTTGCTGACTTAGCCATTCACAGGATTTAATACAGGTGTGTGTACAACACACAACCAAACAAATTTGTATTCAAGCATTTCCCACAGAAGTCACAACTCAACACAGGTGTGTAGGTACATATTTTGTATGAAGTTGTATGCAGGTATGTAAGTATGTATTCTTAAATGTAAATATGTATGTAAGAATATGTGAGAATAATTTTGTATAAATAAGCTGACAACATTTGAATAAAAGAGCAATTGAGCATTGAGCTTTTACATGGCGATCCTGCCTATGATTCTTCTGGCTGATTTTTCAGCCTAATTTCATAGCTGGCAAGGACTTTACTGGCTGATTACAGCCTAAGCTTTATAAAAGGAACAAAGAGTGAAGCTATAAAACGAGTTTTTTACTCTAAATTTTATCCTGGAAGAAGAAAAGCAAAAAGGAGCTGATCAAACAAAATCTATTGAAAGCTTATTTGAATAAATTTGGACCACTCAAAAATGACGCCATTTAGCAATTTTTATGATAATTTACGGGCTTTATTATCGAACCTATGCAGGGGCAGTGGATATGACCAATTTGGAGAACTCAAAAATGACGCCATTTAGCTATTTTTATGATAATTTACAGGCTTTATAATCGAAATGATGGACGAGCAGTGGATATGACAGTAAAAATATTGGTATTACCTTGGAAGGAACAAAGAACCACATTCGGAATAAAAAACAAGACTGGCAGCATAATAAGTATAAATATAATAAATATAATTACCTTAATTATACACAGTTGAGCAGAGCTCACAGAGTATATTAACTTTGATTGGATAACGGTTGGTTGTACAGGTATAAAGGAATCGAGATAGATATAGACTTCCATATATCAAAGTCATCAGTATCGAAAAAAAATTCGATTGAGCCATGCCCGTCCGTCCGTCCGCCCGTTAACACGATAACTTGAGTAAATTTCGAGGTATCTTGATGAAGTTTGGTATGTGAGTTCCTGGGCACTCATCTCAGATCGCTATTTAAAATGAACGATATCGGACTATAACCACGCCCACTTTTTCGATATCGAAAATTTCGAAAAATCGAAAAAATGCGATAATTAATTACGAAATACGGAAAAAGCGATGAAACTTGGTAGGTGAGTTGAACTTATGACGCAGAATATAAAACTAGTAAAGTTTTGGACAATGGGCGTGGCACCGCCCACTTTTAAAAGAAGGTAATTTAGAAGTTTTGCAAGCTGTAATTTAGCAGTCGTTGAAGATATCATGATGAAATTTGGCAGGAACGTTACTCTTATTATTATATGTGTGCTTAATAAAAATTTGCAAAATCGGAGAACGACCACGCCCACTTTAAAAAAATTTTTTTTTAAGTCAAATTTTAAAAGAAAAGTTAATATCTTTACAGTATGGGAAGCCAAGAATCAAAAATAGAAAAACCAACGGCAAAACATGTAAACTCAGTCTAAGTAGTAGATCATACTGAGGCACTAGATAATATCAAAATCATGCTTCTAATAATCTGCGTAGTCAGTTGCATCAGTTTGTTTCTGAACCTCTACTCAACCCATAATAAATTCCTAAAAAAGCTATATACCAGCCGCGCAGACGGTTTAGATAAGGTTTAACTAAATTTTAACTACCATCCCCAATGGGCAAATGGGAAGATATCGTTGAACTACTTATAGAAGAAAAAACGATAGGAGAAAATCTTACAAATGTATTAATAAAAATACAAAAGTAAAGGCAGAAACAGTAGTAAAGCATCTTAAAATAATAGTTGAAGTATTTAACAAAATAGGAAAAACACTTCAACAGTTGAATGGTAAACTAGACGGTAATCGAAAGGACTAAGCATATCAAATTTTTTCCAGCGTTAGAGACAAATCGGTGTCCTAACTGGCAAGATATGATATAGAATTCAAAATACCAACGAGTTTCAAGAATGAAATAGAAATAGAATTTAGCACATTCTTTCTGGAGTCAGCCTGCGATTTAGAAGAGGAACCAGAAATATAACAAAGAGTAGAAGAAGAAAAACAGGAAATTTTAACAGAGACATCAAACTCACAAACTGAAATCAACAAAATGTCACAAACAATAGTCGAATTTTTAAAGACTGCTTCATCAGTTTTGCCAGAATTCGATGGTAAAGCTGAAAATTTGAATAGCTTTCTGGATGCTTTAGATATCTTAGAACAAATTAAGGATACCCATGAAGCAATAGCGATTTCAATCATAAAAACCAAGCTGAAAGGAACAGCCAGAGACCTAATAAACACTGAAAGCACAATCGAAGCAATAAGACAAAAATTAAAAACAGCAATTAAAGGTGAAACAGTTGAAGTTTTGACAGCAAAACTCCTGAATATCCAACAGCGCAGTAAAACCGCAAATCAATACACTGCTGAAATTGAAAGCTCACAAAATCGTTGGAAGGAGCATACATATCCGACTAAAACCAGAGTTAGCAACGAAGTATGCTACACAATCAGCTGTGAAAACTATGTGTAAGAACTGCTCCAACGATGAAGTAAAAACAATTATGGAAGCTGGAACGTTCACAACAATGAACGAAGCCATATCAAAATTTACTAACAGTTGCACAGAAGTAGCTGGAAATACAAATTCACTATTACATATTCGCCAACAAAATTCCAATTTCCGAGGAAACTTCCGCAGGAGTTACCAAAACAATAATTATAGAGGAAATTATAGACGTTCTTTCAATACGTGTAATAATAATAATAATAATAATAATTATAATAATAATAATAACAGACAAAATAACCAAAGACCTGGTCAAAATTTCGGATCGCGAGGAAATACCCGCAATAACACCAGAAATGTCCGAAAATGTACACAACAGGAAAACCAACAAACTCCACCTCAATAAATAACAAATTATATATTTTCAATTTACATCTTAATAGCTACATATCTTCCAGAACAACTCTGAATGATTCCATATCAACCCTCCTAATCGATACGGGAGCGGATATTTCAATAATAAAAAAGGGGCAGATTGACAGTAATGTCACGAAAAATAATAACAAGCACTATTGGTACAGTTAAAGCATATTTAAAAGATGATTATCTATTAATTAGACACAAATTTCACGTAGTAGAAAACACTTTCCCAATCCCATGTGATGGAATATTAGGATTAGAAATCATTAAAAAATATAATTACATTTTGGATTATCAAACAGAAGGTGACACTACTGAGACCATATGACTACCCAGAAAACATAATAATTCAGATGACTAACAAACCAGCAATCAATAGTATTTCAATTCCCGCACGATCAGAAGTAGTTCGACAAATTCACATAAAAAATAAAAATTCAGATTTATTAATCCCACAACAAGAATTGTCTGAAGGTATTTTTATTGCAAACACACTAGCAAATTCACAACAAACAATTGTTAGAATTTTAAATAAAAGAAATAAAAATGTAACACTGCAAGATTTTAATATACGTACAGAAAACTTGAATGATTGTACAATAATTGAAAAAAAAACTTGAAAATGAGGCCATCAATAAGGAAAAATTAGAAAGATTAAATAAAAATTTTTCAAAATTTGCAAATAAATCACTTAATGCATTATGTGAAGAATTCATTGACATTTTTTCATTGGAAACAGAACCAATTACTACTAATAATTTTTACAAACAAAAACTTCATATGAAAGACAACAACCCAGTCTACGTAAAAAATTATAGAATACCAGAAGCCCATAAGAGTGAAATTAATAAACAAGTAAACAAATTAGTTAAAGATGACATAATAGAACCTTCAATTTCAGAATTCAATAGTCCAATTTAATTAGTACCGAAAAAATCTCTACCGAATAACCAAGGAAAAAGATGGAGAATGGTTGTAGATTACAGACAGGTAAATAAAAAATTAACCGCAGATAAATTCCCTTTACCAAGAATTGATGACATACTAGATCAATTAGGAAGAGCTAAATATTTTTCATGCATAGATTTAATGTCTGGATTTCACCATATTGACTCAGCGAAGAGTCAAGAGATATCACATCCTTTACAGCGGATAATGGTACTTATCATTTTAAAAGACTACCATATGGCCTTAAAGTAGCACCGAACTCATTCCAAAGAATGATGACATTGGCATTTGCAGGCTTAAAACCTTCACAAGAATTCCTATACATGAACGATTTTGTCGTATTAGGATGCTCCGAAAATCATATGATTAAAAATTTACGAGGTGTTTTCGCAACTTGAAGAAAATATAATTTAAAATTACATCCAGATAAATGCTTATTTTTCAACCAAGAAGTAACTTATCTTGGTCATAAATACACAAGCAAAGGAATTTTACCAGACCCCAATAAATTCGAAATTGTTAAAAATTTCCCAACACCTAAAAATGCGGATGAGGCGAAAAGATTCGTCGCATTTCGCAATTATTACAGAAGATTTATCCCAAATTTGCAGAATATTCTAGAATAATAACAAGACTTTGCAAGAAAAATGTAGTTTTCGACTGGACAGAGGATTGCAAAAAATTCTTTGACTATTTGAAAGCTGCGTTAATAAGCTCTAATATCCTACAATATCCCGATTTCAATAAACAGTCTTGTGTAACAACTGACGCAAGTAGATATGCTTGCGGAGCAGTATTAAGCAAAGAGTATGAAGGAAAATAATTACCATTTGCCTATGCATCAAGATCTTTTACTAAAGGAGAAATTAATAAAGAAATTGCAATTGAGAAAGAATTAGCAGCCATTCATTGGGCCATAACATATTTTAGACCATACGTTTACGGTAGAACATTTTTGGTCAAAACAGACCACATACCCCTAACATTCCTATTTTCGATGAAAAATCCGTCATCAAAATTAACTCGAATCAGATTAAATCTGGAAGAATATGATTTCGAGGTGGAGTATATCGCAGGTAAAGAAAATTATGTAGCCGACGAATTATCACGCATAGATATTAAAGACCTAAAACAAATATCGGTAGAAGCGTGTAAAATATTAAAAGTTACGACTAGATCTGAAACTAAGAAAAATTATAACAATAAAGATTCCAGTAGTAAAAATGAAGAAATAAAAACTCACAAAGGAACCCAATAATATTTGAAGCGCTAAATAAATGTGAAGTAAAGAGACTAGCCCAGCTCGTTTTAGATCCTCCGAAATTACGTTTCAAAAAAGGAAAGAAAATTTGTAGCGAAATTAATATAAAAAATTTAATTGTTGAGGCGAAGATTGATTAGGTCAATTCTTTGCCAGGCTTATAAAAGAAGCCGGCAATTTAGGAATTAGAAAAATACAGTTGTCCTTAGGAGACAAATTGTTTAAAGATAATTATGCCCGGGTAGACACATTTAAAGAAATTGGTACCAAAGTTCTCCAAAATCTAATTATAGCATTAACTCCAGAAGTTATGCACGTGACAATAATGAAAAAATTAAAGAAATTCTTCACAAATTTTATGACTATCCTGTTTTTGGTGGCCACCCAGGAATAAATATCATGACAAATAAAATAAAACAAAAATACTATTGGAAAGGAATGAAAAGCGACATCAGAAAATATATCAAAAAATGCACTCATTGCAATAAAAATAAAATAATAACAAGTAAGGAAGGTTAAGTTCGGGTGTAACCGAACATTTCATACTCAGTTGAGAGCTATGGTGACAACATAAGGGAAAATAACCATGTAGGAAAATGAACCGAGGGAAACCGTGGAATGTGTTTGTATAACATGTGTATCAAATGAAAGACATTAAAGAGTATTTTATGAGGGAGTGGGCCATATTTCTATAGGTGGACACCATTTAGGGATATCGCCATAAAGGTAGATCAGGGTTGACTCTAGAATTTGTTTGTACAATATGGGTATCAAACGAATGGTGTTAATGAGTATTTTAAAAGGGAGTGGGCCTTAGTTCTATAGGTGGACGCCGTTTCGAAATATCGCCATAAAGGTGGACCAGGGGTGACTCTAGAATGTGTTTGTACGATATGGGTATCAAATTAAAGGTATTAATGAGGGTTTTAAAAGGGAGTGGTGGTTGTTGTATAGGTGGTCGCCTTTTCGAGATATCGCCATAAAGGTGGACCAGGGGTGACCCTAGAATTTGTTTGTACAATATGGGTATCACAAGAAAGGTGTTAATGAGTATTTTAAAAGGGAGTAATCCTTAGTTCCATAGGTGGACGCCGTTTCGAGATATCGCCATAAAGGTGGACCAGGGGTGACCCTAGAATTTGTTTGTACAATATGGGTATCAAAAGAAAGGTGTTAATGAGTATTTTAAAAGGGAGTAATCCTTAGTTCCATAGGTGGACGCCGTTTCGAGATATCGCCATAAAGGTGGACCAGGGGTGACCCTAGAATTTGTTTGTACAATATGGGTATCAAAAGAAAGGTGGTAATAAATATTTTAAAAGGGAGTAATCCTTAGTTCCATAGGTGGACGCCGTTTCGAGATATCGCCATAAAGGTGGACCAGGGGTGACCCTAGAATTTGTTTGTACAATATGGGCATCAAACGAAAGGTGTTAATGATTATTTTAAAAGGGAGTGGGCCTTAGTTCTATAGGTGGATGCCGTTTCGAAATATCGCCAGAAAGGTGGACCAGGGGTGACTCTAGAATGTGTTTGTATGATATGGGTATCAAATTAAAGGTATTAATTAGGGTTTTAAAAGGGAGTGGTGGTTGTTGTATAGGTGGTCGCATTTTCGAGATATCGCCATAAAGGTGGACCAGGGGTGACCCTAGAATGTGTTTGTACAATATGGGTACCAAAATAAAGGTGTTAATGAGTATTTTAAAAGGCAGTAATCCTTAGTTCCATAGGTGGACGCCGTTTCGAGATATCGCCATAAAGGTGGAGCAGGGGTGACCCTAGAATTTGTTTGTACAATATGGGTATCAAAAGGAAGGTGTTAATGAGTATTTTAAAAGGGAGTAATCCTTAGTTCCACAGGTGGACGCCGTTTCGAGATATCGCCATAAAGGTGGACCAGCGGTGACCCTAGAATTTGTTTGTACAATATGGGCATCAAACGAAAGGTGTTAATGAGTATTTTAAAAGGGAGTGGGCCTTAGTTCTATAGGTGGACGCCGTTTCGAAATATCGCCATAATGGTGGGCCAGGGGTGACTCTAGAATGTGTTTGTATGATATGGGTATCAAATTAAAGGTATTAATTAGGGTTTTAAAAGGGAGTGGTGGTTGTTGTATAGGTGGTCGCATTTTCGAGATATCGCCATAAAGGTGGACCAGGGGTGACCCTAGAATTTGTTTGTACAATATGGGTACCAAAAGAAAGGTGTTAATGAGTATTTTAAAAGGGAGTAATCCTTAGTTCCATAGGTTGACGCCGTTTCGAGATATCGCCATAAAGGTGGAGCAGGGGTGACCCTAGAATTTGTTTTTACAATATGGGTATCAAAAGAAAGGTGTTAATGAGTATTTTAAAAGGGAGTAATCCTTAGTTCCATAGGTGGACGCCGTTTCGAGATACCGCCATAAAGGTGTACCAGGGGTGACTCTAGAATTCGTTTGTGCAATATGGGTATCAAACGAAAGGTGTTAATGAGTATTTTAAAAGGGAGGGGGCCTTAGTTCTATAGGTGTTCGCCTTTTCGAGATATCGCCATAAAGGTGGACCAGGGGTGACTCTAGACTTTGTTTGTACAATATGGGTATCAAATGAAAGGCGTTAATGAGTATTTTTAAAAGGGAGTGGGCCTTCGTTCTATAGGTGTTCGCCTTTTCGAGATATCGCAATAAAGGTGGACCAGGGGTGACTCTAGACTTTGTTTGTACGATATGGGTATCAAATAATAAGTGTTAATAAGTATTTTTAAAAGGGAGTGGGCCTTCGTTCTATAGGTGTTCGCCTTTTCGAAATATAGCCATAAAGGTGGACCAGGGGTGACTCTAGAATGTGTTTGTACGAAAAGGGTATCAAATTAAAGGTATTAATGAGAGTTTTAAAGGGGGGGTGGTGGTAGTTGTATATGTGAAGGCGTTTTCCAGATATCGACCAAAATGTGGACCAGGGTGACCCAGAATATCATCTGTTGGATACGGCTAATTTATTTATATATGTAATACCTGCCACGATTTTAAGGGTTTTTTATTTCGCCCTGCAGAACTTTTTCATTTTCTTCTACTTAATATGGTGGGTGTCACAACCATTTTATAAAGTTTTTTCTAAAGTTATATTTCGCGTCAATAAACCAATCCAATTACCTCACCATGTTTCATCCCTTTTTTCGTATTTGGTATAGAATTATGGCATTTTTTTAATTTTTCGTAATTTTCGATATCGAAAAAGTGGGCGTGGTCATTGTCGGATTTCGTTCATTTTCATACCAAGATAAAGTGAGTTCAAGTAAGTACGTGAACTAAGTTCATTAAAGATATGTCGATTTTTGCTCAAGTTATCGTGTTAACGGCCATGCGGAAGGACAGACGAACGACTGTGTATAAAAAATTGGGCGTGGCATCAACCGGTTTCGCCCGTTTTCACAGAAAACAGTTAACATCATAAAATCTTTGCCCCTAACAAATTTCAAAAGGATTGGTTAATTTTTGTTCGACTTATGGCGTTAAAAGTATCCTAGACAAATTAAATGAAAAAGGGCGGAGCCACGCCCATTTTGAAATTTTCTTTTATTTTTGTATTTTGTTGCACCATATCATTACTGGAGTTGAATGTTGACATAGTTTTCTTATATACTGTGAAGATATTAAATTTTTTGTTAAAATTTTACTTTAAAAACAATTTTTTTTTTAAAGTGGGCGTGGTCCTTCTTCGATTTTGCTAATTTTTATTAGGCGTACATACAGTAATAAGAGTAACGTCCCTGCCAAATTTCATCATGATATCTTCAACGACTGACAAATTACAGCTTGCAAAACTTCTAAATTACCTTCTTTTAAAAGTGGGCGGTGCCACGCCCATTGTCAAAAATTTTACTAGTTTTCTATTCTGCGTCATAAATTGAACTCATTTACCAAGTTTCGTCGCTTTATCTGTCTTTGGTAATGAATTATCGCACTTTTTCGGTTTTTCGAGATTTTCGATATCGAAAAATGGGGCGTGGTTATATTCCGATATCGTTCATTTTAAATAGCGATCTGAGATGAGTGCTCAGGAACCTACATACCAAATTTCATCAAGATACCTCAAAATTTACTCAAGTTATCGTGTTAACGGACGGACGAACGGACGGACATGGCTCAATCAAATTTTTTTTCGATCCTGATTATTTTGATATATGGAAGTCTATATCTATCTCGATTCCTTTATATATGTACAACCAACCGTTATCCAATCAAACTTAATATACTCTGTGAGCTCTGCTCAACTGAGTATAAAACTTGAAAGAACCTATGATTATAACCGAAACGCCCACAAAAGCGTTCGACGCAGTACAAATAGATACCAGGTATAGATATATAGATTCCCATGTCGGAAAATGGAAATGAATATGCAGTTACTATAGTATGTGACTTAACTAAGTATTTAGTAGCAATTACCCAGCAAACACGCAAAAACAATAGCCAAAGCGATATTCGAAAATTTTATCCTAGTTTATGGTTGCATGAAGACAATTATAACAGATATGTGAAGCGATTATAAAAATAGCTTATTTGCAGAATTATGCCAAACTTCTAAAAATAAACCATAAAACGTCAACACCTTACCACCATCAAACAGTAGGCACAGTTGAACGTAGTCATAGAACAGTCAATGAATACGTACGTTCCTAAATATCCATTGACAAAAATGATTGAGATGAATATCTTAAATATTTTGCGTATTGTTACAATCTACGGTTAGACTTAAATTAATAGAATAAGTAAATTTTCAACCTATAAACATAAAATACAAAATATAGAATTAATTTATATTAGAATGCTCATGCATTCTCCAAATGCATAAGCATTCTAAAAAAAAGGGGATATAGTGTAAACAGCCAACAATTTAAGGTCAAATATTTAAATCAGCTATCCTGTAACAGAAATAGTCTAAATGTTCATCAACACATAAAAAAGCATTTTCAATTCTTGCTAACATAACCATTCGCACGATTTAATACAGGTGTGTGTACAACACACAACCAAACAAATTTGCATTAAAGCAAATTTGCGAACGTTGCATTTCCCACAGAAGTCACAACTCAACACAGGTGTGTAGGTACATATTTTGTATCAAGTTGTATGCAGGTATGTAAGTATGTAAATATGTATGTAAGTATGTATGC
Organism: Eurosta solidaginis; assembly: GCF_040869045.1. Classification (NCBI taxonomy): domain Eukaryota; kingdom Metazoa; phylum Arthropoda; class Insecta; order Diptera; family Tephritidae; genus Eurosta; species Eurosta solidaginis. The sequence goes on along the minus strand of NC_090324.1, from coordinate 25,090,962 downwards.
TTAAATGTAAATATGTATGTAAGAATATGTGAGAATAATTTTGTATAAATAAGCTGAAAACATTTGAATAAAAGAGCAATTGAGCATTGAGCTTTTACATGGCGATCCTGCCTATGATTCTTCTGGCTGATTTTTCAGCCTAATTTCATAGCTGGCAAGGACTATACTGGCTGACTACAGCTTAAGCTTTATAAAAGGAACAAAGAGTGAAGCTATAAAACGAGTTTTTTACTCTAAATTTTATCCTGGAAGAAGAAAAGCAAAAAGGAGCTGATCAAACAAAATCTACTTAAAGCTAATTTGAATAAATTTGGAGCACTCAAAAATGACGCTATTTAGCAATTTTTATGATAATTTACGGGCTTTGTAATCGAAATGATATACGAGCAGTGGATATGACAGTAAAAATATTGTTATTACCTTGGAAGGAACAAAGAACCACATTCGGAATAAACAACAAGACTGGCAGCATAATAAGTATAAATATAATAAATATAATTACCTTAATTCTACTCAGTTGAGCAGAGCTCACAGAGTATATTAACTTTGATTGGATAACGGTTGGTTGTACAGGTATAAAGGAATGGAGATAGATATAGACTTCCATATATCAAAGTCATCAGTATCGAAAAAAAATTCGATTGAGCCATGTCCACCGTCCGTCCGCCCGTTAACACGATAACTTGAGTAAATTTCGAGGTATCTTGATGAAATTTGGTATGTGGGTTCCTGGGCACTCATCTCAGATCTCTATTTAAAATGAACGATATCGGACTATAACCACGCCCACTTTTTCGATATCGAAAATTTCGAAAAATCGAAAAAGTGCGATAATTAATTACCAAATACGGATAAAGCGATGAAACTTGGTAGGTGAGTTGAACTTACGACGCGGAATATAAAACTAGTAAAGGTTTGGACAATGGGCGTGGCACCGCCCACTTTTAAAAGAAGGTAATTTAGAAGTTTTGCAAGCTGTAATTTGGCAGTCGTTGAAGATATCATGATGAAATTTGGCAGGAACGTTACCCTTATTATTGTATGTATGCTAAATAAAAATTAGCAAAATCGGAGAACAACCACGCCCAATTTAAAAAAAAAATTTTTTTTAAGTCAAATTTTAAAAGAAAAGTTAATATCTTTACAGTATATAAGTAAATTATGTCAACATTCAACTCCAGTAATGATATGGTGCAACAAAATACAAAAATAAAAGAAATTTTTAAAATGGGCGTGGCTCCACCCTTTTTCATTTAATTTGTCTAGGATACTTTTAATGCCATATATCGAACAAAACATTACCAGTCCTTGTGAAATTTTGTAGAGGCTTAGACTCTAGGACGATAACTGTTTTCTGTGAAAAGGAGCGAAATCGGTTGAAGCCGCGCCCAGTTTTTATGCACAGTCGGCTGTCTGTCCTTCCGCTCGGCCGTTAACACGATAACTTGAGCAAAAATCGATATATCTTTACTAAACTTAGTTCACGTACTTATCTGAACTCACTTTATATTGGTGTAAAAATGGAAGAAATTCGACTATGACCACGCCCACTTTTTCGATATCGAAAATTACTAAAAATGCAAAAAAATGCCATAATAATATACCAGATACGAAAAAAGGGATGAAACATGGTAATTGGATTGGTCTATTGACGCAAAATATAACTTTAGAAAAATACTTTGTAAAATGGGTATGACACCTACCATATTAAGTAGAAGAAAATGAAAAAATTTTGCAGGGCGAAATCAAAAGCCCTTGGAATCTTGGAAGGATAAATTCTCGTGGTATTACATATATAAATAAATTAGCGGTACACGACAGGTGATGTTCTGGGTCACCCTCGTCCACATTTTGGTCGATATCTCGAAAACGCCTTCACATACACAACTTCCACCACTCCCTTTTAAAACCCTCATTAGTACCTTTAATTTGATACCCATATCGTACAAACACATTATAGAGTCACCCCTGGTCCTCCTTTATGCCGATATCTCGAAAAGGCGTCCACCTATAGAACTAAGGCCTACTCCCTTTTAAAATACTCATTATCACCTTTCGTTTGATACCCATATCGTACAAACAAATTCTAAAGTCACCCCTTGTCCACCTTTATGGCGATATCTCGAAAAGGCGTCGACCTATAGAACTAAGGCCCACTCCCTTTTAAAACACTTATTAACACCTTTCATTTCATACCCATATCGTACAAACAAATGCTAGAGTCAGCCCTGGTCCACCTTTATGGCGATATCTCCAAAAGGCGTCCACCCATAGAACTAAGGTCCACTCCGTTTTAAAATACTCATCAGCACCTTTCGTTTGATATCCATATTATACAAACCCATTCTAGATTCACCCCTGGTCCACGTTTATGGCGATATCTCGAAAAGGCATCCACTTATAGATTTAAGGCCCACTCCCTATTAAAATACTCATTAACACCTTTCATTTGATACCCGTACCGTACAAAAAAATTCTAGAGTCACCCCTGTTCCACCTTTATGGCGATATCTCGAAAAGGCGTCCACCTATAGAACTAAGGCCCACTCCCTTTTAAAATACTCATTAACACTTTTCATTTGATATCCATAATGTACAAACGCATTCTAGAGTCACCCCTGGTCCACGTTTATGTTGATATCCTGAAAAGGCGTCCACGAATAGAACTAAGGTCCATTCCGTTTTAAAATACTTATTGACACATTTCGTTTGATACCCGTTATGTACAAAAGCATTCTAGAGTCACCCCTGGTCCACCTTTATGGCAATATCTCGAAAAGGCGTCCACCTATAGAACTATGGCCCACGTCCTTTTAAAATACTCATTAACACCTTTCATTTCATACCCATATTGTACAAACGCATTCTCGAGTCACCCCTGGTCCACGTTTATGGCAATATCCCGAAAAGGCGTCCACCCATAGAACTAAGGCCCATTCCCTTTTAAAGTACTTATTAACACCTTTCGTTTGATACCCTTATTGTACAAAAGCATTCTAGAGTCAACCCTGGTCCACTTTTATAACGATATTCCGAAAAGGCGTCCACCTATAGAACTAAGGCCCACTCCCTTTTAAAATACTCATTAACACCTTTCATTTGATACCCATATCGTACACACAAATTCTAGAGGCACCCCTGGTCCACCTTTATGGCGATATCTCGAAAAGGCGTCCACCTATAGAACTAAGACCCACTCCCTTTTAAAATACTCATTAACACCTTTCATTTGATAACCATATCGAACAAACAAATTCTAGAGTCACCCCTGGTCCACCTTTATGGGGATATCTCGAAAAGGAGTCCACCCATAGAACTAAGGCCTACTCCTTTTAAAAATACTCGTTAACACCTTTCGTTTGATACCCATATCGTACAAACAAATTCTAGAGTCAGCCCTGGTCCACCGTTATGGCGATATCCCTAAATGGCGTCCTTCTATAGAACTATGGCCCACTCCTTCTTAAAATACTCTTTAATACCTTCCATTTGATACACATGTCATACAAACACATTCCAGGGTTACCCTAGGTTCATTTTACTACGAGGTGATTTTCCCTTATTTTGTCTCCATAGCTCTCAACTTAGTATGTAATATTCGGTTACACCCGAAATTAGCCTTCGTTACTTCTTTTGAAATAGTTTTAACATTTTAGACATAATTTCTAAGCAGGAAAAATATTCGGGCAACCTAACAGCTGCCTATTGACAAGCAAAAATTTAAATTTCCGCTGTAAAAACCTTTTTTTGGCAAAATGTTGAGATATTTTCCAAGAAGAGGACATACAAAGTCAAAGCCAATTTGATCAAATTTTTTAAAGATTAGACTAAATCTGAAATTCCAAAAAGGTGAAAACAAAACACCTGAAATACCCAAGCAAGGCCCTAAGCCAATAACAATAAAGGAATATAGACAGAGAATTAAGATTAAAAAAATTGAGGAACCTAAAGTTCCAAAACCGATAAAATTGAAAAGAAAAAGAGGAGGAAAGCAATTTGCCATTCGAAAAACAATAGCCAAAATTTATGAACAAATTAATTTAAGCACAAATCAGGCAGACAAAATTTAACTAAAACAAGAAATCAAGTAACTAAGGAGAAATAATTATCAAAATAAAAACCAAATCCAGCAATGTAAACATTAGGGTGTTGAAAAAAAAAATAATAAAAATAAAATAAAATCTTTTAAAACTATTGATTTTAAAATTATAGAAAGATCAAGAAAAATTAAAAGTTTATGGGAAGAACAGTTTAATATATTGAAAAAAAAGAAACATTAAAAAAAAAAAAATAAAAAAAAATGTTTTTTTCTTCATATTTTTTTACGATGGGAAACCAAGAATCAAAAATAGAAAAACCAACGGCAAAACATGTAAACTCAGTCTAAGTAGTAGATCATACTGAGGCACTAGATACTATCAAAATCATGCTTCTAATAATCTGCGTAGTCAGTTGCATCAGTTTGTTTCTGAAACTCTACTCAACCCATAATAAATTCCTAAAAAAGCGATATACCAGCCGCGCAGACGGTTTAGATAAGGTTTAACTAAATTTTAACTACCATCCCCAATGGGCAAATCGGAAGATATCGTTGAACTACTTATAGAAGAAAAAACTATAGGAGAAAATCTTACAAATGTATTAATAAAAATACAAAAGTAAAGGCAGAAACAGTAGTAAAACATCTTAAAATAATAGTTGAAGTATTTAACAAAATAGGAAAAACACTTCAACAGTTGAATGGTATACTAGACGGTAATCGAAAGGACCAAGCATATCAAAGTTTTTCCAGCGTTAGAGACAAATTGGTGTCCTAACTGGCAAGATATGATATAGAATTCAAAGTACCAAAGAGTTTCAAGAAGGAAATAGAAACAGACTTTAGCACATTCCTTCTGCAGTCAGCCTGCGATTTAGAAGAGGAACCAGAAATATAACAAAGAGTAGAAGAAGAAAAACAGGAAATTTTAGTTTTGCCAGAATTCGATGGTAAAGCTGAAAATTTGAATAGCTTTCTGAATGCTTTAGATATCTTAGAACAAATTAAGGATACCCATGAAGCTATAGCGATTTCAATCATAAAAACCAAGCTGAAAGGAACAGCCAGAAACCTAATAAACACTGAAAGCACAATCGAAGAAATAAGACAAAAATTAAAAACAGCAATTAAAGGTGAAACAGTTGAAGTTTTGACAGCAAAACTCCTGAATATCCAACAGCGCAGTAAAACCGCAAATCAATACACTGCTGAAATTGAAAAGCTCACAAAATCGTTGGAAGGAGCATACATATCCGACAGACTAATACCAGAGTTAGCAACCAAGTATGCTACACAATCAGCTGTGAAAGCTATGTGTAAAAACTGCTCCAACGATAAAGTAAAAACAATTATGGAAGCTGGAACGTTCACAACAATGAACGAAGCCATATCAAAATTTACTAACAGTTGCACAGAAGTAGCTGGAAATACAAATTCACTACTACATATTCGCCAACAAAATTCCAATTTCCGAGGAAACTTCCGCAGGAGTTACCAAAACAATAATTATAGAGGAAATTATAGACGTTCTTTCAATACGTATAATAATAATAATAATAATAATAATAATTATAACAATAATAATAACAGACAAAATAACCAAAGACCTGGTCGAAATTTCGGATCGCGAGGAAATACCCGCAATAACACCAGAAATGTCCGAAAAGTTACACAACAGGAAAACCAACAAACTACACCTCAATAAATAACAAATTATATATTTTCAATTTACATCTTAATAGCTACATATCTTCCAGAACAACTCTGAATGATTCCATATCAACCCTCCTAATCGATACGGGAGCGGATATTTCAATAATAAAAAAGGGACAGATTGACAGTAATGTCACGATAAATAATAACAAGCACTATTGGTACAGTTAAAGCAGATTTAAAAGATGATTATCTATTAATTAGACACAAATTTCACGTAGTAGAAGACACTTTCCCAATCCCATGTGATGGAATATTAGGATTAGAAATCATTAAAAAATATAATTGCATTTTGGATTATCAAACAGAAGGTGACACTACTGAGACCATATGACTACCCAGAAAACATAATAATTCAGATGACTAAAAAACCAACAATCAATAGTATTTCAATTCCCGCACGATCAGAAGTAGTTCGACAAATTCACATAAAAAATAAAAATTCAGATTTATTAATCCCACAACAAGAATTGTCTGAAGGTATTTTTATTGCAAACACACTAGCAAATTCACAACAAACAATTTTTAGAATTTTAAATAAAAGAAATAAAAATGCAACACTGCAAGATATTAATATACGTACAGAAAACTTGAATGATTGTACAATAGTTGAAAATAAAAAACTGGAAAATGAGGCCAACAATAAGGAAAAATTAGAAAGATTAAATAAAAATTTTGCAAAATTTGCAAATAAATCACTTAATGCATTATGTGCAGAATTCATTGACATTTTTTCATTGGAAACATAACCAATTACTACTAATAATTTTTACAAACAAAAACTTCATATGAAAGACAACAACCCAGCCTACGTAAAAAATTATAGAATACCAGAAGCTCATAAGAGTGAAATTAATTAACAAGTAAACAAATTAGTTACAGATGACATAATAGAACCTTCAATTTCAGAATTCAATAGTCCAATTTTATTAGTACCGAAAAAATCACTACCGAATAACCAAGGAAAAAGATGGAGAATGGTTGTAGATTACAGACAGGTAAATGAAAAATTAACCGCAGATATATTCCCTTTACCAAGAATTGATGACATACTAGATCAACTAGGAAGAGCTTAATATTTTTCATGCATAGATTTAATGTCTGGATTTCACCATATTGACTCAGCGAAGAGTCAAGAGATATCACATCCTTTACAGCGGATAATGGTACTTATCGTTTTAAAAGACTACCGTATGGCCTTAAAGTAGCACCGAACTCATTCCAAAGAATGATGACATTGGCATTTGCAGGCTTAAAACCTTCACAAGAATTCCTATACATGGGCGATTTGGTCGAATTAGGATGCTCCGAAAATCATATGATTAAAAATTTACGAGGTGTTTCGCAACTTGTAGAAAATATAATTTAAAAATACATCCGGATAAATGCTTATTTTTCAACCAAGAAGTAACTTATCTTGGTCATAAATACACAAGCAAAGGAATTTTGCCAGACCCCAATAAATTCGAAATTGTTAAAAATTTCCCAACACCTAAAAATGCGGATGAGGCGAAAAGATTCGTCGCATTTCGCAATTATTACAGAAGATTTATCCCAAATTTTGCAGAATATTCTAGAATAATAACAAGACTTTGCAAGAAAAATGTAGTTTTCGACTGGACAGAGGATTGCAAAAAATCCTTTGACTATTTGAAAGCTGCGTTAATAAGCCCTAATATCCTACAATATCCCGATTTCAATAAACAGTCTTGTATAACAACTGACGCAAGTGGATATGCTTGCGGAGCAGTATTAAGCCAAGAGTATGAAGGAAAATAATTACCATTTGCCTATGCATCAAAATCATTTACTAAAATAGAAATTAATAAAGAAATTGCAATTGAGAAAGAATTAGCAGCCAATCATTGGGCCATAACATATTTTAGACCATACGTTTACGGTAGAAAATTTTTGGTCAAAACAGACCACATACCCCTAACATTCCTATTTTCGATGAAAAATCCGTCATCAAAATTAACTCGAATCAGATTAAATCTGGAAGAATATGATTTCGAGGTAGATTATATCGCTGGTAAAGAAAATTATGTAGCCGACGCATTATCACGCATAGATATTAAAGACCTAAAACAAATATAGGTAGAAGCGTGTAAAATATTAAAAGTTACGACTAGATCCGAAACTAAGAAAAATTATAACAATAAAGATTCCAGTAGTAAAAATGAAGAAATAAAAACTCACAAAGAGAACCCAAAAATATTTGAAGCGCTAAATAAATGTGAAGTAAAGAGACTAGCCCAGCTCGTTTTAGATCTTCCGAAATTACGTTTCAAAAAAGGAAAGAAAATTGTTAGCGAAATTAATATAAAAAATCTAATTGTTGAAGCGAAGATTGATTAGGTCAGTTCTTTGCCAGGCTTATAAAAGAAGCCGGCAATTCAGGAATTAGAAAAATACAGTTGTCCTTAGGAGACAAATTGTTTAAAGATAATTATGCCCGGGTAGATACATTTAAAGAAATTGGTACCAAAATTCTCCAAAATCTAATTATAGCATTAACTCCAGAAGTTATGCACGTGACAAATAATGAAAAAATTAAAGAAGTTCTTCACAAATTTCATGACTATCCTGTTTTTGGTGGCCACCCAGGAATAAATTTCATGACAAATAAAATAAAACAAAAATACTATTGGAAAGGAATGAAAAGCGACATCAGAAAATATATCAAGAAATGCACTCATTGCAATAAAAATAAAATAATAACAAGTAAGGAAGGTTAAGTTCGGGTGTAACCGAACATTACATACTCAGTTGAGAGCTATGGTGACAACATAAGGGAAAATAACCATGTAGGAAAATGAACCGAGGGAAACCGTGGAATGTGTTTGTATGACATGTGTATCAAATGAAAGACATTAAAGAGTATTTTATGAGGGAGTGGGCCATATTTCTATAGGTGGACACCATTTAGGGATATCGCCATAAAGGTAGATCTGGGTTGACTCTAGAATTTGTTTGTACAATATGGGTATCAAACGAATGGTGCTAATGAGTATTCTAAAAGTGAGTGGGCCTTAGTTCTATAGGTGGACGCCGTTTTGAAATATCGCCATAAAGGTGGACCGGGGGTGACTCTAGAATGTGTTTGTACGATATGGGTATCAAATTAAAGGTATTAATGAGGGTTTTTAAAGGGAGTGGTGGTTGTTGTATAGGTGGCCGCCTTTTCGAGATATCGCCATAAAGGTGGACCAGGGGTGACCCTAGAATTTGTTTGTACAATATGGGTATCAAAAGAAAGGTGTTAATGAGTATTTTAAAAGAGAGTAATCCTTAGTTCCATAGGTGGACGCCGTTTCGAGATATCGCCATAAAGGTGGACCAGGGGTGACCCTAGAATTTGTTTGTACAATATGGGTATCAAAAGAGAGGTGTTAATGAGTATTTTAAAAGGGAGTAATCCTTAGTTCCATAGGTGGACGCCGTTGCGAGATATCGCCATAAAGGTGGACCAGGGGTGACCCTAGAATTTGTTTGTACAATATGGGTATCAAAAGAAAGGTGTTAATGAGTATTTTAAAAGGGAGTAATCCTTAGTTCCATAGGTGGACGCCGTTTCGAGATATCGCCATAAAGGTGGACCAGGGGTGACCCTAGAATTTGTTTGTACAATATGGGCATCAAACGAAAGGTGTTAATGAGTATTTTAAAAGGGAGTGGGCCTTAGTTCTATGGGTGGACGCCGTTTCGAAATATCGCCATAAAGGTGGACCAGGGTGACTCTGGAATGTGTTTGTATGATATGGGTATCAAATTAAAGGTATTAATGAGGGTTTTAAAAGGGAGTGGTGGTTGTTGTATAGGTGGCCGCCTTTTCGAGATATCGCCATAAAGGTGGACCAGGGGTGACCCTAGAATTTGTTTGTACAATATGGGTATCAAAAGAAAGGTGTTAATGAGTATTTTAAAAGAGAGTAATCCTTAGTTCTATAGGTGGACGCCGTTTCGAAATATCGCCATAATGGTGGGCCAGGGGTGACTCTAGAATGTGTTTGTATGATATGGGTATCAAATTAAAGGTATTAATTGGGGTTTTAAAAGGGAGTGGTGGTTGTTGTATAGGTGGTCGCATTTTCGAGATATCGCCATAAAGGTGGACCAGGGGTGACCCTAGAATTTGTTTGTACAATATGGGTACCAAAAGAAAGGTGTTAATGAGTATTTTAAAAGGGAGTAATCCTTAGTTCCATAGGTGGACGCCGTTTCGAGATATCGCCATAAAGGTGGAGCAGGGGTGACCCTAGAATTTGTTTGTACAATATGGGTATCAAAAGAAAGGTGTTAATGAGTATTTTAAAAGGGAGTAATCCTTAGTTCCATAGGTGGACGCCGTTTCGAGATACCGCCATAAAGGTGGACCAGGGGTGACTCTAGAATTCGTTTGTGCAATATGGGTATCAAACGAAAGGTGTTAATGAGTATTTTAAAAGGGAGGGGGCCTTAGTTCTATAGGTGTTCGCCTTTTCGAGATATCGCCATAAAGGTGGACCAGGGGTGACTCTAGACTTTGTTTGTACGATATGGGTATCAAATGAAAGGTGTTAGTGAGTATTTTTAAAAGGGAGTGGGCCTTCGTTCTATAGGTGTTCGCCTTTTCGAGATATCGCAATAAAGGTGGACCAGGGGTGACTCTAGACTTTGTTTGTACGATATGGGTATCAAATGAAAAGTGTTAATGAGTATTTTTAAAAGGGGGTGGGCCTTCGTTCTATAGGTGTTCGCCTTTTCGAAATATCGCCATAAAGGTGGACCAGGGGTGACTCTAGAATGTGTTTGTACGATATGGGTATCAAATTAAAGGTATTAATGAGAGTTTTAAAGGGGGGTGGTGGTAGTTGTATATGTGAAGGCGTTTTCAGATATCGACCAAAATGTGGACCAGGGTGACCCAGAATATCATCTGTTGGATACGGCAAATTTATTTATATATGTAATACCTGCCACGATTTTAAGGGTTTTTTATTTCGCCCTGCAGAACTTTTTCATTTTCTTCTACTTAATATGGTGGGTGTCACAACCATTTTATAAAGTTTTTTCTAAAGTTATATTTCGCGTCAATAAACCAATCCAATTACCTCACCATGTTTCATCCCTTTTTTCGTATTTGGTATAGAATTATGGCATTTTTTTAATTTTTCGTAATTTTCGATATCGAAAAAGTGGGCGTGGTCATTGTCGGATTTCGTTCATTTTTCATACCAAGATAAAGTGAGTTCAAGTAAGTACGTGAACTAATTTCATTAAAGATATGTCGATTTTTGTTCAAGTTATCGTGTTAACGGCCATGCGGAAGGACAGACGAACGACTGTGTACAAAAAACTGGGCGTGGCATCAACCGATTTCGCCCGTTTTCAGAGAAAACAGTTAGCATCATAAAATCTTTGCCCCTACCAAATGTCAAAAGGATTGGTTAATTTTTGTTCGACTTATGGCGTTAAAAGTATCCTAGACAAATTAAATGAAAAAGGGCGGAGCCACGCCCATTTTGAAATTTTCTTTTATTTTTGTATTTTGTTGCACCATATCATTACTGGAGTTGAATGTTGACATAATTTTCTTATATACTGTGAAGATATTAAATTTTTTGTTAAAATTTTACTTTAAAAAAATTTTTTTTTAAAAGTGGGCGTGGTCCTTCTTCGATTTTGCTAATTTTTATCAGGCGTACATATAGTAATAAGAGTAACGTCCCTGCTAAATTTCATCATGATATCTTCAACAATTGACAAATTACAGCTTGCAAAACTTCTAAATTACCTTCTTTTAAAAGTGGGCGGTGCCACGTCCATTGTCCAAAATTTTACTAGTTTTCTATTCTGCGTCATAAATTGAACTCATTTACCAAGTTTCGTCGCTTTATCTGTCTTTGGTAATGAATTATCGCACTTTTTCGGTTTTTCGAAATTTTCGATATCGAAAAAGGGGGCGTGGTTATAGTCCGATATCGTTCATTTTAAATAGCGATCTGAGATGAGTGCTCAGGAACCTACATACCAAATTTCATCAAGATACCTCAAAATTTACTCAAGTTATCGTGTTAACGGACGGACGGACGGACGGACATGGCTCAATCAAATTTTTTTTCGATCCTGATTATTTTGATATATGGAAGTCTATATCTATCTCGATTCCTTTATATATGTACAACCAACCGTTATCCAATCAAACTTAATATACTCTGTGAGCTCTGCTCAACTGAGTATAAAAAACTTGAAAGAACCTATGATTATAACCGAAACGCCCACAAAAGCGTTCGACGCAGTACAAATAGATACCAGGTATAGATATATAGATTCCCAGGTCGGAAAATGGAAATGAATAAGCAGTTACTATAGTATGTGACTTAACTAAGTATTTAGTTGCAATTACCCAGCAAACACGCAAATACAATAGCCAAAGCGATATTCGAAAATTTTATCCTAGTTTATGGTTGCATGAAGACAATTATAACAGATATGTGAAGCGAATATAAAAATAGCTTATTTGAAGAATTATGCCAAACTTCTAAAAATAAACGATAAATCGTCAACACGTTACCACCATCAAACAGTAGGCACAGTTGAACGTAGTCATAGAACAGTCAATGAATACGTACGTTCCTACATATCCATTGACAAAAATGATTGGGATGAATATCTTAAATATTTTGCGTATTGTTACAATACTACCCCATCTACGGTTCATAATTATTGTCCATACGAATTAGTATTTGCCAAAAAACCCCAGACTTACGAATTTTTAAAAGAAAATACAGTAAGCCCATTATACAATTATGAGGCTTACGACAAAGAAATTAAGTATTGGTTACAAATAGCGCAAGAAAGAGCATAAAAATTAGTAAAACAGGCTAAAGAAAAACAAAAGATTAGTTATGATAAAAATATTCACTATGAGGAAATAAATATAGGAGATGTAATGTTAGTAAAAAATGAATCAGGACATAAATTTGATAATAGATATAAAGGGCCCTTTAGAGTAGAAAAGATCGACAGAAACAACAATTTTACTCTAATTCCATATAAAGCAGAACATATCGATAGTAAAAATAATGACACTTTAATCCCATCTAGAATAGGAAATGAGGATAAGCAAAAATTTCCCAGTAACATAGAGAATAGCAATATCATAAATAATGAGAAAATAATAATTCACAAAAATAGACTTAAATTAATAGAATAAGTAAATTTTCAACCTATAAACATAAAATACAAAATATAGAATTAATTTATATTAGAATGGAGATATAGTGTAAACAGCCAACAATTTAAGGCCAAATATTTAAATCAGCTATCCTGTAACAAAAATAGTCTAAATGTTCATCAACACATAAAAAAGCATTTTCAATTCTTGCTAACATAGCCATTCACACGATTTAATACAGGTGTGTGTACAACACACAACCAAACAAATTTGCATTCAAGCAAATTTGCGAACGTTGCATTTCCCACAGAAATCACAACTCAACACAGGTGTGTAGGTACATATTTTGTATCAAGTTGTATGCAGGTATGTAAGTATGTATGCTTAAGGTAAATATGTATGTAAGTATGTATGCTTAAATGTAAATATGTATGTAAGAATATGTTAGAATAATTTTGTATAAATAAGCTGACAACATTTGAATAAAAGAGAAATTAAGCATTGAGCTCTGATCACTCACAACGCAGTCTATTTTATTTCAAACCTTTTACAATACACGATCTCGTAAAGCAACGAGCAAAGATTATGAGTGACAAGATGAAAGCCAGATACGATAAAGCAGTTAATTCGGAAGGTTTTCAGGAAGGAGATTTGGTGCTGTTATACAACCCACAACGAAAAAAAGGTTTGTCCCCGAATTGGGAAGGCCCATACAAAGTTATAAAATGGATCAGCGATGTAGTTTATCGCATACAAACCATTGGCAAACCACGAACCAACATGAAAGTGGTACATTTGGAAAGGCTGGCGGCGTTTAGATCGAGAGATTTGTCTGATCGGGACGATCAGACTTAGGTGGAGGGCAGTGTAACGAATATTAACAGCAATAAGGGATACTATCATCTCTAAGCCGATGCTAAGCAGTGACTTGTATGCACATCAATAATTCAATCATTATGTCTAAACATATGTACATGCACGCAGCGGAGAAGCAACGCACAACCACATGCATAAATCTGAGATACTCCCGAAAGTATGCAATGGTTGTGCAAGTGTCGCTCACACATATAAACACATGCAGATATCTTATCTGAGATGCTCCCAAAAGTATGCAATTATAATTGTGTTCACACATACACGCGCATATGAGAAGCTAAAGCGTAGTAATTTTATAGCTGATGGCCAACTAGTAGATTCTGGAAATGGAAGCGCCTAGAAGATGCGAACGAGAAATCACAGAATATAAAAAGGCAGCAACAGTGGAGGTGCTACAATCAGTTTCATTTAAGCAAGCTATTGGTTGTGAAGTATCAGTGTTATTGCGAAGTACTTTAATAAATGAATACTAATTAATATATGTAAATAGGTTTTCAGTACTCAACATGCCGGCGCCCTTGATATGTCTGCCGACAGATCAACTTCATTCTGGTTTGGGAATTGGTGCTACCTTTTGAACTGCACGGCGAGTGCACCCATTCTTAGTTTTAATGTCAACCACGCGCACACATCCATCAGAACCTTTTATTGCTCTCGTTACTCGCCTAATTAGCCATGATTTTGGAGGGGCGTTGTCTTCAGATACCAAAACTGGGTCGCCTTCAACTACATTGCCTTTCTTCTGCGTCCATTTTGCTTCCGCTGTAATTCATTCAAGTATTCGGTTGACCAACGTCTCCAAAAGTGTTGCTGTATTGCCGATAGTCGCATCCAGTGATTCAAATTAGAAATATTTTTATCTTAAATCACTGGTTCGGAACTACCTACAAGCGGACCACCTGTTAAAAAATGGCCTGGTGTGATAGCAATTTCATCACTGGGGTGTCGCTTCGACTTCTGCAACCACAGTACTGAGCTCCTCAAATGTTAAATATGATTCACCAAGCACTCGGACAATATGGTATTTAGCGGACCTAACCGCCGCCTCCCACAGGCCACCAAAGTGTGGGGAGCGAGGCGGTATATGACAAAAATCAATATTGCTTTCAACACAGAACTTAGAAATTATACCTTGTTGTTGTTGTTCGTAAAATGTTTCCTTAAATTCTTTGAGCTCACGTCTGGCCCCAACAAAATGTGTGCCGTTGTCCCAAAACAAATCTCTTGAGTGCTGCAATAAATGCCTTTGCCGACAGGTCTGATATCACTTCCATATGGACGGCCTTAGTTGCAAAACATATTGTAACGAATTTACTGCAATTCCCCTTATTTGCAATCTCCAGCCAACGTTCGTATCGCTAAACTGTTGAATAAATAACTCCAATATTGAATAATGGAAAAATGGCCTTTATTAAAGTACTTCACAATAACACTTATACTTTGCAACGAATGCTTGCTTAATAATCAAACTGATTGCTCAAATGAAACTGATTCTTCGCCTCTACTGTCACGCATTTTATACTTTTTGATCTCTCATTGCATACTTCCAGGCTTTTCCATTCCAGAACTTACTATTTAATTTCAGCTACAAAATCGCCAGCCACAACTACGTTTATAACTTCTCATTTGAGTAGTACTTGCACAGATTATTGCCCTCTCTTGTGAACAATTCAGATAAGATATATGCATGTGTTTGTGAATTGCTTCTCCGCTGCTCGTATACGTTCATATGTGTAGACGCAATTATTGATTCGTTTATGTAGATACATAATAATTGATCTATGGATGTGCATGATTATCACTGTTTAGCATCGGCTTAGACATGGCAGCACCCCTTAATTTTGCTAATATTCGTAACACTGTCCTCCACCTAAGTCTGATCGTCCCGATCAGACAAATCTCCCGATCTAAACGCCGCTAGCATCTCCAAATGCACCACTCTTCTATTCCGTGGTTTCCCAATGCTTTGTATGCGGTAGATGGTATCACTGATCTTCTTCACAACCTTGTACGGGCCTTCCCAACTGCACCGAAATTTGGCTGGAACACCTCTCCGCCGGTGAGGGTTGTTTAACATTACCAAATCTCCCTCCAAGAAAACTTCCGAACTTTTGTTCTCATTGTACCTGCCTTTCATCTTACTACTCATTATTCTTGATCGTTCCCTCGCACTCTGTTGTTTGGTCAATGAACTTCTTCGCAGACCTTGCACTTGACGAATTGACTTTGCATCATCATTATCGTCTGGACGTTTCACAAGAGTAGTGCGCGCTGGCTTGAAACCACTCTTGCATTCTTTCTGAAAAAATCTTTCAGTTGTTTTAGTGCGTCTATTAGGGTTTGTCGATGCCGTTCTTTTTATCGCAGGTACTTTTAATTTCGCATTGCTTGGCCCATTCGATCCATCAACCTTTTTCTTTTGACTTTCGTGGCCTTTGTCGAGTCTTCTCCACCATTACTCGATTACTACTAAAACCTGTCTCCAACTTGAAGTTAAGTGGTATATCCTGGTTCTCATAACGCATCACCCTTCCCTGCATATCGATCTTGATGTCATGGTAAACCAAGAAGTCCACTCCCAATATGACTTCTTCAAAGAATTTGTGCAGAACCGTGACCTTTCCAAACAAGAATTCACATATCACTTCTCCCTGAACTTGGTTATACTCGCCAGCGACCATACGCAACCTTGCTCCAGGAAACGGTTTTAGTCTCCTGTTGACCAAGTCAGATCGGATCAAGGAATGAGATGCGCCTGTATCTACAGTCAGTACACGTTCTTTGCCATCCACATTCCCTCTGAAGGTAAGACTGCTCGATTTTCTAGCAATTTGCGACACAGATATCACAGGACATTCAATAGCTGGGGCAAGTTTTCGTTCTTTACAACTGTCACGCTCTTGCTCATCTCCTCCAGCTTTGCGTTTACGGCCACCCACATTGTTGGAACTATTAGGACCAAGATCGCAATGACGTACAATGTGACCGCATTTGAAGCATTTGATAACTCTTCCACTCCGCTTTTACGATCCTTTCAGCACCTCCCATAATGCGTCTACCTAGTCTGGCCTTTCCACTTCCACGAGATGAGCTTTGTATTCGGGCTTACTCAAAAGCGACGCTGTTTCTTGAGTCAGTGCATAGGAATTTATGAAACTCTGGATTTTTATCCTTTCAGTGTATTCCACGGGTGCGTCCGCATTTGCAAGATGAGCCAAACTTTCAATATCTGAAGCAAACTCCAGCAATGTCTCATTTGCTTTCTGGTAGCGGTTTTGTAACTCTATTTGGTGTATCTGCGTCCTGTGTTCGCTTCCGTATCGCCTCTCTAGAGCGCTCATCAATGTCTCGTAGTTGTTCCGCTCTCCTTCAGGAATAGTCTGTAGGATTTAAGCAGCAGATCCTTTCAATGCCACGAATAGTGCATCAATTTTATCTCCAGCACTCCAGTTGTTCACTGCTGCGGTCTTCTTAAACTGAATCTTAAACACCTGGAAAGAAACAGACACTTCAACG
The DNA here is from genome assembly GCF_040869045.1 of Eurosta solidaginis. Taxonomy (NCBI): domain Eukaryota; kingdom Metazoa; phylum Arthropoda; class Insecta; order Diptera; family Tephritidae; genus Eurosta; species Eurosta solidaginis. Next base: position 25,073,659 of record NC_090324.1, on the reverse strand, counting down.
GATGGTGTTTTTACCTTTGGATTACTTGCTGAAATAGCTGGGCGGTTTAGTTGTAACTGCTCCATACGACTCTTCAAATCATCGACTTCTGGCTGAAATTGAACGATTTTTGCATTCTGCTCTTCCAGCTTAGATGTTACCCTTGCTTCCTGTGCTTCTAACTGCGAAGACATTTGTGCCACCTGCAATGATAAGCGCTCCTCTGGTTCTTCCATCTTGGATGTTATGCGTGTCTCCTGCGATTCCAGTTGGGAAGCCATATATGTCTTCTGTTCTTCCAGTTGAGTTTCCACTTGTATGTTACTGGCGACGTTTGTGCAGATATTGCAGCTAATATTGTGTTCAAGTCTGTGTTCGCCATTGTCTGCGGTGTTTCGTTTTTCTCCTCAATTTTTGTTGTTGTCTCGTCGCCATCAAGATGAAAGACATATTCTTCCACGTTAGTTCCTTCTGCTTCCATTGCCTCTCGTAGTCTCGCCTGAAGTTCGAGTTTATTGCTGGTTGTATTCAATCCACGGGCTTCCAACTCCTTTTTCAGTTGCTGGATCCTTAATTCACTTAACTTCGCTATGTCCTCGTTGTGCTCTGCGACTTTGCAATTTATTCAAAAATTCCTCTTCTGACACCAATTGTAACGAATTTACTGCAATTCCCCTTATTTGCAATGTTCTGCCAACGTTCGTATCGCTAAACTGTTGAATAAATAACTCCAATATTGAATAATGGAAAAATGGCCTTTATTAAAGTACTTTACAATAACACTTATACCTTGCAACGAATGCTTGCTTAATAAGCAAACTGATTGATAGCTCAAATGAAACTGATTCTTCACCTCTACTGTCGCGACTTTTATACTTTTTGATTTCTCATTGCATACTTCCAGGCTTTTCCATTCCAGAACTTACTAGTTAGTTTCAGCTACAAAATCACCAGCCACAACTACGTTTATAACTTCTCATTTGAGTAATACCTGCACAAATTATTGCCCTCTCTTGTGAACAATTCAGATGAGATATATGCGTGTAGACGCAATTATTGATTCGTTTATGTAGATACATAATGATTGATCTATGGATATGCATGATATCACTGTTTAGTATCGGCTTAGACATGGCAGCACCCCTTAGTTTTGCTAATATTCGTAACAATATAAAAACGGCGACATAACTTTTAGTAGTGCGTACTCTTCTTTGTTTATAAGTCGTCGTAAATATACCGCAAAAGTCGACGCCTGCGGTCGTAAATGGCCTGGCCATAATTACTCTATCAGCTGGCAAATTGCCCATAATCTGCTGGTGAAGCCTTGGTCGACAACGAAAGCAATGTAAGCATTTAGTTGTCACAGAACGTACCACTTTACGCCCATGAACGATCCAAAACCGCTGACGCATCATCGCAATCAAAGCTTGAGTGCCTACCTGCATATGTTTCTCGTGCACAAATCGTACATAATTTCGAACAAATCTACTCTCGGCAGGGAGTAAAATCGAGTTTTTTTCATCTCGCGGCAACTTTGCATTCTCCAAGCGGCCTCCTACACGCAAAATATCAACTCCACAGCAACTATCGATGAAAACGCCCAAGTAATTCACTTTGTTCGAAGACTGCACCACGCCGTCACGTTCTAAAGCATGATATTCATGTTTGAAGTAAAGTTGTTGTATACAGTATACAATGCGAATTAAAGACTTGTCCATCATTTTTGTTATTATATGTGGTAGTTGCCCAGAGCAGCCTTTCACTCGCCGCAAAATGCAAAGAAAACGCGCAACTAGGCTTTGTGTTTGCACAAAGTCACTTCTACTTTCAAGCCACTCAATAGATGCATTTGTCTTTGCTTCAGCAGTTAGTGCCGTCGTCTTCTTACGGACTTCTACAATATCTCTCCCTGGTGCGCTGTACGACTTGGTAAGAGGCCATTGGTCACATGGTTTCATGAGGTACGATGGACCCGTAAACCAAATAGAGTTTAGTAATTCATCAACATACGCACCTCTGGATATAATTTCGGCTGGATTCTGATGAGAAGTAGCATGCCTCCAGATTGCCGATTTAGTCTCATCCTGTATAAAGGCAGCCCTGTTAGCAACGAAAGTGGTCCATGTAGATGGATGTGACCTCAACCAATCAAGTACAATTTCAGAATCGCTCCATAAATATATAGCATTTTGTGTAATTTTAATATTCTGCTGTGATTTCACCAACAATGTAGTTAGCAATTGAGCTGCCATCAGCTCCAGTCGGGGTAACGATTTCGTTTTGAGGGGTGCAACTCTAGATTTGGCACTGCACAATTGAAAATTCACCTCTCTGTATTCGCATGTATATACAGCAACCGTAAGCTCGCTCGGAAGCATCCGCAAAACCGTGCATCTTTATTTGTATATGCTTTCTCACAGTAAAAATATAGCGCGGAACCTTTACATCTCGTATCGCTTTCAGTCTGTCTCTAGACTCAATCCACTGGCTATGCAAATGCATTGGCAGAGACTCATCCCATGCCAATTTTTTTATCCACAAATCTTGCATACAAATTTTCGCCTTGACTATGACCGGATTCACCAGACCTAGCGGCTAAAACAACGTGGACAACTCTGCTAATACTGCTCTTTTGGTTACATTCTTCGTAGACGGTAGCTCTTTCCAGATATAACGAAAAAAATCTGTTTCTGGTTCCCAAACACAATGCCCAGCGTTATAATGACTTCAACATCATTGACCCGTATCGGTATCTCCTTTTCATTTTCTTCGAGCTGGTTCAGAAAATCAGTGTTGTTCGAATGCCATTTTCGCAATATGAAATGCGCCGAACTTGTTTAGGACGAAACTTCGCGGTAAACTTGCAATAACTCTGCCGTGGAATCAGCCCCTCTGATGATATCATCCATATAAAAATCGGAAAGTATTTTCTGCGACCCCACTGGATATTGTTGCTTACCATCTTCATCCAACTGCTTTAAGCACCCTGGTGCTAGAAAAGGCGCTGCGGTTGTCCCGTACGTTATTGGCAGCAGTCGGTATGCTGCAATTTTTTGATCTCTAGAGCTTCTCATAAAATCGCTTGATAATTGCAGTCTTCTTTGGTGACCCAAGCCTACCTATACATTTTCGTCATGTCGGCTGTGAGAGCAAATCTGCAGCAGCGGAAACGTAGAACAATAGATAGCAAATCGTCTTGCACAACTGACCTTTTCATCATTACGTCATTAAGAGACAACCCACTAGTATTTTTACAGCTGCAATCAAAAACTACACGAAGTTTTGTGCTGGTAGACTCCGGACGTAGTATGTGTTGATGAGGTGCAAAATATTTCAGTTGGTTCATCTCTGCTATCTCTACTTTAGCCATATGTCCAAGTTGGATGTACTCTTCCCTAAACGCCATATATGCGGTTTTTGTTTCTACGTCTTTACTTAGTCGTTTTTCTAATGACAGAAATCGCTGCTCAGCTGTATAGAACGAGTCCCCAAGCTGATCAACGTTGTTTTTAAATGGTATTTTCACAATAAATTTCCCGCTACCGTCTCTTCGCATGTTCTCGCGGAATATGCGCTCGCACCCTTCTTCCTCGTCAGTTAGGAACGTCGACTTCGCCAATATCTGCTCCATCTCCCAGAATCTTTCAACTAACTTGATAAGTCTCTTCTCTTGTTGCTGTTTTCCTTTTACATCGCTGACCAAACTTTGTGCCTTCTCACGAACCCTATCGCACATTTGAGTACTGCCGGATACAACCCAGCCAAATACTGTTTTTTGCAATCGAGGTACATCATCTAACATCTTAATTTGGCCTACGCAGAGCAAATATAGAAATATTTCTGCACCTAATAACATATCCACATGACCTGGGATATTGAAACGGGGGTCTGCAAGTTCACGATTCTTTGGAATATTCCAGGCAGAGACGTCGAAAATATTGACCAGGCTTTCTTGATGCTATTTTTGGCAAGATATAAAATTGTAATGCCACCTTATAGTTATTGACACGTGACTTTATCATAGTATGGGCTTTTTTGTTGATACTCGTTGCTACTCCATTAACTCCATTAAGATCCAACGTGCAAAAGGCCCTTGGCAGCATCAGAGTTTGCGCCAATAATCACACATAAGGTTAATTTGCGATGCTGAATCTAAAATTACTCGCACTGGTTGATAACGCCCGCAAACATCTTTCACTAAAATAACGACGGTTTCCAAGAAGACTTCTTTCGCGACTTTGCTACTCCCACTAGTATACAAGAATACCTTTTTGTTTACTGAACTACTCTCTTTATTTTCAACTGCACTGCTTTCATTGGATACCGGCTTGTGCATTAATACGTGGTGAGAAAGATTGCATTTTGCGCATTTCCCTACACTACATTGTTTGACCCATTGCCCCTTTTTCAAACACGCTAGACATAGCTTGGCAGCCCGCACAGCGAAGTATCGCCTTGAAAGTTCATTCGAGTAAATCTTGGGTAGTCCGTTATGTCATGATCGCCTTTGTGACAAATGTTACACGACGACTTTTCAATGGCCAAGGCCCTTGACGTATTACGCTTACCATAGAATGCCTTTGACTTCAACTTCCTATTTGCGTCCTTGGTAGGCGCCTGCTTCCAATCGGAAGACACCGTCTTCGCTTACCTTGCTTCCAAAGTTTGGCACCGCCTTGATCAGAATACTTTTCCCATGAGGACAAATGTGTATAACCAACCACTTCTTCCCACTTAGCTTGTGGTTCACCATCTAGCTTGTCCATCACTAGAAATATAATGAGAGCGTTAGCAATGTTTTCGTAGCTCGCCAGTGACAGCATTGCACTCAATCGTGCATTAGTGGTGTCAAATATTTTATGCTCAGCTGACGGTTTCGCAGCCTTTTAAAAATCGAACAATGCAGCAATGTGTTCTTGAAACATGAGTGCCTTCTTATCAAACATTAACTTTAAGCGTTCCAATGCCTTTGGATAATTTGCCTCTGTTTCATCAAATTCGGCGATTGCCGATAACGGCCTTGGACCCAAACTGTCCTTGAGGATCAAAAACTTCTCACAATCATCCAAAGTGTGGTATTTATCTACCATTATAGTGAATAACGCGAGAAATCAAAATTCGGAATTTTAATTTCGCGACGTAATTTTGAAGCCGGTACAATAAACGAAGCAGCCTGTGAAAGGCTAACATCCCCTTGATTAGGTCGTTTCTTCGCGATTTTGGACATAATGTTGGATTTAGCGCTCACATATAGTCCTTCCACATCACCAGCAAAGGCTCCATTTGACGCTCTTTCCACTTCTGGGCAAATCTTATCAATGCTCTCTTGCACGCTAAGTATTTGCTTAAAATAAGCCTCCAAATTACCAAGCCTACAATCCAATTCTTCGACAGGTAATGTAGAACCTTTTTTAACACGCCTTTATTAGCTTGGCCTGTATGTAACGGAATCTTTGAGTTTAAATTTCACCGGTTTCTAGAAGTCTAATTAATTTGAAACTTTGCATACGTATCTAGGACCGATGACAATGCATTAATGTGATGGTGTGGTGACATAAGGTCAACGGCCATAAGGTCAATTGGCCTTATTACCACTTTGAATGGCCATAAGTTTGATTGAATCTCCCACGTAATCGCCAATGGAAAATTGAACGCCGTGAAAAGAAAAGTTAAAAAATACGAAAATACTAGCAGACCCGGCAGACGTTGTTCTGCCCTAAATTTGGTCTATCTGCATACATTTTAATAAGCTTTTTCTGTCTAACTCTGCCTACCCCTCTACACTTTTTCCTAATCTTTTTGTTCACTCCTCCCTCCGTTTTTTTCGCTTCATATATCTCCATCTTCGTCTCATTCTATCTCTTTCTCAGTCTCCTTCTCTCTTCTCTCAATTTTTTCTCATTCTTCTTCATCCCTTATTGGCAGTCCCAGAGGGTAGTATGTATTTTGTTCCAGTCGCATTCCGAGTCTCAGTCCCAGTCCCACTCCGAGTCTCAGTCTCAGTCCCAGTCCTAATCCTAATGCCAGTCCCAGTCCGTCTCTGGTATACTTCCCGGAAAAAAGAATCGTAAATTCTAATATAGGCAAATTTATATACGAAATTTCAGGCAAATCGAATAGGACTTATGTAAATAGGTATGTGCGTATTATTAATTCTTGTCTTTATTTCGGCTTCGCATGCATATTTTTCAGTTTTTCCATGTTGATGCGACTAAATCGAATATCACAATGAACTTTAGAGCTCTCAGCAACAGCTTTCATTTGATATCCAAAATACACACACATTATAGGGTTATCCGGGTCCATGTTTTGGCCTATATCTCGAGACCCTAGTCCCTCAGCGGTGCAAAACTTACTTTGTAATATAGCACACATCAACAGCTTCAATTTGATACCCATAATCTAAAAACACATTCTAGGTGTATCCGGGTCCACGTTTTGGCTTACATCTCGAGACTCTAGTCACCTAGCGGCATAAAACTTACTCTGTACTAAAGCACGCATCAACAGCTTCAATTTGATACCCATAATGTAAAAACATATCCTAGTGTTACCCTGATCCACGTTTTGGCCTATATCTCGAGACCCTAGTCACCAATAGGTATGAACACTACCCTGTACTAAAGCACTCATCAACAGTTTCAATTTGATACCCACAATGTAAAAACATTGTCTAGGCGTTCACGGGCCCACGTTTGGCCTATATCTCCAGACCCTAGTCACCCAGGGGTATGAAAATTATCCTCTACTAAATCACCCATCAACAGGTTTCATTTGATATCCATATTGTATAAACACATTCTAGGGGTACCCGGGTCCACATTTTGGCCTATATCTTGAGACCCTAGTCACCCAGGGGTATGGAAATTATCCTGTACAATAGCACTCATCAACAGCTTTCATTTGATATGCATAATGTATGAACACGTTCTAGGGGTACCCGGGTCCACGTTTTGGGCTATATCTCGAGACCATAGCTTCGCTCGCACTAAAGGCCACAAATATGTAATGTCGCTTTTGTGATTCACAACTCGAACTGAATTTTCAGTTGTAATTTTAAAGTTCCTTTATGATTCAAATCATAAACAAAGCAAGTTTTAAAATTACAAAATGGTCGCCGTAAATTAAGCACATATGCAACACATGCTCCAACAATTTTTGTAGTGTGGATTTAACGATATATGTATGTGAGCTGAAGAAATTTGAAAATTCCTCCATAATCAACGAGTACATATTTGTTAAGAGGCGTTACTGAATACTTTTGTTGTTGCCAAAGCAACCCTGTCATTTCGAATGTGATTCTCAAGGAAGTTTTGTTTAGTTTTCTTTAACTGCATACTACATATTTATGCGGTGAAGTGACTTTGCATAATTATGATTTTTGGAAAGAGAATTAATTAGTTAAATTAATAAAATCAAAAAAGTAAACGAAAATGTATAGAAGGCGATTTTATAAATACATCTGACAAAAAAACCAACGACTACCTTGAGAAAACATCGAGTAATTTGTCAAAGTATGCGTTCTGCCGGCTCTTATTAATATATACTCTTTGCCATAATTTGAAACTCATAAATGAATGCAGTTATGTTTATAATAAAACTGGTAAAATTAGTCGTTGTTTATGCGATTGGTACCTTTTTTTATTTGTAAACAGATACATTTCTTTCTAGGCTCACGGCAACACTGCCAACAAGTCTGAAAAGGGTCTCGTTTTCCCACGATTGTATACGAAACGGGCATTAGTACGTTTTTCTACTACTACTTCCTCTAATGTTACTACTTTAAAAATACTTTTTTAAATACTTTTATGTATATATTGCAAAATGAATCGGCTTGCATATAATTAAATGTATGTGAAGGCGAAATGAATGTCAATAATGCGCTGCTTAACATAAAGTCGACTTCAGTCTATGGTTATTCCGTTTTTCGTATTTCTTGCCAAAAAAAAGTATGTTTTTGTTTTCGTACTATTGCAACACAGTTTGGGAATTGGTTTTCGAGGTTGAGAGAGAATATTTTCATTTAAGTTTTTTAGTGTTTCCGCAACACTCTTGTGATGAATATCGCTTGACGCGAAGCGTACGATATTTCCAATGTATTTTTTTACTCCCCTAACACCCCAAAACACACAAACATCTCACCTAGCACTCGCTGGCACTGAAACTGATTTAGGAGCCGAAAATAGGCCCATCCCTGGTCTACAGGCAGAAACAGGTTTACGGATTGATTTACGAGTGTGGGCCAAAACATTTTAGGTCTCGGACTTAATCATGCCGGCCCCTTGATGCGAGCAATGGTAAGGAAATAGACCATAGATGAATTTAATAAATAATAGTTTAAAAAAACTAAAAAACACGGTTTTATAGCAAACCGAACTTAAAAATAGAAAATAATTTTCAATTAAAAAGAGTTTATATAACAGTAGTAGAAGGTCAAACAATCGTTTATAGTTAATCACCTCAAAATAAAATTATAATAAAATTTAAGTTATTAACAGAATAACTTAATTCAGAGTAAAAAGCGTGGGGTGCATTTGACTACATTTCATATCTTTCCTCTCAGATAGTTGCCAATAGAATGATTGTAACATTCAATATCAAGCACCCCACGCTTTTTACTGTGAATTAAATTATTCTGTTAATATCTTAAATTTTATTATAATTTTTTTTGAGGTGATTAACAATAAATGATTGTTTGACCTTCTACTACTGTTATTAAACTCTTTTTAATTGAAAATTATTTTCTATTTTTTAGTTCGGTTAGCTATAAAAGCGTGTTTTATTAATTTTTTTAAACTATTATTTATTTTTAATTTTTTAGTTCAAGTAATTTTAAAAGTTTTTGTCGAGAGTGATGAAACCTCGAAACGCCAGCGGTCCATGGATGAATCCAACCCCACGGCACCGAAAAGGGCCAAGACGTAGGGAGGCTGGACGCGGTCTTTCGCCGAAATTGCCAAGGGTCGGAAGATCATTGGCATTATAGACAGGAGCAGCGAAGATGGCAGGATCCCGAAACAACAGTGGAAGTGGATCGAGGCCGTGCTCGCTTCGGTGACCGTTAAGGCTAAAAAGACAATCCTGGCCCACCGCTATCTTACACAGATGCAGGGCGGTTCCAGGGCAATGTCAAGCTAATTGCCTATGACGACGCCAGGTCGATCAACCTTTTTAGGGCCGCCGTCACGCTGATAGGGGTGGTATATCCGGCCGCGCGCCTCAAGGTAGTGGATGCGCGTGATATCCCCTCACGACCATGGGCTAGAGCCTGGGTTCCAGTGACGCCAACGGACTCAGCTGACATCCTGGAGCTGCTCCAGGAGTACAACCCGCCACAGGTTTGGAAGTCAACCCGGATAAAAACGAGCTTGTCCTCTTCACGAGGAGGTACATAGTACCAAATCTTACACCACCAAGAATTGGGGGTACGTTCTTAGCGTTTAGCGATCAAGTCAAGTATTTGGGATTCTTTCTGGATAGGAAGATATTATGGGGTGACCATATAGTGGAGCGATCCAAGAAGGCAGCAGCAGAACTGCTCACCTGCAAGAGGGCAATTGGCACCTCCTGGGGATTCTCCTCTAAGGTGACCTACTGTATTTACACAACCATTGTGCGCCCGATTCTTCTTTATGGTGCCTTGGTCTGGTGGCCTGCACTAGCTAAAAGTACCTATCTTAAAATGCTTCAAAAGCTGCAACGGAGTTCGGAGCTTTGCATTACCGGAACTCTCGGCTCCACTCCAGATTCCGTTGCATACATACATGGATACATAGATACATAGATAGATACAGGCCAAGCTAATAAAAGCGTGTTAAAAAGGGCTCCAGTATGCTCTTTCGTAGATGTGCCAAGCATCCATTTCTATCATTAATAAAGGAATGCGTTTTTCGCATTATGTGCAAGGTTTCAAATCTATGGCAATTTGGGGTGCCCACAAGTTCAATTGACTTTATGTCTGTTAACCTTATGTGACCCCACCATCACATTATTGCATTGTCATCGAGCCTTGATACGTGTGCAAAGTTTCAATCAAACTCATAGCCATTCAAAGTGGTAATAAGGCCAATTGACCTGATGGCCGTTGACCTTATGTCACCACACCAGCACATTAATGCATTGTCATCAACCCTTGATACGTGTGGAAAGTTTCAATCAAACTTATGGCTATTAAAAGTGGTAATAAGGCCCATTGACCTTATGGCCGTTGACCTTATGTCACCACACCATCACATTAATGCATTGTCATCGAGCTTTGATACGTGTACAAAGTTTTAATCAAACTTATGTCCATTCTAAGTGGTAATAAGGCCAATCGACCTTTTGGCCGTTAACCTTATGTCACCACACCATCACACTAATATATTGTCATCGAGCTTTGATATGTGTGCAAAGTTGCAATCAAACTTATCGCCATTCAAAGTGGTGATAAGGCCAATTGACCTTATGGCCGTGGACCTTATGTCACCACGCCATCACATTAATATATTTTCATCGAGCCTTGATATGTATGCAAAGTTGCAATCAAATTTATCACCATTCAAAGTGGTTGTACGGCCAATTGACCTTATTGCCGTTGACCTTATATCAGTGCACCATCACATTATTGCATTGCCATCGAGCCTTGATACGTGTGCAAAGTTTCAATCAAACTTAAGGCCATTCAAAGTGGTAATAAGGTCAATTGACCTTATGGCCGTTGACCTTATGTCAGCACACCATCACATTATTGCATTGTCATCGAGCCTTGATACGTGTGCAAAGTTTCAATCAAACTTATGGTCATTCAAAGTGGTAATAAGGCCAATTGACCTTATGGCCGTTGACCTTATGTCAGTCCAACATCACATTATTGCATTGTCATCGAGCCTTGATACGTGGGCAAAGCTGCGATCAAACTTATAGCCATTGAAAGTGGTGATAAGGCCAATTGACCTTATGGTAATTGACCTTATGTCACCACGCCATCACATTAATTTATTGTCATCGAGCCTTGATATGTATGCAAAGTTGCAATCAAACTTATCGCCATTCAAAGTGGTGATACGGCCAATTGACCTTATCGTCGTTGACCTTATGTCAGTCCACCATCACATTATTGCATTGTCATCGAGCCCTGATACGTGCGCAAAGTTTCAATCAAACTTATGGTTATTCAAAGTGGTAATAAGGCCACTTGACCTTATGGCCGTTGACCTTATGTCACCACACCTTCACATTAATGCATTGTCATTGAGCCTTGATACGTGTGCAAAGTTTCAGTCAAACTTATGGCCATTCAAAGTGGTAATAAGGCCAATTGACCTTATGGCCGTTGACCTTATGTCAGCCCACCATCACATAAGTATATTGTCATCGAGCCTTGATATGTATGCAAAGTTGCAATCAAACTTATCGCCATACAAAGTGGTGATACGGCCAATTGACCTTATGGCCGTTGACCTTATGTCAGTCCACCATCACATTATTGCATTGTCATCGAGCCCTGATACGTGCGCAAAGTTTCAATCAAGCTTATGGTTATTCAAAGTGGTAATAAGGCCACTTGACCTTATGGCCGTTGACCTTATGTCACCACACCATCACATTAATGCATTGTCATCGAGCCTTGATACGTGTGCAAAGTTGCAATCAAACTTATCGCCATTGAAAGTGGTGATAAGGCCAATTGACCTTATGGCCGTTGACCTTATGTCACCACGACATCACATTAATATATTGTCATCGAGCCTTGATATGTATGCAAAGTTGCAATCAAACTTATCGCCATTCAAAGTGGTGATAAGGCCAATTAACCTTATGGCCGTTGACCTTATGTCAGCCACCATCACATTATTGCTTTTCATCGAGCCTTGATACGTGTGCAAAGTTTCAATCAAACTTATGGCCATTCAAAGTGGTAATAAGGCCAATTAACCTTATGGCCGTTGACCTTATGTCAGCCCACCATCACATTATTGCATTGTCATCGAGCCTTGATACGTGTGCAGAGTTTCAATCAAACTTATGCCACACCATCACATTAATACATTGTCATCGAGCCTTGATATGCGTGCAAAGTTGCAATCAAACTTATCGCCATTCAAAGTGGTGATAAGGCCAATTGACCTTATGGCCTTTGACCTTATGTCACCACACCATCACATTAATGCATTGTCATCGGCCCTTGATACGTATGCAAAGTTTCAAATTAATCAGACTTCTAGAAATCGGTGAAAATTAAGCTCAAAAATTCCGTTACATACAGGCCAAGCTAATAAAAGCGTGCTAAAAAGAATAGAGATCAATGGACCCAAGGGATCAACCTAGCCCTCCTTCGCCCAGGTAAGGCTGTGAGCGAAGCCGAATAGGTGATGGATGATAGAATCGGGGGTCTCCCAGATGCATACTCTGGAAGGAAATCGCAATTTGGGGATCTATACAGTATGGCGGGCTCACCCTATGATGATGTGCAATGACAACGGCCTGTATATCCGCTTTGCTGTGCCGTACTTCCCTCGCAGTATTATAGTGCACCGCTTGGGTCCCTGCTGCTCGAGACTTAGATCTCGGACCAGCTCACTGTTGGCGATGGTGGTGGGCGCGCAAGGGTCGATAATTGCTCTTACTAAGTGGAGCTGCCCGTGCGATTCTATACGCACAATGGCCGTGGGGGATATAGGTACGAACGGCCGCATGGTTGGCAGTGGAGCCGCTTTTGGTTGTAGTTGGCCCGTTCGGAAATCGGCGGTTGTGGCCCTCTCTATATTTCGGTTACCAATTTGCTGGCGCACGTTCTTCATGTATGGCGCTGCCCTTTTTTGTTGTCGGGTCTTCGCGCGTCTCTTGTTAAGGCCATTTCTTTGGCTAGTCACTCGACCTCGATTAAGGACGCTGATGTTTTGATTGTCCTGACGCCAGTCGGTTACCTGTGGGCTCTCCATCTTCCTTTCTTTTTGTTTCTCATGGCGCAATAACGGCCGAAACGTGCTCCGCGCTGGAATGCGATTAATCGAAGCTGATGCTTCTTTCGGTCCTTCCTCCTGTAATTCTTCCTCTTCCTCCACCTGCTGCGCCCATGATTTTGTTTGCTCTGTTACATGAATCGACAGCGTGTCGTCCAAATTATCTTCCTCACCCTGGTGGTCTCCCTCCCTTAACTCATCTAAGTAGAGCGTCGTGTGGTGTTTCTCTTGGCACCTGTACTTGCTGGTGCAATTCCCTACGCGACGGAAGGGAGACAAACAGTTCGGACAGTATTTATGAAGCAGGACCGCACGTAACTTCTCCTCGGGAGTCATAGCGCAGAACTCCGGACAAAGCCTAATGGAGTGCTGCCTCTTACACAATTGGCAGTCAACGTGGTACGTAAGTTTATGGGATTTCGAAACGTAGCTCATGATCTGTAAAGAGGGTGAACCAGGGCTCATGACGGTTACTCTATCATACACTATTATTGTTGTTTTGCATGGGATGCGGAAACCCCAAAAAAGGGAAATAATGACACATGTGCAAAGTAGGAATAAATAGCTCTCGAAATTTGAGCGGGTCATGGCTTGCTGGAAAAGGTATTGTAAATAAAATCAGGGAGCGCTAAACGCATTGATTCCCCCTTTTTTTTAATTTCTAGGCTTTGCGACGCGTTGATATATGGTGCTTGTGCGATGGCCTTTAGCAGTACCTCATAACGCGCCACATGTGAACTAGCCGTTAGTGCTCATTGAACGCACCCCTTGAATTGATTATCATTCTGTGCTGGCAATCCCGTTGTTTGAAATTTGACAATAGTGCATTTTCTGAATGAATATTCTTTCATTCATTTCCCGCACATGGCGTACGACGTATTTTGGAGAATTTTCAACATTTATTTGCGATCAACACTAGACGAGAAAAAAGCAGGTGGTATTTGTTTTGTTAATAAATTGAAAATGTTGATTTTTAGTAAATTTGCTTCTTAACAAAGATTGCTAAACAAACTGGTCCTGTCTCAAAATGTGCCCCACCAATTGCACGAGAATTGCGCAATCTGCCTAGACAAAGCTTCGAATTGGACGAGGCAGAGGAAGTTGATAGAGAGCTGCCTAATCATCTAAGACAAACCACGTAAGTTGATAACATACATACCCCCATTGGGCAATCTGCGAATAAATATTTAAATGATGAGCTGAGGCAAATGGAAAGGGAGCATGATCCAAATACAAGCACATCTTAAACAAAATCTTCCTTTGGTTGCAACTCACATTTGCTAATTAGTACAAATGATAAAAATGATGAAGAGTCGTCATTGGAAACTGGTGGGGCAAAAATCAGATTATGTACCCACATTCAATTTTGCGGCTTACGTCAACAAATCGACAACGCTGCAACAATTTGTAAGACTTGGTGTTAATTTACATAGCATTGAGAGGCATAAAGGGGTGGCCCAATTTGTATTAGGCGTAGAATTATAAAAGGATGTGAAACCATATCTTTACTTTTTGCAAGAACAAGGTGGATCACCATATGTGTTCGTCGAATTCATTACAAAGATCCTTTCATTTTCAAGACTGACATGGGTGAATTGCAAACCCATGTAAACTTTTGAATCGAAAAACTTTACAGCTGAACAGCGTCAATGCACATTTTCAAAAAGAATTTAAATTGAGTGGCGATGATATACGTTTTCGAACAACAAAACAGCCACATCTTATTACATGCAATTTGTAACATATACGTAAATCACATTTTGCGTACGAAAAATAAATAAGAACCTAGTGTCAATACGAAAACACGCAAGCTAACGCTCAATTCAGTGATTGTTGCTTTGCCGTCAGTACCTACTAGTGGCCCTGTACCAAAACGACTTCAAAAATCGTATCTTCAATCGGCAAGCATAACACATATAGCCGGACAGCCTTGGGACCAAATTGCGGGGGAAATAGTATCAATAACCCGCGTTAAGATACAAGAACTTCGAAATGAGAATACACAACACAGCATAATGCTTATTGGTTTTAATGCTGGTGCTGCTCTGGCATTGCAAGTAGCCATGTCAAAGAATGTAGCCTGTGTAGTGTGTATGGGATTTGCTTATAACACATTTAATGGAGTACGTGGTGCACCCGATGATCGCATATTGGATATTAAAAACACCAATTTTGTTTGTCATTGGGCAACATTCGGCCAAATCAAGCACTGAGGGAATTGAATCACTCCGTGAAAAAATGCAATCTGAGACGTCGCTGGTAGTAGAAGGCAGTGCTGATGACGTTTTACGTGTACCTAAAAGCCGAATAAGATATGAAAATATAACGCAGTCAATGGTAGACACAATGGTTGTGGATAAAGTTTATGAATTTATCAAAAGGATCTTTGCTAATCCACCTGGGCCACGTATTCCTACGACTATTGCTAGAATGGTACCCATTAAATAAGGCAATTAGTACGGTTTGCGCTAGCAACAACATTGATAGTAGTATTAAGAGCATTCTGTTCAACGCAAAACGCAAAGGTGACGCTGTGAATTGCGACCAAGGACAAACACCGATGAAAAGCAAAAGCACTCAACCAATGGGACGTCCTGTTGTTGTTGTTGTAGCAGTGCTTCGCCCCACCTAACAGCCGCGACCGATCACAAATTGTCATCAATATCCTCCAACGGGAGTCCAAGGAAACTTGCTTTTTCAACAGGGGTGGACCATAAGGAAAGGGGTGTTAGAGGCGTTGGTTCCACATTACAATTAAAGAGATGGTTGGTGTCATGTGGGGACACATTGCAAGCGGGGCATACATTTTGTATGTCGGGGTTGATTCTGTATAGGTAAGAGTTTAACCTATTACAGTATCCAGGACGAAGTTGGGCTAGAGTGACACGCGTTTCCCTGGGGAGTATGCGTTCCTCTTCCGCGAGTTTTGGATACTTTTCTTTGAGTACTGGATTCACCGGGCAATTCCCGGCATAAAGGTCCAACGCCTGTTTGTGGAGTTCACCAAGGACCTGCTTGTGTTTTTTCGCTTCATACGGCTGGGTTCTCAGGTGCCGTATTTCCTCAAAATGCTTACGGAGATGACTCCTTAAGCCCCTAGGCGGTGCTGGTTCATCAATCAGATGTCTGTTGGGATGCTCAGTTTTCTGGGTATTCAACAGGATCTGTTTGGCCAGCATCTCATTTCTCTCCCTGATAGGGAGTTTTCTCATCTCATTATGCAGATGGTTTTCTGGGGACATAATGAGACAGCCCGTGGCAATTCTGAGAGCAGTATTTTGGCAGGCCTGTAGCTTCTTCCAGTGGGTAATTTTTAGGCTTGGCGACCATATGGGTGACGCCTAGCACGTAATCGGCTGGCTAATTGCTTTGTATGTAGTCATGAGCGTTTCTTTATCTTTTCCCCAGGTACTGCCAGCGAGGGATTTGAGGATTTTGTTACGGCTCTGAATTCTCGGAACAATTGCGGCTGCGTGCTCACCAAAATGTAGATCCTGATCAAACGTCACACCCAAGATTTTGGGGTGTAGGGCAGTCGGTAGCGTAGTGCCATCGACGTGGATGTTCAAAATGGTCGACACTTGGGACGTCCGTGTTGTAAATAAGGTCGTGGATGATTTAGTCGGTGATAGTGCCAGGTTTCGCGAGGCGAAAAAACTGAAGACATCAGGGAGGTAGCCGTTTATTTTATTGCATAGCTCATCGATCTGTGGACCTGGGCCTGTAGCCATTATTGTGAA
Source organism: Eurosta solidaginis (assembly GCF_040869045.1). NCBI lineage: Eukaryota > Metazoa > Arthropoda > Insecta > Diptera > Tephritidae > Eurosta > Eurosta solidaginis. The sequence goes on along the minus strand of NC_090324.1, from coordinate 25,056,996 downwards.
GTCATTGGCGTAGGAAACGATTGTGACTCCTTCCGGTGGTGAAGGTAGCTTAGATATGCAGAAATTAAACAAAAGTGGGGATAGGACATCACCCTGTGGCACCCCTTGTTTAATTATCCTTGGTTTTGATGTTTCGTTTCTAAATTGCACTGATGCCTGCCGACCACCCATATAATTTGCGGTCCACCTTTTAAGACATGGGGGAAGGGTAGACCCTTCCAGGTCTTGCAGTAACGAGGCATGGTTGACCGTACCAAAAGCTTTGGATAGGTCTAGCGCCACGAGTACTGTTCTGTGGTGGGGGTTTTGATTTAAACCGCAATTTATCTGGGTGCTAATGGCATTTAGCGCGGTGGTAGTGCTATGGAGTTTTCTGAAGCCATGCTGATGAGAGGCTAGCAGTAAATTTGCTTGAAAATAAGGGAGCAAAATGGCTTCAAGCGTCTTTGCTACTGGCGATAGGAGAGATATCGGACGATATGACTCTTCTATGTTAGCTGGTTTACCAGGCTTTAGTAGCGGGACCACCTTGGCCATTTTCCATTTCTCGGGTATGACAAAGGTGGAAATAGACAGGTTGAAGAGATGCGCTAAATATTTGAAACCCTCTTTCCCTAGGCTTTTAAGCATCGGCTATGCCCTCTTGGCCCACTGCTTTGGATGGTTTAGCGCGACCAATGGCGTCCTCAACCTCTTTAGCGGTGATGGTGATTGGTGACGCGCTGAAGTTGAGTTTATGTGCGTGTCTGTTGGCCCTCCGTCTATCTTTTTCGACCGTTGAATGCATTATATATTGTCGGCAGAAAGCGCTCGCGCATTTTTTCGCATCCGACAGCACTTTGTCGCCAAAGGCGATGGAAACTTTGTCTTTGTTCTTAGTCGGATTCGATAGGGACTTTACGGTGAACCAAAGTTTACCCACACCGGTAGAGAGGTTACAACCTCCTAGGTGCTCCTCCCATTTCGCCCGCTTGTGTTCATCCACAAGCAATCTGATGTGTTGGCTTATATCCCTTATTTGGGGTCGACTGGATCAAGCTGTCTTATAAGGTCTCGTTCTCTCGCTAAGTTTGCGGCCTCCGCCGGGAAGTTTGGCCGGATTTCGGCAATTCTCCAGGCGGGAATGAAACGTTCCGAGGTGGATTCAATGACCTTGCGGAAGGCACGCTCCCTTTGGCACGCTCCCTCAGGGAGGGCAGCAAAGAGGTTGTCTGTAAAAGATTTATATTCTTCCCACTTTCCTTTTTTGAAGTTTATGAAAGTGCGTTTTTCGGTGACGATGAAGTCGGCGGTACGCTCGAGCGAAATAAGTATAGGCAGGTGGTCGGATGCCAATGTTACCATCGGCTGCCAGTTGACGCAGTTTACGAGTTCTACGCTCACGATTGAGATATCTGGCGAGCTGTGACTGCTTCCTACCATACGTGTGGGGGCGTCTCCGTTTATTGTGCAGAACGTCGTTTCTTCTATTTGATCCGCCAACATCTCACCCCTACTGTCCGCCCGCAAATTTGAATGCCATAGATCGTGATGGGCATTTAAATCGCCTAAGATAATGCGATTGTTGCCAGTGATTAAGGCTATGATATTAGGGCGGTATCCACTGGGGCAACAGCTTTGCATCGCCTGACCGGACAGATAGGTCCTGCCGTCGATGCCAGGATCAAAAATATAATATTGCACAGAGTGGTGTATGATAAACGCGAAACCACCTCCATTTCCGCTCTCGCGATCTTTTCTGTGGACATTGTACCCACAGCAGGTCTGCAATGCAGATCTTGCTGTGAGTTTAATCTCTTGAATCGCGGCAATGCGGATGTTGTGCCGTTTGATGAAATCGACTATCTCCGTAATCTTCCCAGTTAGTCCATTACAGTTTAACTGCAGAATTCTGAAGTGCATAGGGGGAGACGTCGCCACTCTGGGGGTAAGTGACGGGTGACTACGCCTGGGTTGAGGAAGGCCAGGACGTAATTGCTGTTGTGGCCCTGGGACTGGGCGTCCTTGGGCAAGCATTGGGGTACCCGGATGATTTAGGTTTGCGACCTGGCAACATGGCGCGATGAAACCCGTCGGGGGTTGCCATCGCGGAGACCAGAACATCTAGGAGAGTGGCACCACCCAAGGCAGGAGCTGCATTGGACGGATTTCGAAAACATATATATTCTGTGCTGGCAAACGGTGCAAACGGAGGTAGGGACTAAGAGTCTGTGTCCCTGACCTACACGATTGCTGCCGGAAAAGAGGAGGGAGAAGACGGGGGCAGGGGCTGATGCTCAGCATTACTACCGACTCTACTACGAAGATAGTAGTTATGAGTGGTAGCAGCTGTTTGAGTTGTTGGCGCCATGGGGTGCGAGCAGCAGCGGGTACTTGTTGTGGCTTGCTGAGCAGCGGGGCTGCTGAAGTAGTGGGGGGCGCTTAGGCGTAGACTACGGGACGCCCTTGGGCGTGAACAGCAAGGAGCCACAAAAGATTTATAAAAGTTACGTGGACATCGGGTTTTGGGATCAAGCCCAGAACAACCTGTCCGATGCAACCATCGCTTACACGAGACACACTGAACATAGTATGACCGTCCTAAAAAGATTCTTTTCCGGCAGATGCAGCAAAACCATTTCTCAGGACCGGGGTCAGGAGACGGACCCGGATTGGATTCGATACCTTCCCGGAGTAAGAGTATATGGAGCAGTCCTGCGGCAAGGAGCTGCTGGGAGGATGACAATTTGTGGGAGGGGCGCAACAAATTAAATGGGGTTACACTGAAATGACAGTCCTTGTTCGGGATATAGAACCGACTCCCTTGGGAAGCGCCTGGGACGTCCTCGTGCAGGGCCACTAACTATAACCACAACCACTTCAACTAAAGCGGCAAATGCGACACAGGCCGGAACTACTAAGAATGTTCAACACCAACAAAAAACAAATTTTCACCCAACACTTCTATCACAAACGATTATCTCAATATGGCCATTCAATCAATATTATGTGACTCAACTGACCAAGATAGTTCGATACTCAACTCGAGTGCAGAATCCTCACCGAGCCTACAAAAGATTGTTGCAAATTATGAAATTGTTGCACCATCAACATCGACACCTATAAAACTTTATTGAATCCAATGGAAAAAAGGGGGTTTGCTGGCCTGTACCAAAATAAAAAATGATACCGCCAAATCGATTTGTGCAATTAAATCCACCCATCGATCTATGCATGATATGCTTTTACAATTTACGGAAATGCTTGCATCACGGGAATTCAGTTTACGTCAGCATCATGGATTTCTCGTTACACAAAGATTACAATATGTAGGTGGTGCTTTGTTTTTTTTTTTAACTTTCTTAAACCCTAGAATAAACTTTAATTATACTTTTATAATGGCAGGAATTCATCCCTCAGCTTGCGCTGCTTTTATACTCTATTTTGCCTCGTACGCATATTTCTCCAAAGGTCTAGACGTTTCTACTGAACTCTTGTATATCCTGTTTGGTAATTAGTTATATGCGTGTGTATGTGTGAGTAGGAACTTCGGCTGATGATTACATGTGTGTGTGTGAGATGAGATATCTCACTTCTCGTCGCCTTCCATGGATGTATGTGTGTAAATGATGATTAAAGTGATCATGTACACAAGTGTATCTTGCTTTAACTTTTTTGTTTTTGTGCCTTTATTTCTAACAGCTTAGTGATGCTAAAATTCGCCACAATATTGTACATGTAAAAACCAAAAAAGCGAAGTAATTTATGCACTTACATATGCGCGGGAAAGAGACAACGCCTTTAAGATCTGTAATTCAAGCCTGTGAGGAAGAGTCCCACCACATCTTTACGTAGTTCTTAAACATACACTCTGACGGAATATGGTATCCTATAAAAGGTATGCAACTACTGCCTCCGGAATGAAGTTGCATTTCTTCTAACAGTAGGAAAATTCAGTAAACGCGATGGAACATTTGTTAACTATGAAAGACTCCAAATCGTCCGACTACGTGGCTGAGCGGTAAGGTGCATGCCTCTTGTGCTTTCTGCTGCTGTTTTAATGAAGGTGCCCGACGATAAGTATCGTTATAAATTGGCTTTGGATCATCGTAATACTGCTAGACATCTCATCGGCAAGTAAGCTCATACAATACATGTGTTAGTAATAATCGAATTCACGTGAGTTATCTTGAATTTATTTTAAACAGAATGTCGGCAAGGATTATGTGCGTTTGTTAAATACATGGGGATTCTTTATATCGTTGTTGTCGTGGTAACTGTTATTATAGTACGCTGTATTTGCTTTGGTTGCTACTTCTTCTTGTTCTTTGCTAAAACGATTTCCTAAGCCTGATAATAAATGTGCAAGTAAATATTGAGCCATTGGTTGTTTAAAATGAGACTGTATTTAAAAAAAATTAGACTTTGATTTACTGTACGAGGTTTTTCAGCCGTTCCGCAGGTATACAACTCAGGCTTCAGGGACATATTTATGGAAATATAACTATGTGGCGGTGTACAACTCTCAGCTTCCCAAATTGTTGCACAGCGGTAGGGACTGTTAAGACTTATATGTATAGTTTGACACATTCAGTCTTAGTTAACTGTTTGTAAGAAAGCTCTTCTTATCTTCATTAAAGAAGTAAAGATTTGAATTTAGTATAGATGAAGAATACGGTTTTGTCATTCATTGGTACGAACACCAAGTTTTTGCACAGAATAATATTATATGAAATGGAAGTAAGTTTTCTAAGTTGAATGCGGGTCCCTGAAGGGTTGAGCGAGAGTAGTGTGTGTTTCGCCACTGGGCGCTGGTAATAGCACCAGATTAGCAATGGGGCGTGTTATTTGCCCTTTGGTGGTATCCAGGTCGACTACACGCACGCGGTCATCGGGACCAGGGTGCAATTTGACGGCCCTTCCCATTCTCCACTCGTTCGTTTGTAAGTTATCTTCCCTAATGACTACTAAGTCCCCTAGGTTGAGATTGGGTTGCGATCGTTTCCACTTAACCCGCTTTTGTATCTCAGTGAGATACTCGGCCTTCCACCTTTTGCAGGAGGTTTGGTGTAGGGCTTTGAGTTTCTGCTATCGATTTACGATGGAGGCCGTGATCTCTGTAGTTTCCAGTTCGGGAGGACCTAACAGATGCCCCCCACGAGGAAATGACCGGGGGTAAGCGGTTCCAGGTCAGAAGCGTCGCTGGACGCAGGACTGAGGGGCTTGAAGTGAGGCATGCCTCTTCTAGGCACAATAAGGTGCAAAACTCCTCAAAGGTGTATTTGTGTTCCAGAGCGATCTTTTTGTAATGGGTTTTAAAACTTTTAACCTCAGCTTCTCACACGCCCCCCATGTGAGGAGCGCCAGGGGGTATGAAATGTCATGCCAGGTTTTGGTGTCTATATCTTGAAATGGTACGATCTTTTGTTTCTTGAAGAAATGCTTTGAATTCTGATCTTAACGATCGCGAAGCCCCTACGAAGTTAGAACCATTATCAGAATATATGTTTTTCGGGCAACCTCCTATAGCGGCAAACATGGGCTAGGAAGGTTCCGGTGGAAAGATCGTTCGTCAGTTCAAGTTGGATGGCCTTGGTGGAGAATCAGACGAATAGGCAGGCATAGCCCTTTGAAGTCCGACATCCTCTACCGCTGTATGACTTGATGTCGAACGGTCCGCAGAAGTATACCCCGGTATTGGTAATTCCCTCGAAAACGTTGTACGTTCCTTAGGAATTATTCCCATGAGTTGCGTTTGCGAATGCTTTTTGTAGATTGTGCATACCTTGCAATTGTGGATGACAAACCTCATCATATTTTTGACGCGGGGAATCCAATACTGAGTGCGGATGAGGCGTAACATCTGCTGATTTTTCCCGTGCAGTGAGATAGAATGGATAAATTGAACCAATAAACGAGAGAACCTGCAGGAATAAGGGAGAATAATAGGATGGCGTTCGTTGTGATTGATTCTGAGAGGTAACTTTTAAACGCTGAGTTATTTCATTGATTTCTAGTGGAGAAAGTGGTTTTGACTTCGCTTTTCCGGAGGATTTTCTCTTCGGGTGGGTTCCTGTAAAAAATCGGAAAATATAGGAAATTACTCGCAAAGCTCGAGACAGATCGGAGAACCTATCAAGAATGTTAAAACTAGTTTGTTGGGTCGCTACATGACTTCGTACCCTTTTTTCCTCTATGTTCGTATTATAATCGCCTTCTTTCGCTGGCCAGTTTTCGTGGTCTTCTTGCAGCTGGGAAGGGGCTGCCACCACAGGGATTTGTTTATTAAATCCGACGCTGGCCGTACTCTGCTTGCTAAGTCTGCCAGGTTTGACGCTGAGTCGACGTGCCGCCAAACCTTGATTCCTACCTTTTATTCGATTTTGGTTATTCTATGGGCGATGAAGGTAGACCACGAGCATGGTGGCTTCCGGATCCATGCGAAAACTAACATTGAATCTGTCCAGAGGAACACTTCTCGGTTTTCAAGGCTTAAGTTTTCAATATCCGATACTGTTATTTCGGCAAGCAGGACGGGACCGCAGAGCTCTCGTCGTGGCAATGAAATAGTTTTAACTGGCACTACTCTGGTTTTCGCCATAAGCAGGTTGGTGTGGATTCGGCCTTTTTCTTGAACTCTAAGAAAAATAGTAGCTGCGTATGCTTTTTCCGAGGCATCGCTAAATCCATGTATTTCGACCTTGTCTCTCTCCGTAAAATGAACACACCTCGGGATGCGCAGATCGTTGATCCGCATGTATTTCTGCGTGAATGCTTGCCAGCGATCAAGTGTGGTATGTGACACGGCTTCATCCTATCCTGTACCCTTTAACCAGATCTTTTGCATAACGATTTTGGCGACTTTTATCACTGGTGCTAACCAGCTAAGGGGGTCGAAAAGCTTAGCAATCTCTGAGAGTATGCTTTGCTTTGTAGTGGCGCTGTAATCTTCTATTTTTTTCGCCGTAAAATAGAAATAACCAGCGTGCGCACTCCACCTTATGCCCAGTGCCTTCACCGTGCTGGTATCTTCGAATTCTAAAATGTTCTCCGTTAGCAAATATGGTTTCTGTATGTCTTGTAGAATTTTCTTGTAGTTATTCGTCCATTTTCTTAATGGGATTCCTGCTGATTGTAATGCCTCGATTATTTCATCTCTTGCCTTTATTGCGGTATGCATACTGTGGCCGCTGGCGAGTACGTCGTCTACATACATATAATTACTCAGAATGTCTTCTGCCATTAGATGCGTGTGCTCCACGTCATCGGCGAGTTGATGCAATGTCCGTGTTGCCAAGTATGGAGCACAGTTCACCCCAAAATTTACTGTTTTAAGTTCGTACAGACTTATTATATCCTTTGGATCTTTTCGGAATACATGATATACCCATATTTGAAGATACATCTTCTCAATATCGCTGTTGAAGATGCATTTAAACAATCTCCACCGGAGTATCAATACAGTAAGATTGGCTTGGAGAATGGGGCCTGGATAGAGGGCATCGTTCAAACTTTTGTCGTGGGGCAAGATGCGTTGAATACCACTCGTATTTTGGTTGTGGTACTGTCCTCCTTAATTACGGCATGATGCGGAAGGAAGTAGCAGTCTGTCGATTCTGGCGCTATGTTTCATACTTTTTTCATATGCCCCAACGTTTCATACTCGGATGCGACTCTATTATATTCTGTTTATAAGATTGGGTTTTTTCCAAGACGTCTTTCGTTTCGATAGAATTGAGCACATGCGCTTTTTAGTGATGGCCCTAAACATATCTCTTTTCTAAAGGGTAGTGGAACTACGTATTTCCCGTCGCTGTTTCTTTCGGTGGTGGATTTGAAGAGTTCTTCACAGTATTTATCATCCTCGTGCTCACTCCTCTTTTTTGGGATTTCCTCTAGTTCCCAGAACGCAGACAATTGTTTGGCCTCATTGAAATATGATTCTATGTTCTGGGTGGTGTTGATTTTTCAATCCGCCTAACATGATTTGAGGATATATGTCTCCTCCCAATACTAAGTCGACGGGTTCATTCACGAAGAATCTCTTGTCGGCCAGAACAAGATCAGGGAAGGCTTGTCGTGTCATTTGACCTACATGGCAGCTAGGGAGATTTCCTCTTAATTGGGGTAAGACTAACACGACTGTGTTTATTGTGACTGGAGGATTTATCGACGAACCTAATTGTATGTGACACGCTTCCTTTACCTGTGCAGAAATCGTGTTGTTAATGACCGAGATTTGGACACTCAATCTTTTGGAAGGCAACTTAATCCGCCGTTTGAGTCGCTCGGTTAAAAATGAGAATTCTGAACCGGAATCTATTAAAGATCTTGCTGAGTTACAAACTCCATTATTTTGTATATTGACTCTCGTTGTGCCTATTAGTATTCCCTTGCTTGAATTTGTGAAGCATGAGTTTACGTTATTAACCCGAGTATTTTCTATTTCAGTTTCGCGCCTAGCTTGGGCCTGTCTGGATGTAGGTGGACCGTTGTCAGATGAATCTCGTGTCGCGTTCGCTTGGGGTTGAATTGGAAGTTGGATTAGTGAGTGGTGTCTTGACTGACACGTCCTGCAACGATAAGCGCTGGCACATTTAGAAACAGTATGTCCAGCGGATAGGCAATTCAAGCACCCTAGCATGCTCTTCACATGTTCAATGCGACTGCTTGAAGTCAGGCGTAAGAATTTCTCACACTTTGCGATTCTGTGTGCGGTACTTTCACACATCTTGCATGTTGGTTTGGTTAAGCTAGTCTGAAAGGTCAGTTTTTCCATGGTGTTTCCGCGCTTGGTCGAGAGGATGGATTTTTAGGGGGCTTTCCCTTCAGCCCTGTGACTTTTTACAATGTTTGCAATCTATTCGTCAAGAATTTGTCCATATCAACCCATTTCGAGATTTCAGTTTTGTTTTCTATTGTTCGCTCCCACAAAGCCAATTAAGTTTCAGGCAGTTTAGTGGAGCATAAATATGTTAAGATTGCATCCTAGTTGGATATGTCAATTTGATGACACAGAATCGCTGAGATGCAATTGTTTATATCTCGTTGCAGTTTTTTAGTCGAGCTACCACATTCGCGGTTAATTGCATTTAAATTAAACAAAATTTTCAATTGTGCATTTACCAAGATAGGCTTGTTTTCATAGCGATTGCATAGATTCTTCCAAGCTGTTTGGAACCCATCATTAGCTAGTGGACATCGTCGCACTATTTCGCCATAAAGGTGGGGCAGGGGTGACCCTAGAATTTATTTGTACAATATGGGTATCAAAAGAAAGGTGTTAATGAGTATTTTAAAAGGGAGTAATCCTTAGTTCCATAGGTGGACGCCGTTTCGAGATATAGCCATAAAGGTGGACCAGGGGTGACCCTAGAATTTGTTTGTACAATATGGGCATCAAACGAAAGGTGTTAATGAGTATTTTAAAAGGGAGTGGGCCTTAGTTCTATAGGTGGACGCCGTTTCGAAATATCGCCATAATGGTGGGCCAGGGGTGACTCTAGAATGTGTTTGTATGATATGGGTATCAAATTAAAGGTATTAATTAGGGTTTTAAAAGGGAGTGGTGGTTGTTGTATAGGTGGTCGCATTTTCGAGATATCGCCATAAAGGTGGACCAGGGGTGACCCTAGAATTTGTTTGTACAATATGGGTACCAAAAGAAAGGTGTTAATGAGTATTTTAAAAGGGAGTAATCCTTAGTTCCATAGGTGGACGCCGTTTCGAGATACCGCCATAAAGGTGGACCAGGGGTGACTCTAGAATTCGTTTGTGCAATATGGGTATCAAACGAAAGGTGTTAATGAGTATTTTAAAAGGGAGGGGGCCTTAGTTCTATAGGTGTTCGCCTTTTCGAGATATCTCCATAAAGGTGGACCAGGGGTTACTGTACACTTTGTTTGTACGATATGGGTATCAACTGAAAGGTGTTACTGAGTATTTTTAAAAGGGAGTGGGCATTCGTTCTATAGGTGTTCGCCTTTTCGAGATATCGCAATAAAGGTTGACCAGGGGTGACTCTAGACTTTGTTTGTACGATATGGGTATCAAATGAAAAGTGTTAATGAGTATTTTTAAAGGGAGTGGGCCTTTGTTCTATAGGTGTTCGCCTTTTCGAAATATCGCCATAAAAGTGGAACAGGGGTGACTCTAGAATGTGTTTGTACGATATGGGTATCAAATTAAAGGTATTAATGAGAGTTTAAAAGGGGGGTGGTGGTAGTTGTATATGTGAAGGCGTTTTCCAGATATCGACCAAAATGTGGACCAGGGTGACCCAGAATATCATCTGTTGTATACGGCTAATTTATTTATATATGTAATACCTGCCACGATTTTAAGGGTTTTTTATTTCGCCCTGCAGAACTTTTTCATTTTCTTCTACTTAATATGGTGGGTGTCACAACCATTTTATAAAGTTTTTTCTAAAGTTATATTTCGCGTCAATAAACCAATCAAATTACCTCACCATGTTTCATCCCTTTTTTCGTATTTGGTATAGAATTATGGCATTTTTTTAATTTTTCGTAATTTTCGATATCGAAAAAGTGGGCGTGGTCATTGTCGGATTTCGTTCATTTTTCATACCAAAATAAAGTGAGTTCAAGTAAGTACGTGAAATAAGTTCATTAAAGATATGTCGATTTTTGCTCAAGTTATCGTGTTAACGGCCATGCGGAAGGACAGACGAACGACTGTGTATAAAAAACTGGGCGTGGCATCAACCGATTTCGCCCGTTTTCACAGAAAACAGTTAACATCATAAAATCTTTGCCCCTACCAAATTTCAAAAGGATTAGTTAATTTTTTTCGACTTATGGCGTTAAAAGTATCCTAGACAAATTAAATGAAAAAGGGCGGAGCCACGCCCATTTTGAAATTTTCTTTTATTTTTGTATTTTGTTGCACCATATCATTACTGGAGTTGAATGTTGACATAATTTTCTTATATACTGTGAAGATATTAAATTTTTTGTTAAAATTTTACTTTAAAAAAAATTTTTTTTTAAAGTGGGCGTGGTCCTTCTTCGATTTTGCTAATTTTTGTTAGGCGTACATATAGTAATAGGAGTAACGTCCCTGCCAAATTTCATCATGATATCTTCAACGACTGACAAATTACAGCTTGCAAAACTTCTAAATTACCTTCTTTTAAAAGTGGGCGGTGCCACGCCCATTGTCCAAAATTTTACTAGTTTTCTATTCTGCGTCACAAATTGAACTCATTTACCAAGTTTCGTCGCTTTATCTGTCTTTGGTAATGAATTATCGCACTTTTTCGGGTTTTCGAAATTTTCGATATCGAAAAAGGGGGCGTGGTTATAGTCCGATATCGTTCATTTTAAATAGCGATCTGAGATGAGTGCTCAGGAACCTACATACCAAATTTCATCAAGATACCTCAAAATTTACTCAAGTTATCGTGTTAACGGACGGACGGACGGACGGACATGGCTCAATCAAATTTTTTTTCGATCCTGATTATTTTGATATATGGAAGTCTATATCTATCTCGATTCCTTTATATACGTACAACCAACCGTTATCCAATCAAACTTAATATATTCTGTGAGCTCTGCTCAACTGAGTATAAAAATAAGTACATTTGTATTACTGAGCATATATGTAGATTTGTATTGCTATGCATATATGTATATTTGTATGACTATGCATGCATGTAGATTTGTATTAATATGCATATATGTGGTATATGTAAATTTGTATTGCTATGCATATATGTAGATTTGTATTTATATAGATATATGTAGTATATGTAGATTTGTATTGCTATGCATATATGTATATTGGTATTGCTATGCATATATGTATATTTGTATGACTATGCATGCATGTAGATTTGTATTAATATGCATGCATGTAGATTTGTATGGAAAGTCAGCAGATCGATATTCATGTGAAATGTGAATATTTGGTTAATTCATATTATTGGTTGTATGTAAATATTTTGGTGATAAACTAACATAAGCATAATTTGTTATATGTAAACAGACAAGGGATTCATATTCGGTATTCCATTGATGTTAGCTAACCGCTGTGTGAGTTCAAGGTAATTTATGTCTTATGATATTGTAATATGATTATGCTATTAAAATGTATTGGCATAGAAGTTCATGATGCGTAAGGCCGTAAATGTATTGCATAGGTGGGCATGAAGCTTAATGCTACACCATCCGCCTTAGAAAAAGAGTATTATGTAACTGTTTTGTGAACAATTGTATAAGACTCTTTGTTCGCGTTTTAAATGATTTTGGTATTTTACCTTAACTTGATATTGTAGTGAAAGAGGTTGTGTAATTTGTTTTTAATTTGCTGACTTTGATACTTTTATTATTCTTACATTATATATATATTTTTTTTTTCAATATTTTGTACAAATCTTTTTTTTCAAAATTTTAAATTTAACGATTATTTTACGTATAGGAAAAATTTTAAATTTAACAATTATTTTACTTATTTATATATTTTATTTATTTTATAGGCGGATTCTAAATGTGTGCACTCACTTAAAATCCGCCTGTCTTTATTAAATAACCGAGTAAATTGGAATGCTTATTTTACGATTAAGTTTTAAGTGGGTTTAAGCCTATTCTTATGGACTATTATTTCTTTATATTTATTGTTCCTATCATTATTTAGTAAATTATGCAAACTATTTTCCTACCAAAATTTTTCTATGTATATAAGTTACCGTAAAAAGTTTTATTGTTTCTCTATCTACCGAGGGTTAGAGTAAAAAAATATTTTCCTATTAATATTTTTCAGTTTATTGGGGTGAGATAGAATGGATAAATTGAACCAATAAACGAGAGAACCTGCAGGAATAAGGGAGAATAATAGGATGGCGTTCGTTGTGATTGATTCTGAGAGGTAACTTTTAAACGCTGAGTTATTTCATTGATTTCTAGTGGAGAAAGTGATTTTGACTTCGCTTTTCCGGAGGATTTTCTCTTCGGGTGGGTTCCTGTAAAAAATCTGAAAATATAGGAAATTACTCGCAAAGCTCGAGACAGATCGAGAATGTTAAAACTAGTTTGTTGGGTCGCTACATGACTTCGTACCCTTTTTTCCTCTATGTTCGTATTATAATCGCCTTCTTTCGCTGGCCAGTTTTCGTGGTCTTCTTGCAGCTGGGAAGGGGCTGCCACCACAGGGATTTGTTTATTAAATCCGACGCTGGCCGTACTCTGCTTGCTAAGTCTGCCAGGTTTGACGCTGAGTCGACGTGCCGCCAAACCTTGATTCCTACCTTTTATTCGATTTTGGTTATTCTATGGGCGATGAAGGTAGACCACGAGCATGGTGGCTTCCGGATCCATGCGAAAACTAGCATTGAATCTGTCCAGAGGAACACTTCTCTGTTTTCAAGGCTTAGGTTTTCAATATCCGATACTGTTATTTCGGCAAGCAGGTCGGGACCGCAGAGCTCTCGTCGTGGCAATGAAATAGTTTTAACTGGCACTACTCTGGTTTTCGCCATAAGCAGGTTGGTGTGGGTTCGGCCTTTTTCTTGAACTCTAAGAAAAATAGTAGCTGCGTATGCTTTTTCCGAGGCATCGCTAAATCCATGTATTTCGACCTTGTCTCTCTCCGTAAAATGAACTCACCTCGGGATGCGCAGATCGTTGATCCGCATGTATTTCTGCGTGAATGCTTGCCAGCGATCAAGTGTGGTATGTGACACGGCTTCATCCTATCCTGTACCCTTTAACCAGATCTTTTGCATAACGATTTTGGCGACTATTATCACTGGTGCTAACCAGCTAAGGGGGCCGAAAAGCTTAGCAATCTCTGAGAGTATGCTTCGCTTTGTAGTGGCGCTGTAATCTTCTATTTTTTTCGCCGTAAAATAGAAATAACCAGCGTGCGCATTCCACCTTATGCCCAGTGCCTTCACCGTGCTGGTATCTTCGAATTCTAAAATGTTCTCCGTTAGCAAATATGGTTTCTGTATGTCTTGTAGAATTTTCTTGTAGTTCGACGTCCATTTTCTTAATGGAATTCCTGCTGATTGTAATGCCTCGATTATTTCATCTCTTGCCTTTATTGCGGTATGCATACTGTGGCCGCTGGCGAGTACGTCGTCTACATACATATAATTACTCAGAATGTCTTCTGCCATTAGATGCGTGTGCTCCACGTCATCGGCGAGTTGATGCAATGTCCGTGTTGCCAAGTATGGAGCACAGTTCACCCCAAAATTTACTGTTTTAAGTTCGTACAGACTTATTATATCCTTTGGATCTTTTCGGAATACATGATATACCCATATTTGAAGATACATCTTCTCAATATCGCTGTTGAAGATGCATTTAAACAATCTCCACCGGAGTATCAATACAGTAAGATTGGCTTGGAGAATGGGGCCTGGATAGAGGGCATCGTTCAAACTTTTGTCGTGGGGCAAGATGCGTTGAATACCACTCGTATTTTGGTTGTGGTACTGTCCTCCTTAATTACGGCATGATGCGGAAGGAAGTAGCAGTCTGTCGATTCTGGCGCTATGTTTCATACTTTTTTCATATGCCCCAACGTTTCATACTCGGATGCGACTCTATTATATTCTGTTTATAAGATTGGGTTTTTTCCAAGACGTCTTTCGTTTCGATAGAATTGAGCACATGCGCTTTTTAGTGATGGCCCTAAACATATCTCTTTTCTAAAGGGTAGAGGAACTACGTATTTCCCGTCGCTGTTTCTTTCGGTGGTGGATTTGAAGAGTTCTTCACAGTATTTATCATCCTCGTGCTCACTCCTCTTTTTTGGGATTTCCTCTAGTTCCCAGAACGCAGACAATTGTTTGGCCTCATTGAAATATGATTCTATGTTCTGGGTGGTGTTGATTTTTCAATCCGCCTAACATGATTTGAGGATATATGTCTCCTCCCAATACTAAGTCGACGGGTTCATTCACGAAGAATCTCTTGTCGGCCAGAACAAGATCAGGGAAGGCTTGTCGTGTCATTTGACCTACATGGCAGCTAGGGAGATTTCCTCTTAATTGGGGTAAGACTAACACGACTGTGTTTATTGTGACTGGAGGATTTATCGACGAACCTAATTGTATGTGACACGCTTCCTTTACCTGTGCAGAAATCGTGTTGTTAATGACCGAGACTTGGACACTCAATCTTTTGGAAGGCAACTTAATCCGCCGTTTGAGTCGCTCGGTTATAAATGAGAATTCTGAACCCGAATCTATTAAAGATCTTGCTGAGTTACAAACTCCATTATTTTGTATATTGACTCTCGTTGTGCCTATTAGTATTCCCTTGCTTGAATTTGCGAAGCATGAGTTTACGTTATTAACCCGAGTATTTTCTATTTCAGTTTCGCGCCTAGCTTGGGCCTGTCTGGATGTAGGTGGACCGTTGTCAGATGAATCTCGTGTCGCGTTCGCTTGGGGTTGAATTGGAAGTTGGATTAGTGAGTGGTGTCTTGACTGACACGTCCTGCAACGATAAGCGCTGGCACATTTAGAAACAGTATGTCCAGCGGATAGGCAATTCAAGCACCCTAGCATGCTCTTCACATGTTCAATGCGACTGCTTGAAATCAGGCGTAAGAATTTCTCACACTTTGCGATTCTGTGTGCGGTACTTTCGCACATCTTGCATGTTGGTTTGGTTGAGCTAGTCTGAAAGGTCAGTTTTTCTATGGTGTTTCCGCGCTTGGTCGAGAGGATAGATTTTTAGGGGGCTTTCCCTTCAGCCCTGTGACTTTTTACAATGTTTGCAATCTATTCGTCAAGAATTTGTCCATATCAACCCATTTCGAGATTTCAGTTTTGTTTTCTATTGTTTGCTCCCACAAAGCCAATTAAGTTTCAGGCAGTTTAGTGGAGCATAAATATGTTAAGATTGCATCCTAGTTGGATATGTCAATTTGATGACACTGAAGCGCCGAGATGCAATTGTTTATATCTCGTTGCAGTTTTTTAGTCGAGCTACCGCATTCGCTGTTAATTGCATTTAAATTAAACAAAATTTTCAATTGTGCATTTACCAAGATAGGCTTGTTTTCATAGCGATGCATAGATTCTTCCAAGCTGTTTGGAACCCATCATTAGCTAGTGGACATCGTCGCACTATTTGGTCATAAAGGTGGAGCAGGGGTGACCCTAGAATTTGTTTGTACAATATGGGTATCAAAAGAAAGGTGTTAATGAGTATTTTAAAAGGGAGTAATCCTTAGTTCCATAGGTGGACGCCGTTTCGAGATATCGCCATAAAGGTGGACCAGGGGTGACCCTAGAATTTGTTTGTACAATATGGGCATCAAACGAAAGGTGTTAATGAGTATTTTAAAAGGGAGTGGGCCTTATTTCTATAGGTGTACGCCGTTTCGAAATATCGCCATAATGGTGGGCCAGGGGTGACTCTAGAATGTGTTTGTATGATATGGGTATCAAATTAAAGGTATTAATTAGGGTTTTAAAAGGGAGTGGTGGTTGTTGTATAGGTGGTCGCATTTTCGAGATATCGCCATAAAGGTGGACCAGGGGTGACCCTAGAATTTGTTTCTACAATATGGGTACCAAAAGAAAGGTGTTAATGAGTATTTTAAAAGGGAGTAATCCTTAGTTCCATATGTGGACGCCGTTTCGAGATATCGCCATAAAGGTGGAGCAGGGGTGACCCTAGAATTTGTTTGTACAATATGGGTATCAAAAGAAAGGTGTTAATGAGTATTTTAAAAGGGAGTAATCCTTAGTTCCATAGGTGGACGCCGTTTCGAGATACCGCCATAAAGGTGGACCAGGGGTGACTCTAGAATTCGTTTGTGCAATATGGGTATCAAACGAAAGGTGTTAATGAGTACTTTAAAAGGGAGGGGGCCTTAGTTCTATAGGTGTTCGCCTTTTCGAGATATCGCCATAAAGGTGGACCAGGGGTGACTCTAGACTTTGTTTGTACGATATGGGTATCAAATGAAAGGTGTTAATGAGTATTTTTAAAAGGGAGTGGGCCTTCGTTCTATAGGTGTTCGCCTTTTCGAGATATCGCAATAAAGGTTGACCAGGGGTGACTCTAGACTGTGTTTGTACGATATGGGTATCAAATGAAAAGTGTTAATGAGTATTTTTAAAAGGGAGTGGGCGTTTGTTCTATAGGTGTTCGCCTTTTCGAAATATCGCCATAAAAGTGGACCAGGGGTGACTCTAGGATGTGTTTGTACGATATGGGTATCAAATTAAAGGTATTAGTGAGAGTTTAAAAGGGGGGTGGTGGTAGTTGTATATGTGAAGGCGTTTTCCAGATATCGACCAAAATGTGGACCAGGGTGACCCAGGATATCATCTGTTGGATACGGCTAATTTATTTATATATGCAATACCTGCCACGATTTTAAGGGTTTTTATTTCGCCCTGCAGAACTTTTTCATTTTCTTCTACTTAATATGGTGGGTGTCACAACCATTTTATAAAGTTTTTTCTAAAGTTATATTTCGCGTCAATAAACCAATCCAATTACCTCACCATGTTTCATCCCTTTTTTCGTATTTGGTATAGAATTATGGCATTTTTTTAATTTTTCGTAATTTTCGATATCGAAAAAGTGGGCGTGGTCATTGTCGGATTTCGTTCATTTTTCATACCAAGATAAAGTGAGTTCAAGTAAGTACGTGAACTAAGTTCATTAAAGATATGTCGATTTTTGCTCAAGTTATCGTGTTAACGGCCATGCGGAAGGACAGACGAACGACTGTGTGTAAAAAACTGGGCGTGGCATCAACCGATTTCGCCCGTTTTCACAGAAAACAGTTAACATCATAAAATCTTTGCCCCTACCAAATTTCAAAAGGATTAGTTAATTTTTGTTCGACTTATGGCGTTAAAAGTATCCTAGACAAATTAAATGAAAAAGGGCGGAGCCACGCCCATTTTGAAATTTTCTTTTATTTTTGTATTTTGTTGCACCATATCATTACTGGAGTTGAATGTTGACATAATTTTCTTATATACTGTGAAGATATTAAATTTTTTGTTAAAATTTTACTTTAAAAAAAATTTTTTTTTAAAAGTGGGCGTGGTCCTTCTTCGATTTTGCTAATTTTTATTAGGCGTACATATAGTAATAGGAGTAACGTCCCTGCCAAATTTCATCATGATATCTTCAACGACTGACAAATTACAGCTTGCAAAACTTCTAAATTACCTTCTTTTAAAAGTGGGCGGTGCCACGCCCATTGTCCAAAATTTTACTAGTTTTCTATTCTGTGTCATAAATTGAACTCATTTACCAAGTTTCGTCGCTTTATCTGTCTTTGGTAATGAATTATCGCACTTTTTCGGTTTTTCGAAATTTTCGATATCGAAAAAGGGGGCGTGGTTATAGTCCGATATCGTTCATTTTAAATAGCGATCTGAGAAAAGTGCTCAGGAACCTACATACCAAATTTCATCAAGATACCTCAAAATTTACTCAAGTTATCGTGTTAACGGACGGACGGACGGACGGACGGACGGACATGGCTCAATCAAATTTTTTTTCGATCCTGATTATTTTGATATATAGAAGTCTATATCTATCTCGATTTCTTTATATATGTACAACCAACCGTTATCCAATCAAACTTAATATATTCTGTGAGCTCTGCTCAACTGAGTATAAAAATAAGTACATTTGTATTACTGAGCATATATGTAGATTTGTATTGCTATGCATATATGTAGATTTGTATTAATATGCATATATGTGGTATATGTATATTGGTATTGCTATGCATATATGTATATTTGTATGACTATGCATGCATGTAGATTTGTATTAATATGCATGCATGTAGATTTGTATGGAAAGTCAGCAGATCGATATTCATGTGAAATGTGAATATTTGGTTAATTCATATTATTGGTTGTATGTAAATATTTTGGTGATAAACTAACATAAGCATAATTTGTTATATGTAAACAGACAAGGGATTCATATTCGGCATTCCACTGATGTTAGCTAACCGCTGTGTGAGTTCAAGGTAATTTATGTCTTATGATATTGTAATATGATTATGCTATTAAAATGTATTGGCATAGAAGTTCATGATGCGTAAGGCCGTAAATGTATTGCATATGTGGGCATGAAGCTTAATGCTACACCATCCGCCTTAGAAAAAGAGTATTATGTAACTGTTTTGTGAACAATTGTATAAGACTCTTTGTTCGCGTTTTAAATGATTTTGGTGTTTTACCTTAACTTGATATTGTAGTGAAAGAGGTTGTGTAATTTGTTTTTAATTTGCTGACCTTGATACTTTTATTATTCTTACATTATATATATTTTTTTTTTTCAATATTTTGTACAAATCTTTTTTTCTCAAAATTTTAAATTTAACGTTTATTTTACGTATAGGAAAAATTTTAAGTTTAACAATTATTTTACTTATTTATATATTTTATTTATTTTATTTATTTTATAGGCGGATTCTAAATGTGTGCACTCACTTAAAATCCGCTTGTCTTTATTAAATAACCGAGTAAATTGGAATGCTTATTTTACGATTAAGTTTTAAGTGGGTTTAAGCCTATTCTTATGGACTATTATTTCTTTATCTTTATTGTTCCTATCATTATTTAGTAAATTATGCAAACTATTTTCCTACCAAAATTTTTCTATGTATATAAGTTACCGTAAAAAGTTTTATTGTTTCTCTATCTACCGAGGGTTATAGTAAAAAAATATTTTCCTATTAATATTTTTCAGTTTATTGGGGTTAAAGTAAAGTATTTTCCTAATATGTAAAAATATGACCTTATGAGACCTAGGCAATAAATGATTGTATTTATTTTATTTTATCAAACTAATTCTGTATATTATTCAAAGAAAAAAAAGATTTTTTTTTTCATTCATAATAAGGTAAATCTGTAATAAATTGTATAGACAATACAGGGGTTGCTGATGGAAGAGCGGGGTAGCTATGTATTTATAGTAGTTCTATTAATAGGTGAGTGAAAGGTACAGTGGGTGCAAAGAAAAATATTTCGTATCTTCTAAATGTTATTTTTATATTTTCGATAATTTCCCTATTTTCCAGCAATATGTTTGATCTTATGTGTCATGAGATTTCTGCGGCGGCCACCAAGACAGAATCGTCATAACTTTTATGAAGAATTATTTTTATTTCTATACCGGGATTGTCACATGCACAACCTCTTTGGTTAGTGCAATTATTTGATCCTTGAGAACTTGGGTACCAATTATTATTTTAAAAATTTGCCTACTGCAGTAAATATTCAATTATTTTCACCAATTTGTCCCTTAGGACAACTGTGTTTTCCTTATAAATTTCAAGTCCTGGATTGCCGGCATTTCTTTTATGCCTGGTCGAATATTGTCCTAAGTCAATAACTTCCTCAACAATCTGGTTGCTTGAAAATTTTTTTTCGCTACCATTTTTCTATCCTAAGATGAAAACGAGCGCGACTAGTCTTTTCTTGCAAATTTGTATAGCGCTTTATTGTATATATATATGTTCTCTTTGTGACTTTTTCTTCCTTCATGCTTGTTGTTATGGGCTGGTGTATTTTTTTTTCTTTTTTTGTTTTTTTTGTGTATTTTGCGTATCTCCACTGGCACGGGGTTTTTTTTTTTTTGTTTTTAGGTATAATTTGGTATAAATTTTCGACCGTGCTAGCCTTCGTGGTTGGTATTTCCATGTGAACTACTGTGAGTTTTTGGAATTGCTTCCTGATTTCTTTGTTTTTTAAAGATATCAGGAGCATTCATGGGAATTATGCAGATTCTTGATTTGTCGTTGAATTTAGGCGGGGCTAATAAAGCTGTCTTTACTGTCAATTGAGACATTTGAAGGTTACTTTTACTTGACTTGTATATTGCTCTTCCTCAACTTTGAGTTTGGAAATTTGGACATAGGAAAAAAGATTTTTAGACGCGCTGTTGCACGTTATTCATTTGCCTATATTTGATTTTCATATAGTTTTTAAGAATAGCGGCTATCGCTATGAATAATAGCCCTATCGTGCATATTAAAGCACCTAGCCAAATGTCTGTAGTTTTTGTGTCCACTTGGGCTTGTGGCTCATATTTTACCAATTTGTTGTCAACTGTTTCCTCTTCAGAGGTTTCTTTGCCGAATTCATTGCCAGCTATGGCTATCATAATGCCTTGGGCTATTTTTGTCCACCAAGACATTTTGAAATATAATTATCTTCCTGCTTCTATGAGCAATGAACTAAATTTTAATTTTTAATAAAATTTTTCGATTTTATTCTTTCATCCTATGCATTCCATTTTACTTTTATTATTTTTCCTTATTTAGTTGAAATAAAAGTTTTAAGAAAACTTTTGTTGGAAAAATGTGTTTAATTTTAGCATTTTAATGTAATTTTTTCTCAATTTACACAATATTTTAAAAATTAGTTTTTATGTCATTTTTGCCTGATTTATTTGGCATTATAAAGATCTAAGAATAATTTTGTTAATATTATTTTTTCTTATTTAATTAATGTTATAGAAACTACTGTTCAAAATTTTCTAAAACTTTTGATTTTCTTAAAAAAAATTTTTCCTGAAGTTAATATTTTAACATTTCTTGTTTTATTAAAATTGAAATCGATTTTTTTTTTTGAATTTACTTTACAGAGTGTTGTCTAAAATTATATTTTATGCTTCTCTTTTTTTTTTATTTTTCGGTTTAGTTTGTGTCATTTTCAAAGCTGACATCAAACTTTTGGAAAAAAAATTTGTTTATCCTATCATATTTAAAAAAAATTCCTAAGCAAAAACTTTCGTTTTGCTAATGGTTTAGCGTCCATAAAGGCCGCCCAATTTGTTTCTACATTTTATACTTATACTTTATATTGCTGCCAGTTTTGCTGTCGCCTCAAATGGTACGCCGCTAATTGATAAGGTATCTTCCGGTCCCGTTTTGCTATTAAATTGCCCAATCTATTCCACCCTTTTATGCGTTGTAGAGGATACCATGAAATACGTAGCCATATATGTATGAAGGATGTAAATATGTCAGCATTGCTTGTACGTTGGTTGTTTGAAAATAGTTCCTTGGTTTGTGCTTGTGATTGCTTTTGAGGATGCGTTATCGGTTTTTCCTTTCAAAGTATAAGTTTTTCCAATTTGGCAGGATTTTTTTATTTGTTTTATATTTATTTATTGTCCTGCTTTTCAAACTGGCAGAATTTCCTACAGTCAGATCATCTTAGCAATATTTGCTTGCCAGCAAAGTTGTATGCTTATTAGGGATCGGACTGGCAGGATCGCCATGAAAAGTTAAAATAATAAGAAGTGTATTGACTTTGGTAGTCAGATCAATATTCCCTTTATTACAAAAATTCTTTCCCTTTTTATAGCTAATTACTTAACCTACACATTTATAAATATCCTAATACTAACAACTAAAAATACGTACATTTGTATTACTGAGCATATATGTATGTAGATTTGTATTGCTATGCATATATGTATGTAGATTTGTATTAATATGCATATATGTGGTATATGTAGATTTGTATTGCTATGCATATATGTAGATTTGTATTAAAATGCATATATGTAGTATATGTAGATTTGTATTGCTATGCATATATGTAGATTGGTATTGCTATGCATATATGTATATTTGTATTACTATGCATGCATGTAGATTTGTATTAATATGCATGCATGTAGATTTGTATGCAAAGTCAGCAGATCCATATTCATGTGAAATGTGAATATTTGGTTAATTCTTATTATTGGTTGTATGTAAATATTTTGGAGACAAACTAACATAAGCATAATTTGTTATGTGTGAACAGACAAGGGATTCATATTCAGCATTCCATTGATGTTAGCTAACCGCTGTGTGAGTTCAAGGTAATTTATGTCTTATGATATTGTAATATGATTATGCTATTAAAATGTATTGGCATAGAAGTTCATGATGCGTAAGGCCGTAAATTTATTGCATAGGTGGGGATGACGCATAATGCTACAGTGTTTACTGTGCCCAGTTGTGGGCATGGCATTATGATTTACCTCAAATTCTGCCACTGCATCTGCTTGGCGGATATAGCTCTCCATTTTGTTATTAAATGAAAAACAAAATTATTAAACACAAAGTATTTAATGAAATTTGCCTTTGCAGAGAGTCGTGTATGAGGGACTGTTCAAGATCCTAGGGACTGAGAGTTGCTACATTCGCTGTGTCGCGGAAGGGTTATTAAAATCGTGCCTCTATACGTAACTAGTATAGGTAAATGGATGTGTGCACCAGCCCAAGTGATATTTGTGTAATGTGTTAAAAGTGATTAAACTGCTACGTAGTTTGAAAATAAATGACCAGTTAAAAATGCCGGAAAATTTTACGAGTATTTTTTTTTCACTTGTGCGCAAAATTTAAAGAAAACAAGTAAGGAAGGCTAGGTTCGGGTGTAACCGAACATTACATACTCAGCTGAGAGCTTTGGAGACAAAATAAGGGAAAATCACCATTTAGCAAATTGAAGCTAGATTAGATAACCCTGGAATGTGTTTGTATGGCATGTGTATCAAAAGAAAGACGTTAATGATTATTTAAAACGTAATGGGCCTTAGTTCTATAGGTGGACGCCTTTTCGAGATATCGCAATAAGGGTGGACCAGGGGTGACTCTAGAATGTGTTTGTGCGATATGGGTATCAAATTAAAAGTACTAATGAGGGTTTTAAAAGGGAGTAGCCCTTAGTTGTATATGTGAAGGCGTTTTCGAGATATCGACCAAAATGTGGACCAGGGTGACCCAGAACACCTTCTGTCGGGTACCGCTAATTTATTTATATATGTCATACTAAAAACAGTATTCGTACCAAGATTCTTAGAATATGGAGCAGTCATGCTGCAAGGAGCTGCTGGGAGGATGACAATTTGTGGGAGGGACGCAACAAATTAAATTGGGTTACGCTGAAATTACAGGCCTTGGTCGGGAAAAATCCCGAGTCGCTGCGGTACATAGAACCGACTGCCTTGGGAAGCGCCTGGGACGTCCTCGTGCAGGGTCACTAACTATAACCACAACCACATCAACTAAAGCGGCAAATGTGACACAGGCCGGAACTACTAAGAATGTTCAACACCAACAAAAAACAATTTTTCACCCAACACTTCTATCACAAAAGATTATCTCAATATGGCCATTCAATCAATATTAGGTAACTCAACTGACCAAGATAGTTCGATACTCAACTCGAGTGCAGAATCCTCACCGAGCCTACAAAAGATTGTTGTAAATTATGAAATTGTTGCACCATCAACATCGACACCTATAAAACTTTATTGAATCCAATGCAAAAAAAGGGGTTTGCTGGCCTGTGCCAAAATAAAAAATGATACCGCCAAATCGATTTGTGCAATTAAATCCACCCATCGATCTATGCATGATATGCTTTTACAATTTACGGAAATGCTTGCTTCACGGGAATTCCGTTTACGTCAGCGTCATGGATTTATCGTTACAAAGATTAGTGATGCTAAAATTCGCCACAATATTGTACATGTAAAAACCAAAAAAGCGAAGTAATTTGTGCACTTACATATACGCGGGAAAGAGACTACGCCATTAAGATCTGTAATTCAAGCCTGTGAGGAAGCGTCCCACCACATCTCTACATAGTTCTTAAACATACACTCTGACGGAATATGGTATCCTATAAAAGGTATGCGACTACTGCCTCCGGAATGAAGTTGCATTTCTTCTAACAGTGAAGTAATTTGTGCACTTACATATACGCGGGAAAGAGACTACGCCATTAAGATCTGTAATTCAAGCCTGTTAGGAAGCGTCCCACCACATCTTTACGTAGTTCTTAAACATACACTCTGACGGAATATGGTATCCTATAAAAGGTATGCGACTACTGCCTCCGGAATGAAGTTACATTTCTTCTAACAGTAGGAAAATTCAGTAAACATGATGAAACATTTGTTAACTATGAAAGACTCCAAAGCGTCCGACTATGTGGCTGAGCGGTAAGGTGCATGCCTCTTGTGCTTTCAGCTGCTGTTTTAATGAAGGTGCCCGACGATAAGGATCGTTATAAATTGGCTTTGGATCATCGTAATACTGCTAGACATCTCATCGACAAGTAAGCTCATACAATACATGGGTTAGTAATAATCGAATTCACGTGAGTTATCTTGAATTTATTTTAAACAGAATGTCGGCAAAGATTATGTGCGTTTGTAAAATACATGGGGATTCTTTATATCGTTGTTGTCTTGGTAACTGTTATTATAATACGCTGAATTTTCTTTGGTTGCTACTTGTTCTTGTTCTTTGCTAAAACGATTTCCTAAGCCTGATAATAAATGTGCAAGTAAATATTGAGCCATTGGATGTTTAAACTGAGACTGTATTTAAAAAAAAATTAGACTTTGATTTACTGTACGAGGTTTTTCAGCCGTTCCGCAGGTATACAACGCAGGCTTCAGGGACATATTTATGGAAATATAACTATGTGGCGGTGTACAACTCTCAGTTTCCCAAATTGTTGCACAGCGGTAGGGACTGTTAAGACTTATATTTATAGTTTGACACATTTAGTCTTAGTAAACTGTTTGTAAGAAAGCTCTTCTTATCTTAATTAAAGAAGCAAAGATTTGAATTTATTTTTATTTATTTTATTTATTTATAAATTCCAAACACAACAACCATAAGTTTTATTTACAGTGTTTGGTGTTAAAGTAACATAATATTAAATGTGTTTATGTAAAAATTGTAGAGAGAAAAATATAAGATTTAAGATTTGAAAGGAGAGAAAAGTATTTCAACATGCTAAGCAAGATGACTCAATAGTTTCCTTTTGAAGTGCATTATGTTAGAAATGCTTCTGGTCTCCAAAGGCAAAACATTCCAGAGACGTACTGTTATAACAAAAAATTGACGCTCAGAAATTCGTGAGCCAAATCTTGTGTGCAGTAGTTGAGATGATCGCACGGACCGTGCTAGCTGAAGTCTTTCGTATAGATAGGCAGGCTTCTTAAACAACACTATTCTATGAAGGAGTGAAATGCATCTAAATTTAAGCAGATTGTCGAATGTTATATTGTATATCTTATGAGCATATTCGGAAATATGTTCATAAGGACGTATACCATAAATATAGCGGGCTATGTTATTGTAAATTACATTAAGTTTTTTAATGCACTCACTTTCACAATAGGCAAAAACTTCGCAGCCATACAGCAATGATGGTATCAAGTAAGACTTTGCCAGAAGCAATCTGATTTTAATTGGTGTGAAGTGCTGTGTGGTCCATAGTGTTCGTTACCTGCCATATACTTTGCCTATTGTAGGAAGGATATGATTATTCCAAGTTAATGTTCTGTTAAAAATGACACCAAGATTTTTTGCCGTGTCGACAAAGTTTATCGGAGCATTGTTAAGTGTTATTTTGGGGCACTGATCTATGTTAATAGTTTTTTTATAAATAGCGATGCATTTAGACTTACTTGGGTTTAAGACTAGCCCGTTATCACTAGCCCATTTATTTATGAGACATAGATCGGAATTTAAATTTCGTACGCAGTTATTAATGGAGGCTGAGGGCCCGCCTAAATATACTTGAACGTCATCTGCATAAACGTGCACTTTACTATATTTAAGAATTTCTGGCAGGTCATTTATATATAGAACGAATAACAAGGGTCCAAGTATAGATCCTTGGGGGACTCCCTTGGCTACACTTAGAAAGTTTGACATGGAGCTACCGACGCTTACTGCTTGATATCTCTCAAGAAGATACGTATTTACTAGCTCCAAGGCTGGAGCTGAGAAGTTGAAAAGCGTTTTAAGTTTTAAGCATAGTAAAGTATGGTCAACTGAGTCAAATGCCTTCGAGTGGTCCAAAAGTGTGAGAACGTTGAAGAATACGGTTTTGTAATTCATTGGTACGAACACCAAGTTTTTGCACAGAATAATATTATATGAAATGGAAGTGAGTTTTCTAAGTGGAATGCGGGTCCCTGAAGCGTTAAGCGGGAGTAGTGTCTGTTTCGGCGCTGGGCGCTCGTAATAGCACCAGCTTAGCAATGGGGCGTGTTGTTCGCCCTTTGGTGGTATCCAGGTCGACTACACGCACGCGGTCATCGGGACCAGGGTGCAATTTGACGACCCTTCCCATTCTCCACTCGTTCGTTTGTAGGTTATCTTCCCTAATGACTACTAAGTCCCCTAGGTTGAGATTGGGTTGCGATCGTTGCCACTTAACCCGCTTTTGTATCTCAGTGAGATACTCGGCCTTCCACCTTTTGCAGGAGGTTTGGTGTAGGGCTTTGAGTTTCTGCCATCGGTTTACGATGGAGGCCAGGATCTCTGTAGTTTCCAGTTCGGGAGGAGCTAACAGATGCCCCCCACGAGGAAATGACCGGGGGTAAGCGGTTCCAGGTCAGAAGCGTCGCTCGACGCAGGACTGAGGGGCCTTGAAGTGAGGCATGCCTCTACTAGGCACAATAAGGTGCAAAATTCCTCAAAGGTTTATTTGTGGTCCAGAGCGATCTTTTTGTAATGGGTTTTAAAACTTTTAACCCCAGCATCTCACACGCCCCTCATTTGAGGAGCGCCAGGGGTATGAAACGCCATGCCAGGTTTTGGTGGCTATATCTTGAGATGGTACGATCTTTTGTTTCTTGCAGAAATGCTTTGAATTCTGATCTTAACGATCGCGAAGCCCCTACGAAGTTAGTACCATTATCAGAATATATATTTTTTCGGGCAGCCTCGTATAGCGGCAAACCTGGAGAAGGCGGCTAAGAAGGTTACGGTGGAAAGATCGTTCGTCGGTTCAAGTTGGATGGCCTTGGTGGAGAAGCAGACGAATAGGCAGGCATAGCCCTTTGAAGTCCGACATCCTCTACCACTGTATGACTTCATGACGAACGGTCCGCAGAAGTCCACCCCGGTATTGGTAAACGCCCTCGAAAACGTGGTAAGTTTCATTGGAATTATTCCCATGAGTTGCGTTTGCGAACGCTTTTTGTAGATTGTGCAGACCTTGCAATTGTGGATGACAGACCTCATCATATTTTTGACGCGGGGAATCCAATACTAAGTGCGGATGAGGCGTGACATCAGCTGATTTTTCCCGTGCAGTGAGATAGAATGGATAAATTGAACCAATAAACGGGAGAAACTGCAGGAATAGGGGAGAATAATAGGATGGCATTCGTTTTGGGGGAGGTGGCAGGAGGCGCCGAGTCGCCTCCCTGTTCGGATGCTGCCGTTTTCATCTATGAAGGGGTTGAGGGGTAGAATTTCGCTTTTGCCACTTATCGGTTTCCCTTCCTTTAAACTATGGTACTCTTCGCGGTAATATTGATTGTAAGATAACTTTTAAACGCTGAGTTGTTTCATTGATTTCGAGTGGAGAAAGTGATTTTGACTTCGCTTTTCCGGAGGATTTTGTCTTCGGGTGGGTTCCTGTAAAAAATCGGAAAATATAGGAAATTACTCGCAAAGCTCGAGACTGATCGGAGAACCTATCAAGAATGTTAGAACTAGTTTGTTGGGTCGCTGCCTCTATGTCCTCTATGTTCATATTATAATCGCCTTCTGGCGCTGGCCAGTTTTCGTGGTCTTTTTGCAGCCAGGAAGGGGCTGCCACCACGGGGATTTGTTTATTAAATCCGACACTGTCAGTACTCTGCTTGCTAAGTCTGCCGGATTTGACGCTGAGCCGACGTGCCGCCAAACCTTGATTCCTACCTTTTATTCGATTTTGGTTATTCTATGGGCGACGAAGGTAGACCACGAGCATGGTGGCTTCCGGATCCATGCGAGAACTATCATTGAGTCTGTCCAGAGGAACACTTCTCGGTTTTCAAGGTTTAGGTTTTCAATATCCGATTCTGTTATTTCGGCAAGCAGGACGGGACCGCAGAGCTCTAGTCGTGGCAATGAAATAGTTTTAACTGGCGCTACTCTGGTTTTCGCCATAAGCAGGTTCGTGTTGTTTCGGCCTTTTTCTTTAACTCTAAGAAAAATGGTAGCTGCGTATGCTTTTTCCGAGGCATCGCTAAATCCATGTATTTCGATCTTGTCTCTCTCCGTAAAATGAACCCACCTCGGGATGCGCAAATCGTTGATCCGCATGTATTCCTGCGTGAATGCTTGCCAGCGATCAAGTGTGGTTTGTGACACGGCTTCATCCCATCCTGTACCCTCTAACCAGATCTTTTGCATAACGATTTTGGCGACTATTATCACTGGTGCTAACCAGCCAAGAGGGCCGAAAAGCTTAGCAATCTCTGAGAGTATGCTTCGCTTTGTAGTGGCGCTGTAATCTTCTATTTTTTTCGCCGTAAAATAGAAATAATCAGCGTGCGCATTCCACCTTATGCCCATTGCCTTCACCATGCTGGTATCTTCGAATTCTAAAAAGTTCTCCGTTAGCAAATATGGTTTCTGTATGTCTTGTAGAATTTTCTTTTAGTTCGACGTCCATTTTCTTAATGGAATTCCTGCTGATTGTAATGCCTCGATTATTTCATCTCTTGCCTTTATTGCGGTATCCATACTGTAGCCGCCGGCGAGTACGTCGCCTACATACATATAATTCCTCAGAATGTCTTCTGCCATTGGATGCGTGTGCTCCACGTCATCGGCGAGTTGATGCAATGTCCGTATTGCCAAGTATGGAGCACAGTTCACCCCAAAATTTACTGTTTAAGTTCGACCCCACCCCAAAATTTACTGTTTTAAGTAAGACCCATTATATCCTTTGGATCTTTTCAGAATACAATCCGCTGATATTTTGATTGATTATGATTTACCCATATTTGAAGATACATCTTCTCAATATCGCTGTTGAAGACGTATTTAAACAATCTCCACCGGAGTATCAATACAGTAAGATCGGCTTGGAGAATAGCAAACTTTTGTCGCGGGGCAAGATGCGTTGAATACCACTCGTACTTTGGTTGTGGTACTTTCCTCCTTAATTACGGCATGATGCGGAAGGAAGTAGCAGTCTGTCGATTCTGGCGCTATGTTTCTTACTTGTTTCATATGCCCCAATGGTTCATACTCGGATACGACTCTATTATATTCTGTTTGTAAGATTGGGTTTTTTCCAAGACGTGTTTTGTTTCGATAGAATTGAGCACATGCGCTTTTTAGTGATGGCCCTAAACATATCTCTTTTCTAAAGGGTAGAGAAACTACGTATTTCCCGTCGCTGTTTCTTACGGTGGTGGATTTGAAGAGTTCTTCATAGTATGTATCATCCTCGTGCTCACTCCTCTTTTTTGGGATTTCCTCTAGTTCCCAGAACGCAGACAATTGTTTGACCAGTGTAACCGCGTTGAAATATGATACTATGTTCTGGGTGGTGTTGATTGAGTCTGATCGACCTGTCAGGATACACCCGAATACGTTTTCCTGCGCGATCAGATTATTTAAAACATCCTTTTTCAATCCGCCTAACATGATTTGAGGATATATGTTTCCTACCAATACTAAGTCGACGGGTTCATTCACGAAGAATCTCTTGTCGGCCAGAACAAGATCAGGGAAGGCTTGTCATGTCATTGGATCTACATGGCAGCTAGGGAGATTTCCTCTTAATTGGGGTAAGACTAAAACGATTGTGTTTATTGTGACTGGAGGATTTATCGACGAATCTAATTGTGTGTGACACGCTTCCTTTATCTGTGCAGAAATCGTGTTGTTAATGCCCGAGACTTGGACACTCAATCTTTTGGAAGGCAACTTAATCCGCCGTTTGAGTCGCTCTCTTATAAATGAGAATTCTGAACCCGAATCTATTACAGCTCTTGCTGAGTTACAAACTCCATTATTTTGTATATTGACTCTCGCTGTGCCTATTAGTATTCCCTTGCTTGAACTTGCGAAGCATGAGTTTACGTTATTAACCCGAGTATTTTCTATTTCAGTTTCGCGCCTAGCTTGGGCCTGTCTTGATGTAGGTAGATCGTTGTCAGATGAATCTCGTGTCGCGTTTGCTTGGGGTTGAATTGGAAGGTGGATTAGTGAGTGGTGTCTTGACTGACACGTCCTCCAACGATATGTGCTGGAACATTTAGAAACAGTATGTCCAGCGGATAGGCAATTCAAGCACCCTAGCATGCTCTTCACATGTCCAATGCGACTGCTTGGAGTCAGGCGTAAGAATTTCTCACACTTTGCGATACTGTGTGCGGTACTTTCGCACATATTGCATGTTTGTTTGGCTAAACTAGTCTGAAAGGTCAGTTTTTTTCATGGTGTTTCCGCGCTTGGTCGAGAGGATCGATTTGTAGGGGGCTTTCCTTTCAGCCCTGTGACTTTTTCCAATGTTTGCAATCTATTCGTCAAGAATTTGTCCATATCAACCCATTTCGAGATTTCAGTTTTGTTTTCTATTGTTTGCTCCCACAAAGCCAATTAAGTTTCAGGCAGTTTAGTGGAGCATAAATATGTTAAAATTGCATCCTAGTTGGATATGTCAATTTGATGACACTGAAGCGCTGAGATGCAATTGTTTATATCTCGTTGAAGTTTTTTAGTCGAGCTACCGCATTCGCTGTTAATTGCATTTAAATTAAACAAAATTTTCAATTGTGCATTTACCAAGATAGGCTTGTTTTCATAGCGATTGCATAGATTCTTCCAAGCTGTTTGGAACCCATCATTAGCTAGTGGACATCGTCGCACTATTTCTTTCGCCCCCCCCCCCCCCCCCCCCCCTCCTTGTGTCTTTTGGTTGTGGTGATACAACTTTTCGACTGGGGTAAGGCGTTTGTTAAGTATGTATATGGCGCTGAACATGTCCCTCAATTACGGCCATGAAATATAATCTCATTTAAAGACATCTGTGTCACAAGGAGGCAGGCGTACGCTATATTCGCGACCCACGGAATCTGTTTCTTTCTCTAACTCTTCTATTTTTTCAGCTAGCTCATTTATTGCCGCTTGGCATTTTAAGAAACTGAAATAAGTGGCTTTATGTTTTTTTTTAGCTGCTGATATGTCCTTTGTTTCGAGGTCTGATGAACTCAAAAGATCGTCGTATGCCCGTTTTGTCTTTTCCCACAAGGCTTTTAGCTCCTCCGTTTGAAGTTTCAAGGAGTGTTGAAAAGTTAAAATAATAAGAAGTGTATTGACTTTGGTAGTCAGATCAATATTCTCTTTATTACAAAAATTCTTTCCCTTTTTATAGCTAATTACTTAACCTACACATTTATAAATATCCTAATACTAACAACTAAAAATAAGTACATTTGTATTACTGAGCATATATGTAGATTTGTATTGCTATGCATATATGTAGTTTTGTATTAATATGCATATATGTGGTATATGTAAATTTGTATTGCTATGCATATATGTAGATTTGTATTAATATGCATATATGTGGTATATGTAGATTTGTATTGCTATGCATATATGTAGATTTGTATTAGTATGCATATATGTAGATTTGTATTGCTATGCATATATGTAGATTGGTATTGCTATGCATATATGTATATTTGTATTACTATGCATGCATGTAGATTTGTATTAATATGCATGCATGTAGATTTGTATGCAAAGTCAGCAGATCCATATTCATGTGAAATGTGAATATTTGGTTAATTCTTATTATTGGTTGTATGTAAATATTTTGGTGACAAACTAACATAAGCATAATTTGTTATGTGTGAACAGACAAGGGATTCATATTCAGCATTCCATTGATGTTAGCTAACCGCTGTGTGAGTTCAAGGTAATTTATGTCTTATGATATTGTAATATGATTATGCTATTAAAATGTATTGGCATAGAAGTTCATGATGCGTAAGGCCGTAAATTTATTGCATAGGTGGGGATGACGCATAATGCTACAGTGTTTAGTGTGCCCAGTTGTGGGCATGGCATTATGATTTACCTCAAATTCTGCCACTGCATCTGCTTGGCGGATATAGCTCTCCATTTTGTTATTAAATGAAAAACAAAATTATTAAACACAAAGTATTTAATGAAATTTGCCTTTGCAGAGAGTCGTGTATGAGGGACTGTTCAAGATCCTAGGGACTGAGAGTTGCTACATTCGCTGTGTCGCGGAAGGGTTATTAAAATCGTGCCTCTATACGTAACTAGTATAGGTAAATGGATGTGTGCACCAGCCCAAGTGATATTTGTGTAATGTGTTAAAAGTGATTAAACTGCTACGTAGTTTGAAAATAAATGACCAGTTAAAAATGCCGGAAAATTTTACGAGTATTTTTTTTCACTTGTGCGCAAAGTTTAAAGAAAACAAGTAAGGAAGGCTAGGTTCGGGTGTAACCGAACATTACATACTCAGCTGAGAGCTTTGGAGACAAAATAAGGGAAAATCACCATTTAGCAAATTGAACCTAGATTAGATAACCCTGGAATGTGTTTGTATGACATGTGTATCAAAAGAAAAGTGTTAATAATTATTTAAAACGTAGTGGGCCTTAGTTCTATAGGTGGACGCCTTTTCGAGATATCGCAATAAGGGTGGACCAGGGGTGACTCTAGAATGTGCTTGTACGATATGGGTATCAAATTAAAAGTATAAATGAGGGTTTTAAAAGGGAGTAGCCCTTAGTTGTATATGTGAAGGCGTTTTCGAGATATCGACCAAAATGTGGACCAGGGTGATCCAGAACATCTTCTGTCGGGTACCGCTAATTTATTTATATATGTCATACCAAAAACAGTATTCGTACCAAGATTCTAAGGGATTTTGATTTCGCCCTGCAGAACTTCTTCATTTTCTTCTACTTAATATGGTAGGTGTCACACCCATTTTACAAAGTTTTTCTAAAGTTATAATTTGCGTCAATAAACCAATCCAATTACCATGTGTAACGACTCTCTCCTAAATGGCTGCTAAATAAGAGGGATTAAATGGTAGGTGCATGCGTTCAAAGCGGGTCTGCATACCTAGCGTTGCTTCAGCGTGGCTCAGGGAAAATGGGCGTGGGCTTGCCTTGTAGCATGCAGCGAAAGCCATACAAAAAATATAAATGTATGCAGGGTTGAAAAGATATCCAGCAAAAAAAAAAAAACAAACACAGGGAACCAAAACGTACGCAGCGACAAGGATATACTTACTAGATGTGGTTCCTAACAAAAAGAATTCCGGAAGTCAACTCCAACAACATTTCGATGAGGGAAGCAGAAGGTGTAGAAGCTCCCTCGGTCGTAACCCACCCTACCTGTTAATGCTTCGCATTTTGTTCCATTAACCCAAGTCAAATCTCCTCTAACTTACCATAGCCAATCTCTACATTTCGCCATCAATTAAATAAATTACTCAAAAGGCATATCTCTGATTTTACTATAGAGAAAATATTTAATTCATTATCATTAGAATCTATACATTTCTGATTATACTTATACTGACAATCTTTAATTCGTTACCATCAAAATCTATATATGTATGATTTTTCTTATACGAAATTTTAAGTTCATGCTTTATATATTTCTGAATCCGACTGGAACAACAATTGTAAGTCATTAACTTAGAAATTTACCTATTCCAGATTTCACTATATAGATATTTTGAATTTATTATAATTTAAATTTTACATAGCCTATTATCCTCTTTTCGTACGTCTAAGCTTAACCTGTTTGTTTCGATAAAGTTTCTACTATTATAAGTTTTAATTCAAACAAAAATTCATGAAATGAGCCTACAGTAAGTTCCTTGTACATTTATAAAGGGTTTTAGAAATTTTATCCCGAACGCACAAAGTTAAAATAAAACTAAAGGCGAATTACAGATTTCACTATCCAACCTCGTACCCTCATAATAAAAGGTATCTAAGAAGGTGCACACATGTACGTACATGCGTAATGCTCTGGCGCAAAAATTTACCAACGATTAGGCATGTATATACATACACACATATGGGTTAGCAAAACTATATGATCAATTATATGAAATTCTTACGTTTCACTTACCATCATACAAGCAGCATCAGCGAAGGCCCAACGACGATGATGATGTTGATGTTACGTTGAACATGTTTGATCGGTAGGTGTAATGATAATTTAGAAGTTCGATAGTGATGTCAGGTTTACACACTTTTAGCATACGGGCTTTGCACAATTTCTGAAACCTTCTACATATACACATTCCGTAAACATACAATGCCTCTACGCAAAAAAAATTAGTTACTTTAAGCCAAAAACCAATTCTTTCTTTTCCTATTTGAAAACAATTTTTTTTTTTGATTTTTGTCGTAAATATTATTATTGTACTGTAGTGTAATTCTACATTATCATTTTTAGCGAAACTTCTATTTTCTATCCTACAAAAGAAACTACTTCTACTAGTTCCTCCTCACAATTTTCTTTCTCTGTTTTTTCACATTTGCAATCTCATGATTTAAAAGTAAAAATATTAGAACGGGCTCTTTTTCAGCTTGTACATCACTCCTCGTCGATAGTTTATTTCCGCCGGCAAACAGAAATATGATTGGAACCGCATGGTGATAGGTATAGATTACGTTTGAGCCTTGGACAATATTCCGTACTAAGGACAGACGGAATGTACGTGTTCTGGTCCTTTCATCGCACTTTACACAAACAGTCTAAATTAATTTAGATTAACTTTCATAGTCGTTTATAATTTGGGTTTATAATATGTGCCTTTATAGGTCTTTATAAGTCTCGACGCACAGACTTGGCACTCCTTTGAAATTTTATTTAAAGTCTTGTTAATTTTAATCGACCTTTTACACAACGACGGACAATTCAAGTCCTGCACTATTTTATGTTACAAAGCAATTAATGCTATATTTTTGTTTTTTTCACCGACTCGACTCGCAGACCGCGCAGCATTAACTAGCTGTCCAGCAACTCCGTTCTATAAGAAAATCTCATCAAAACTTGCTTCTTTTTCCAAATGCTCTCCCTTTTATATCCTCTTCTTTTCGACGCCTTCTTAGTTATGTAAACAACGGTACAGTCATCCGATTTAGCGGTCTCGAACTCATTGTTTTTATTAAAACTATAAGCAGGTATTCTGCACCCATGTATGTTTGTATGTACATTTGTATTATGTAGTTATAGAAAAAAAGAAAACTACAATATTTAACAAAACAATCAAGGACGTCCTTGTCTTCGGCTGGGTTATGAACTTTATGCCCTTCACGAAAGCACCAAAACCCTTAGTTGGCATTAGAAAAATATCATATTGGTCCGATGTTTTTGGTTCCATAAAATTATCGCTACCTTATAAAAGTGGTTTGAACATAACATTTTAGCCAGATACCTCAAAACTACATGCTTCGTAGGATTTATTTAGGCTTTCCAACAGATATGCATCACTTACTCATCATTATGGTTCTGTCTGTATACTTATTAATTAGGTCGTCTACATCATTACCTACTATATCAGGCAAATCTTTCAATAAAGTTATGCAAATCTTTCAATAAAGTTATAATTAAATTTTTGTATTCATGTACGGTATAGAGAAGGTTGAAGAGCGTCGGATATGTCTCAGCTATGTCATCGATGGTGTGATCGCGCGCTCTTTGATCTACATTGACAAGACCAGTTATCATTATACATATAAATGATAACTAATTTGGTATCCGCATACCCGGTGTAAATTCACTTGGAGCATATACCCCTCACAAACTCCCCCACCCAGACAAATGCTAACGATGGCTTGCGGAAGTTAGCGTTTGCGCACGCGTACGCTTTTATTCCATTTTGAGCAAAAAAAAATTTACAACATGTTATTTTGGTTTGCTTTTACGATGTCACCATATGTCTTTGGCGTGATAAGTACCTTTACCTTTTCCTTCGATATCCTCGAGCACATAATAAGAGTTTTCCACTCGTTCTACTACTTTGGAACGGATGCCTTTCGGAGCTTATTTAGCGTTGAAGTGTTTTAGAAGATTACTTTGTGCAAAGTTTCTGCGTACAACCTCTTGACCAATTTGGAATTCTCGCTTCCGTGATCTCAAATTATATATGCGGGTGTTCTTATCATGAGCCATTTTAATTTTGCTTTTGACGTCTTCACGAATAAAGTTAAATTCATCTTCTCTCGCTAGTTTGGCACTACCTTCGTTTAGTAAACTAAGGTTCCGTAACAATTTATAGTCTTTTCCATGTGTCAACATATGTTGACCAAAAACAACGTAGTATGGGGATTTTCCAAGAGTGTGATGTAACCCATTCCTTAGCGATGAGTTTATACTACTTATATACTTGTCCCAATCTCGTTGATCTCTACGAATATATGATCTTAGCGCTTCGTTTACTGAACGATTAACTCGTTCAGATGCATTAGATTGGGGAGCGTAGACAGCAGTTCGTATGTGCTTGACACCATGTTTGCCTAGAAAATTCGTAAATTCCTTCGAAACGAACTGGCTTCCATTATCCGAAACTACAATCTCAGGTACTCCGAAGCAATCAAATATATTTTCTTTCAGGTACTGTATCATCAAGTTCGACGTAAACTTTTTAAGCGGTTTTAGAAAAGTAAATTTAGAAAAATGGTCTAATATTATAAACAGTCCGATATGTCCTTGTTTAGACCTCGGAAAGGGTCCGATAAGATCCATGTATAGACGTTGGAATGGACGATCTGTTTCCACCAATTGTCCCATTGGAGGTCTAAGGGTGTAAGTGGGGCTTTTAGATGTTTTACATAGATCGCAATTTAGTACATAGTTGCGTACATCTATTACCATTCCTGGCCAGTTGAGATTTCTGCGAATTCGCTCTAAAATTTTTGCAATTCCTCCATGAGCAGATGCAGGTTGGTTATGAGCAGAATACATTACGCTTTCTCGTAGTTCAACAGGTACGAATAGTTTCCATGTATCTTCTTCTATCCTTTCGTCACTGCTAAACGATGCGCGATAATAAATATATCTGTCTACTACCTTGTAGTCTGAGAGGTCTGACTGAGCATACTTTTCTCTAAGGCTTTTATAATCAGCGGACTCGAAAAACTCTGACTCCAAGTCGACTTCTGGCATAATTTCTAACTCTATTTCTGCAATATCTAACTCTTCATTTTCAAAAAGTCGCGAAAGTGCATCGGCTACTTTGTTTTCGCTACCTTTACGATGTTCAATTGAAAAGCTGAATCCCTG
Organism: Eurosta solidaginis; assembly: GCF_040869045.1. Lineage (NCBI taxonomy): Eukaryota > Metazoa > Arthropoda > Insecta > Diptera > Tephritidae > Eurosta > Eurosta solidaginis. The sequence goes on along the minus strand of NC_090324.1, from coordinate 25,018,929 downwards.
CAGTTTCAATGCCCATCTGGCCAATCTACCACTCAGGTCTTTCTGGCGCATAAGCCATTTTAAACTGGCATGGTCCGTTACTATTTTAAACTCTTGCCCTTCTATGTACGGTCTGAACTTCTTTATGGCCATCACTACTGCCAAACATTCCAGCTCCGTGACAGTATAATTTCGTTGAGCCCTATTAAGCTTATGGGACATGTACGCTATTAGTCTTTCCGCACCATTTTCATCGGCTTGGGCCAAGAGTGCGCCTACGCCACATTGGCTTGCGTCGCATTGTACAATAAAGGGTTTAGAGTAATCGGAATGAACTAGTAAGGGAGCTGATGTTAACTTAGCCTTTACTGAGTCGAAGGTCTCTTGTGCGGCTGTACTCCACACGAATTTCTTCCTCTTCGACAGAAGCTCAGTTAGCGGAAATGTAAGGCTAGCATAATCTGGGATGAATCGACGATACCATCCGGTCATACCCAGAAATCGTCTTATCTGGCGTACGCTTTTCGGAGCCGGATAATCGGTAATTGCTTTTACTTTGTCATCATCGACTGCTAGCGTCCCATTGCCCACAACAAATCCAAGATACTTCACTTTGCGTAACGCAAACGCGCTTTTGCTAACATTAATCGTCAGCCCTGCTTTTCGTAACTGACTTGCTACTTCTAACAGGTGGCTAATATGTTCATCAAAAGATTGAGATACTATCAAAAGGTCATCCAGGTATACGAAAACGTGAGTTTTTAGATGGTACGGTATCACTTTGTCCATCAAACGGCACATTGTTTGTGGAGCATTACACAGCCCGAATGGCATACGTGTAAATTGATACATTGGCCGATTGGGAACCGTGAATGCAGTTTTGGGACGTGACTCTGGCGAAAGACTAATCTGCCAAAAGGCGTCTTTTAAATCAATTTTCGAAATGCAGTACACAGGTGGTAAACGTGAAAGTAACCCCTCAATATTAGGTATCGGATAAGCGTCTTTGATGGTAACTTCATTAAGCTTTCTGGAATCTAAGCAGAACCTTGATTTCCCCGGTTTAACGATAAGCACACCTGGAGACGACCAGGGCGATTCTCCAGCTTCTTCAATAACACCTAGTTCGAGCATTCTGTCAAGTTCCTTACAGAGTATCTTCTCCATCGCAGGGGAAATAGGGTAATATCTCTGTTTTATCGGACTTGCAGAACCTGTATTAATTGTATGCTCAACAAGAGTAGTTGACCCTAGTCCTTCCTTTTCGTATGAGGGAAATACGGCTTTCGTCATTTCTAGTTTGTAGCTCTGCTCTGAGGAAAGGGGTAAGGACTCGGCGTCTAAATTTAAAGAATTTATCTGATAATTTAAGGGATCAGTAGTAACTTTTAAACCGAAAATTTGCCAAAAATCCATGCCACAAATTACATCATTGGTTACTGAAGGTACTATCAAAAATTCAACTTCTTTCTCCTGATTGTTAAAGGACAATAGAATAGAGATGGTTCCTACTACGCTTTGTTTCTTACCATCTGCTGTTCTTACACTGCCTAAAACTCTACGGATCTTATACGTGGGATCTAGTGAAATTAATTTTGCCAAATTGGATCCTATGCAACTCTTATTAGCACCGCTATCTAATAAAGCCAAATAGTTTTTTCCAAATATAACCAAGTTCGTGTACGGGCGAATATCCGAGTCATTATATACTACGGGTGATATAATTATCTTTCGTAATGCCTTTTTGCGTTGCCAATAAGCACGCATTCGCTTTGAAGATCGAGTCTCTTTACCCTTTTCATTTTTGTTTGCGAAAATCTTCGCTCTAATACGTTTATACTCAGCTAGTCGAACGTGATATGGTTTAAAAAGGAAATGGTTGTCATTGTGATCGCCATTGGCGGATTCGTTATTCGATGGTGGTAAAATTAGTTTTGTAGAAGTCGGTTAATGATTAACTTGGTCGGTATTTTCCTTTACTTGAACAGGATCATCCGGATTTGATTTTTCGCTCAATTCCGAGAGCCATTCGCAGGACGTCCGTCTGATGTCCGACGAACATCCTTCCTCCCGTTTTCCGAAAGGGTCTTACACTTGGTGCAGTTGGGTTTGTAGACGTTTACTGCTCCGCATCCATAACAGAAAATCCTTCGCGCGTTTAGGCAATCCTGGTACCGATGACCTATCTCTTCGCAATTCCAGCATTTCTGTTCGCTTGAAACTAACGCATCAATCTCCATTTGGGGATCTTCCTCCACTACTGCTAGTTGTCCTTCGCCGTTCGATTCGTTCCTCACCTCGAAGACTTGCTTCCGAATAGGGTATTGTCGTGGACCAGAGGTATGGAAATCGCGGAAGAATTTCTCGTGTTTACGGACCTCTTTTCGCAACGTATGAATGTCTTCTATATCAAGGTGTAATAATTCGTGTCTTAAATCGGGTTTTAAGTTTCGTAAAATAATCTCTACAAGTTCATGTTCACCGAGTGGAAATCGTAGCCTGTCGCACATTAACATGACCGCATCGAAATACTCGTCAAACAGTTCGGTAGGCTTTTGTTTTCGTCGTCTAATATCGTCTTTGATTTCGGAGTCTGTAGAGTAGTCTTTAAATTGTCGACGCATTGCATCGCACAACTCGAACCACTCGAGAGTATCTATATGTTGACGATATCTCCAAAACCACTTAAGAGCTTTCCCTTCAAAAATTGAATGAACATGTTTGCATAAAACATCAAAATTTCCGTTTAGGTGTAAGGACGTTAGAGTGTTTATACGATATATAAACTGATCAACCGACATACTATCGGTGGAACCATTGAAGCGAATTTGCCAATTTCGAATAAGGTTAGAGATTTTTTCGTTGGCCAATGTAATATTGCCAATACCTAAGGATTCTGTCCTTCGTGGGTTATTTAACAAGCGTCTAGAGCTCCGTTCCTCAAACGGGATTTCGCGTGACCAATCTGCCTCTTGGTGTCGCGATTGGTTAGGTGACGGAGATCTTCGTCGATTTAGATGTAAATTTTGCAACATACTTTGCATTTCATTGGCGAGAGTGCTCGTAATTTCCTGTCGAAGGTCATTCATGGAAAAAGCAATTATTTCCTGAACTCTGTGTTCCGTTAATGGGTTTACGTTTATAGGTTGATGGTTAGTCCGACGCGGGTTTCTAGGGCAATGAGTCTGCTCAGACGTTCGTGCATTCGCTGTAGTTAGACGAAGCTGTTGATTTCCTTGAGGATATCTTCGCGTATTAGGGCGATCCCTGGAAACTGCGCCAGTGCTTCTATTAACGGTTTCGGTAATGGGTTTCAAATCAGGTAAAGTACACGCTTGACGACAAACAGGGCATGTCTGGTTATTTTCTAGCCATGTACGAATACAGGTCAAATGAAACTGGTGCTTACAGGTGGTCTCTATCTTATCTGAGCTAGTATGAAAGTTTTCGCTACATATTGTACAGATCGTGACATTCATGGAAGCGGGGTCTGTACCACCAGTAGCATTGTCGGGACTGTGCGTAATCGGCATGGTTAGATTTACCGCAAAAATAATTCGATATATATATATTAAAGTTTAAATGATTTTTGTATTTTAATCCGACGAAAGAAACTCAAGGTTTGTACGACGGACGACAAAGGCTAAATACCTATGCTTACACGTTTTCAAATTTTCAAAAAAAAGGTTAATAAAAAGATATTTGATGGACTACTCTGTAGAGAATGCTATGGCGGGTAACCTGAAAAAAAAATTTAACTTTTACTAAACGTTGTTGTTGTTGCTTCCTTCCGTAGAAAAAACATTAATGCTGGCGAGAAAGAAAAATTCTCACTGCTTTACCTTCACTACTTTTTTGGATTACAGCTCAACAGTTCGCTATATAATAAAGTCAGTTTGAGATATGAAACATGTTTTCAGTACAGCAAAGGGTATGATTCAAAAGAGATCGAATCAAAAAAAGCTATCCACTTGACTTACTGAGAACTTATGATAGTAAAAATGAAAGTTTATTTCGAATGCGAACAAAGCGGTAATTAATCAAGAACTCCCGATATAATAAAGTCCAGCCTATTCGACATTCAAAACGATAAAACGATAACAAAATGTTTGACTTAGCAAAATCCGCGGAAAGAATTCGAAATAATCCGAAATCCTCATATCCTGGCTTCTTTCACTAAGCGCGAAAATTATTTGTGAATATTATGTGGGGAAAAGAATAGGTTAGATGTTATCGCATGTTTAGCCAATTTGGTCAGACATAGCGATTCACATCTATTACTTTCAAGTCATCTAGTTCTTTTAGGCCCCACACGTTGGGCGCCAATATTTTTATGTAACGACTCTCTCCTAAATGGCTGCTAAATAAGAGGGATTAAATGGTAGGTGCATGCGTTCAAAGCGGGTCTGCATACCTAGCGTTGCTTCAGCGTGGCTCAGGGAAAATGGGCGTGAGCTTGCCTTGTAGCATGCAGCGAAAGCCATACAAAAAATATAAACGTATGCGGGGTTGAAAAGATATCCAGCAAAAAAAAAACAAACACAGGGAACCAAAACGTACGCAGCGACAAGGATATACTTACTAGATGTGGTTCCTAACAAAAAGAATTCCGGAAGCCAACTCCAACAACATTTCGATGAGGGAAGCAGAAGGTGTAGAAGCTCCCTCGGTCGTAACCCACCCTACCTGTTAATGGTTCGCATTTTGTTCCATTAACCCAAGTCAAATCTCCTCTAACTTCCATAGCCAATCTCCACATTTCGTCATCAATTAAATAAATTACTCAAAAGGCATATCTCTGATTTTACTATAGAGACAATATTTAATTCATTATCATTAGAATCTATACATTTCTGATTATACTTATACTGACAATCTTTAATTCATTACCATCAAAATCTATATATGTATGATTTTACTTATACGAAATTTTAAGTTCATGATTTATATATTTCTGAATCCGACTGGAACAACAATTGTAAGTCATTAACTTAGAAATTTACCTATTCCAGATTTCACTATATAGATATTTTGAATTTATTATAATTTAAATTTTACATAGCCTATTATCCTCTTTTCGTACGTCTAAGCTTAACCTGTTTGTTTCGATAAAGTTTCTACTATTATAAGTTTTAATTCAAACAAAAATTCATGAAATGAGCCTACAGTAAGTTCCTTGTACATTTATAAAGGGTTTTAGAAATTTTATCCCGAACGCACAAAGTTAAAATAAAACTAAAGGCGAATTACAGATTTCACTATCCAACCTCGTACCCTCATAATAAAAGGTATCTAAGAAGGTGCACATATGTACGTACATGCGTAATGCTCTGGCGCAAAAATTTACCAACGATTAGGCATGTATATACATACAAACATATGTGTTAGCAAAACTATATGATCAATTATATGAAATTCTTACGTTTCACTTACCATCATACAAGCAGCATCAGCGAAGGGCCCAACGATGATGATGATGTTGATGTTACGTTGAACATGTTTGATCGGTAGGTGTAATGATAATTTAGAAGTTCGATAGTGATGTTAGGTTTACACACTTTTAGCATACGGGCTTTGCACAATTTCTGAAACCTTCTACATATACACATTCCGTAAACATACAATGCCTCTACGCAAAAAAAAATTAGTTACTTTAAGCCAAAAACCAATTCTTTCTTTTCCTATTTGAAAACAATTTTTTTTTGATTTTTGTCGTAAATATTATTATTGTACTGTAGTGTAATTCTACATTATCATTTTTAGCGAAACTTCTATTTTCTATCCTACAAAAGAAACTACTTCTACTAGTTCCTCCTCACAATTTTCTTTCTCTGTTTTTTCACATTTGCAATCTCATGATTTAAAAGTAAAAATATCAGAACGGCCTCTTTTTCAGCTTGTACATCACTCCTCGTCGATAGTTTATTTCCGCCGGCAAACAGAAATATGATTGGAACCGCATGGTGATAGGTATAGATTACGTTTGAGCCTTGGACAATATTCCGTACTAAGGAGAGACGGAATGTACGTGTTCTGGTCCTTTCATCGCACTTTACACAAACAGTCTAAATTAATTTAGATTAACTTTCATAGTCGTTTATAATTTGGGTTTACAATATGTGCCTTTATAGGTCTTTATAAGTCTCGACGCACAGACTTGACACTCCTTTGAAATTTTATTTAAAGTCTTGTTAATTTTAATCGACCTTTTACACAACGACGGACAATTCAAGTCCTGCACTATTTTATGTTACAAAGCAATTAATGCTATTTTTTTTTTTTTTTTCACCGACTCGACTCGCAGACCGCGCAGCATTAACTAGCTGTCCAGCAACTCCGTTCTATAAGAAAATCTCATCAAAACTTGCCTCTTTTTCCAAATGCTCTCCCTTTTATAGCCTCTTCTTTTCGACGCCTTCTTAGTTATGTAAACAACGGTACAGTCATCCGATTTAGCGGTCTCGAACTCATTGTTTTTATTAAAACTATAAGCAGGTATTCTGCACCCATGTATGTTTGTATGTACATTTGTATTATGTAGTTATAGAAAAAAAGAAAACTGCAATATTTAACAAAACAATCAAGGACGTCCTTGTCTTCGGCTGGGTTATGTACTTTATGCCCTTCACGAAAGCACCAAAACCCTTAGTTGGCATTAGAAAAATATCATATTGGTCCGATGTTTTTGGTTCCATAAAATTATCGCTACCTTATAAAAGTGGTTTGAACATAACATTTTAGCCAGATACCTCAAAACTACATGCTTCGTAGGATTTATTTAGGCTTTCCAACAGATATGCATCACTTACTCATTATTATGGTTCTGTCTGTATACTTATTAATTAGGTCGTCTACATCATTACCTACTATATCAGGCAAATCTTTCAATAAAGTTATGCAAATCTTTCAATAAAGTTATAATTAAATTTTTGTATTCATGTACGGTATAGAGAAGGTTGAAGAGCGTCGGATATGTCTCAGCTATGTCATCGATGGTGTGATCGCGCTCTCTTTGATCTACATTGACAAGACCAGTTATCATTATACATATAAATGATAACTAATTTGGTATCCGCATACCCAGTGTAAATTCACTTGGAGCATATACCCCTCACACATGTTTCATCTCTTTTTTCATATTTGGTACAGAATTATGGCATTTTTTAATTTTTCGTAATTTTGGATATCGGAAAAGTAGGCGTGGTCTTAATCATATTTCGGTCATATTTTATACCAAGATAAAGTGACTTCAGATAAGTACGTGAACTAAGGTTAGTTAAGATATACCGTTTTGTCCGATCGGAAGGACAGACCGTCGGCTGTGTATAAAAAATGGGCGTGGCTTCAACCGATTTCGCCCATTTTCACAGAAAACAGTTACCGTCATAGAATCTTTGTCCCTGCCAAATTTCACAAGGATTGGTGAATTTTTGTCCGACTTATGGTATTAAAAGTATTTCAGACGAATTAAATGAAAAAGAGCGGAGTTACGCCCATTTTGAAATATTCTTTTTTCTTTGTACTCTGTTGCACCATATCATTACTGGGGTCGAATGTTGACATAATTTACTTTTATACAGTAAAGATATTAAATTTTTTGTTAGAATTTGACTTAAAAAAATTTTTTTTTAAAAGTGTGCGTGTTCGTAATCCGATTTCGCTTATTTTTATTTACCACACATATAGTAATACGTGTAACGTTTGAAATGTGCGAATTAATAAGAGGAATGTTTGAGTTTGAATGTCTGACAATAATTGAATTTATTAAAGAAATTATTTCTCTTTTATAGATAATTTCTTAACCTACACATTCATAATTATCCTAATACTAACAAACTAAAAATATGTACATTTGTAATAGTGGTATGCATACATGTAGATTTGTAGTAATGGTATGCATACATGTAGATTTGTATGCAAAGTCAGCAAATTGATATTCATGTAAAATGTTTGTATGTGAATATTTGGTTAATTCATTTGTTATGTGTGAACTGACGAAAGTTTCATATTCGGCATTCCATTGATGTTAGCTAACCGCTGTGTTAGGTCAATGTAATTTATGTCGCATAATATTGTAATATGATTATGCTATTATTAAAATGTATTGGCATAGAAGTTCATGGTGCGTAATGCCGCAAATGTATTGCATAGGTGGGCATGACGCATAATGCTACACCACCCGCCTTAGAAAAAGAGGATTATGCAATTGTTTTGTGAACAATTGTATAAGACTCTTTGTACGCATTTTTCTGTAACTTGATATTGTAGTGAAAGAGTTTGTGTACTTTGTTTCTAATTTGCTGACCTTGATACTTGTATTATTTTTACATTTTATATATATATTATTTTTTTCAAAATTTTAAATTTAACGATTATTTTACGTATAAAAATTTTTTTAATTTAACAATTATTTTACTTATTTTACTTATTCTATTTTTTTTACAGCCGGATTTTAAATGTGTGCACCCACTTAAAATCCGCTTGTCTGAAGATATTCTCTACTATTTATGTATTTATAATAATTTATGTAAATATGGAACTGAGAGAAAAAAAATTCGTTTTAATTTTTTTAGATATCTAATGTGTGATGAGTAAAGTGTAATGCTTAATTTAAGATTATTATCAAAAGGTGTTTCAGATGGGTTGAAGTCTATTCTTATGAATTATTAACTCCTTATCTTTATTTTTCCAATTAGTAGTTTCTTCTCTATGTGGTACTCAAGTAAAATTGTTATTTTTGTCAATTTTCTTTACCTTATAGCTTCTTTTATATCTATTGTCTAGCTTGTGGCTAACTTCTTCTCTAACTATTACTAAATCGCCTAATTTTATTTCCTTACTGGTGCTACTTTCATCATAATTAACTTCTTGTTTTTCCTTAGCTTCTTTCACTAATTTTCTAGCTCTTTGTTGTGCTATTTGAAGTCTATATTTAATTTCCTTATCATATGCCTCGTGATTATACACTGGGCTTATTTTATTCCCGTTTAAGAATTCGTACGTCGGGGGATTTTTCGCAAATATAAGCTCGTAAGGGCAATACCCGTGTACTGCCGATGGGGTGTGTTGTAGCAGTACGCGAAATACCTGAGGTATTCGTCCCAATCATTTTTATCACTGGATATGTATGAACGTACATATTCGTTAAACGTCCTATGGCTACGTTCTACAGTGCCCGGATTTTGATGATGGTATGGTGTTGAGGTTTTATGCACAATTTTTAACAGTTTGCATAGATCTTCGAATAAGCAATTTTTGTATTCGGTTCCCATGTCTGTTAGGATTTTTTTCATGTAACCATAAATCAGGATGAAGAGCTAAACTACAGCTTTAGGAACTGTTATCGCGTGTTTGCTCGGAACTGGAATTGCTACCAAATATTTGGTGAGATCGCATATGATGGTAACTGCGTATTCGTTTCCGTTCATTTAACTCGGTAATGGTCCGACCGTATCGATCTGTACTATATCAAAAGCCTTCGGAGGTGTCTCCGTTATTGTCATTGGCTCTTTTATATGCTTATTTATTTTGTTTTTCTGACAGTGGATGCAGCTCTTTACGTATTTTCTTACGTAATTTTTCATGTTTAGCCAGCTATATTTCTGCTTAATTTTATTTGTCATCATAGGATCGTCATGATATTTTTGCAGAATTTCCCGGGTTTAGTCACATATATAACCTCTGGGGTTAGTGCAATTGTTAGTTTTTTGAGAACCTTGTTTCCTATTTCAATAAATTTTCCTACTGCAGTATAATTTCTTTTAAACAATTTGTCCCCTAAGGACAACTGTATTCGTACAAGGCCTAAATTGCCGGCTTCTCTTTCGAGCCTGGTAAATAATTATCCTAAGTCAATCTTATCCTCAACAATCAAAATCGCTACAAATTTTCTTTCCTTTTTTGAAATAGAATGTCGAAGGATTGAAAACGAACTCGACTAGTCTTTTTACTTCAAATTTGTTTAGCGCTTCATATATTTTGGGGTTCTCTGTGTGACTTTCTTTAAATTTAATGTTATTTTTTATATTTTAGCTCCTGATCTAGTTGAAACTTTCATTATTTTGCATGCTTCCACTGACATTTCTTTTAAATTTGTTATGTTAATGCGAGACAATGCGTCCGCGACGTGATTTTATTTTCCAGCAATTTACTCCACTTCGAAATCATATTCTTCTAAATCGAGTCTTACTCGTGTTAACTTAGATGAAGGACTCTTCATCGAGAAAAGGTATGTTAAAGGGCGATGGTCGGTTTTAACTATGAATTTTCTGCCATAAACATATGGTCTAAAGAAGGTTATGGCCCAATGGATTGCTGCTAGTTCTTTTTCTATTGTAGCTTTATTTGTTTCGCCTTTGTAAAGGATCTAGAAGCGTAAGCAAATGGTAACTGTTTGCCATCATGTTCTTGGCTAAGGACTGCTCCGCAAGCATACCCACTAGCGTCTGTTGTTAAGCAAAATTTGCAAAAGTTTTGGGCTGATTAATGATTCCTTTAAATAGACAAAAGCTATTTGACATTGTTCTGTCAAGTCGAAGGAAACATTCTTTTTGCAAAGCTTAGTTAATTTTCTTGAGTATTCTGCGAAATTCGGTACAAATCTTCTGTAATAATTGCAGAACGCTACGAATCTTTTAACTTCATCTGCTGTTTTTGGTGTTGGGTAATTTTGAACTGTTTCAAATTTGCGTGGGTCGGGTAGTATTGCCTCGCTTGTGCATTTATGTCCTAAATAAGTTACCTCTTCGCTGAAGAATAGGCATTTATCTGGATGTAATTTTAAGTTGTATTTCCTACAAGTAGAGAAAATATCTCTTAAGTTTTTCAGCATGTGTTTTTCTGAACACCCTAGTACAACTAAATCATCCATATATAGAAATGCTTGGGATGGTTTGAGGCCTGCAATGCCAGTGTCATCATTCTTTGGAATGAGTTTGGTGCTACTTTTAAACCATAGGGTAGTCTTTTGAATCTATATGTACCATTTTCTGCTGTGAATGAGATTATATCTCTAGAATCTTGGTGTTATTCTATTTGGTGAAAACCTGTCATAAGGTCAAGGCATGAAAAATATTTTGCTCTTCCAAGTTGGTCTAAAATATCATCAATTCTTGGAAGTGGGAATTGATCCGCTGCTAGTTTTTTGTTTACTTGTCTGTAGTCAACTACCAGTCTCTATCTTTTTTCTGTATTACCTGGTAATGATTTTTTAGGTACCAGTAAAATTGGGCTGTTGTACTCTGATATTGAGGGTTCTATAATGTCATCTTCGATCAATTTATTAACCAGTTTGCTTATTTCCCCTTTTTGTGTCTCGTGAAATCTATAGTTTTCATGTGTAATTTTTGCTTGTAAAAATTATTATAGGAAATTGGTTCTGTATCCAGTGCAAATATGTCTATGAATTCTGTGGATAATGAGGTTAATTGTGAATTGACAAATTTTGGGAAATTTTTGGTTAATCTTTTTAACTTTTCTGTGTCATTACTCTGTTTATTGTGTGCGTTTGTTTTAATTAGATTGAAGTCATCTAAATTTTCAGTATGTATTTTGTAATTTTGAATAGTTGTGTTTTTAATTCTGACAAAAGTTTGATCTTTATTTGTGATTTTGTTCGCTATGAAAACGCCTTCAGATAATTGTTGATGGGGTATGAAGATGGCTTTATTATCAGTGTTTACTGTTACTTGTCTAATGACTTCAGATCTAGCAGGGATCGTAATTGTGCTAGCAGACAGATAATTTGTTAGGTACATTGTGATTGTTTGGGGAAAATCATATGGTCTTAGGATTAGTTTATCCTCTGTTTTGCCATAATCTAGAATACAATTATATTTCTTCATAAAGTCCAAACCTATTATTTCATCGCACGGTATTGGAAAGTCGTCTCCTACGACGTGAAATTTATGATAATGTACTGATTATACCCTGACCAATGCTCTTTAAGTCTGTTATTTGTTCTGTATTTATTTTTGTATGATTAAGTACTTGATTCTTTTTAATTATGGAGATATCTGCTCCTGTGTCTACTAAAAAATTTGAAATTGATGTTTTTATGTTTAATGATGTTTTTGTAGATATATAACTATTTAAGTGTAGATTTAGTACACATATTTTCCTATCTACTGATTTTGAAGTGAAGTTTCTTGGCTTTTCTGCTGGGTACATTTTCGCAGGTTACGCGTCTGATTGTACTGTCTATTGTCATTTTGGGTTCCTCTTTGAGCATTGTTTTTTGTTCTTGAATTATTGTTGTATCTTGGCTGTGGTCTAAATCTTCTGCCTCGGTAATTCCCATAGTTGTTACTTCGGTAACCTCCGCGGAAATTACTTCCATATTGATTTTGTTGACGTATATTTAAAATTGTGTTCGAGCTGCCTGTGATTTCCGTGCAGCTGTTTGTGAACTTTGAGATTGCGTCGTTCATTGTTGTGAACGTTCCCGCCTGCATAATCATTTTCACTTTTTCATTGGAGCAGTTCTTACACATAGCTTTGACTGCTGCTTGGGTAGCATATCTCGTTGCCAAGTCTGGGTTTAATCCGTCCGAGATATAGGCTCCCTCCAATGACCTAGTTATCTTTTCTATTTCTGCAGTATAATGGTTTGCAGTTTTGCTGCGCTGTTGGATGTTTAGTAGTTTTGCTGTCAAAATTTCTACTGATCCTGCTGTTCTTAATTTTAATTTTATTTGCTCAATTGTAGTTTCGGTGCTAATAAAATTTCTTGCGGTGCCCTTTAGCTTGGTTTTTATCATGGTTATCGCTAAACCTTCATGATTGTCCTTGATTTGATCTAGAATATCAAGAGCATCTAAGAAACTATGCAAATTTTCAGGCTTGCCATCGAGCTCTGGTAGCACTGAGGAGGCAGTTTTGATAAATTCTACTACTGTTAGCGCCATTCTGACGTTTATGAGGGGTACATGTAGTGGTTTATGTTCTTCCCCTGATGAAGTTTGACTCAATGATGGTGAAGGGGTACGGTTTCTTGAAGGTTCAGTTAGAACGGAGTTAAAATCAATTTAGAAACTTTCTTCTATAGTAGTTGGTATGGGGATTTCGATGTTATGTCTTGCTAATGAAGATACTAATTTATCCCGTACTGTTGAAAAAATTTGTTGAGCCTCTTTTTGGTGATCATTAGTAAGTATGTGATTTACTTTACTGATCAACTCTTTTATAACATTTAAGGCTTCTAAAAGTTATGTTCAAATGTTTTGCTATCGTTTCTGTTTTTATGGTAATATTTTTGTTTATGCACTTGTATGATTTATCGGCTTTTAATTTTTCTTCTGTTAGGTTATCATGGATTTCTTGCCATGTATTCATTTCCCTTTGAAATTTCCTTTAAACTCTTTGTACATTATTCAATTGTCTCAATTTGTTTTTTATATAATTGCAATTGCGACAATCAAAAATGTAGTAACAAAAACAAAACTAGTTAACCATTTATCGGAGATTTCTTCTTTATTTTCTATAACTGCTTTTGGTTCGTACTTGACCAATTTATTTTCGAGATTGTTTTCTGTATTTTCCTTACCAACTTCGTTTCCTGCAATAGCTATTAGTATACCATTTAATATGGTTTTCCACCATGCCATTTTTAAAAATTAATGAAGAAAATTTGTATTAAATTTTTATTTATTTATATATTTGTCAACCAATATATGACTTAGTATTATGTTTTAGTTCTAAAATTTGTAATTTTGTTTTGTTTTAAAAATTTATTTTTCATTTGGGAAGATCATTCGTAGCATCCTAGCTGTTTCTTCTTCCCTTGTTGTAGGGGTTTTCACATCTTCTATTGTAGGTTCCCTAGTCATGCCTATTGTCTTCCAAAATGATTTTAACCATTGCACTTTTCTTTCATAATCTACCTTTCCCTTATCTATAATTACTTTATCTTCCCATGGAATGGGGTGTTCCCAGTATTTAGCTGACATTTCAATTTACTCAAAAAGTTATATTTATTTTTTATACTCAGTTGAGCAGAGCTCACAGAGTATAATAAGTTTGATTGGATAACGGTTGGTTGTACATATATAAAGGAATCGAGATAGATATAGACTTCCATATATCAAAATAATCAGGATCGAAAAAAAATTTGATTGAGCCATGTCCGTCCGTCCGTCCGCCCGTTAACACGATAACTTGAGTAAATTTCGAGGTATCTTGATGAAATTTGGTATGTGAGTTCCTGGGCACTCATCTCAGATCGCTATTTAAAATGAACGATATCGGACTATAACCACGCCCCCTTTTTCGATATCGAAAATTTCGAAAAACCGAAAAAGTGCGTTAATTCATTACCAAAGACAGATAAAGCGAGGAAACTTGGTAAATGAGTTCAATTTATGACGCAGAAAGAAGGTAATTTAGAAGTTTTGCAAGCTGTAATTTGTCAGTCGTTGAAGATATCATGATGAAATTTGGCAGGGACGTTACTCCTATTACTATATGTGCGCCTAATAAAAATTAGCAAAATCGAAGAAGGACCACGCCCACTTTAAAAAAAAAATTTTTTTTAAAGTAAAATTTTAACAAAAAATTTAATATCTTCACAGTATATAAGAAAATTATGTCAACATTCAACTCCAGTAATGATATGGTGCAACAAAATACAAAAATAAAAGAAAATTTCAAAATGGGCGTGGCTCCGCCCTTTTTCATTTAATTTGTCTAGGATACTTTTAACGCCATAAGTCGAACAAAAATTAACCAATCCTTTTGAAATTTGGTAGGGGCAAAGATTTTATGATGCTAACTGTTTTCTGTGAAAACGGGCGAAATCGGTTGATGCCACGCCCAGTTTTTTATACACAGTCCTTCGTCTGTCCTTCCGCATGGCCGTTAACACGATAACTTGAGCAAAAATCGACATATCTTTAATGAACTTAGTTCACGTACTTACTTGAACTCACTTTATCTTGGTATGAAAAATGAACGAAATCCGACAATGACCACGCCCACTTTTTCGAAATCGAAAATTACGAAAAATTAAAAAAATGCCATAATTCTATACCAAATACGAAAAAAGGGATGAAACATGGTGAGGTAATTGGATTGGTTTATTGACGCGAAATATAACTTTAGAAAAAACTTTATAAAATGGTTGTGACACCCACCATATTAAGTAGAAGAAAATTAAAAAGTTCTGCAGGGCGAAATAAAAAACCCTTAAAATCGTGGCGGTATTACATATATAAATAAATTAGCCGTATCCAACAGATGATATTCTGGGTCACCCTGGTCCACATTTTGGTCGATATCTGGAAAACGCCTTCACATATACAACTACCACCACCCCCCTTTAAAACTCTCATTAATACCTTTAATTTGATACCCATATCGTACAAACACATTCTAGAGTCACACCTGGTCCACCTTTATGGCGATATTTCGAAAAGGCGAACACCTATAGAACGAAGGCCCACTCCCTTTTAAAAATACTCATTAACACTTTTCATTTGATACCCATATCGTACAAACAAAGTCTAGAGTCACCCCTGGTCCACCTTTATTGCGATATCTCGAAAAGGCGAACACCTATAGAACGAAGGCCCACTCCCTTTTAAAAATACTCATTAGCACCTTTCATTTGATACCCATATCGTACAAACAAAGTCTAGAGTCACCCCTGGTCCACCTTTATGGCGATATCTCGAAAAGGCGAACACCTATAGAACTAAGGCCCCCTCCCTTTTAAAATAGTCATTAACACCTTTCGTTTGATACCCATATTGCACAAACGAATTCTAGAGTCACCCCTGGTCCACCTTTATGGCGGTATCTCGAAACGGCGTCCACCTATAGAACTAAGGATTACTCCCTTTTAAAATACTCATTAACACCTTTCTTTTGATACCCATATTGTACAAACTAATTCTAGGGTCACCCCTGCTCCACCTTTATGGCGATATCTCGAAACGGCGTCCACATATATAAATAAATTAGCCGTATCCAACGGATGATATTCTGGGTCACCCTGGTCCACATTTTGGTCGATATCTGGAAAACGCCTTCACATATACAACTACCACCACCCCCCTTTAAAACTCTCATTAATACCTTTAATTTGATACCCATATCGTACAAACACATTCTAGAGTCACACCTGGTCCACCTTTATGGCGATATTTCGAAAAGGCGAACACCTATAGAACGAAGGCCCACTCCCTTTTAAAAATACTCATTAACACTTTTCATTTGATACCCATATCGTACAAACAAAGTCTAGAGTCACCCCTGGTCCACCTTTATTGTGATATCTCGAAAAGGCGAACACCTATAGAACGAAGGCCCACTCCCTTTTAAAAATACTCATTAGCACCTTTCATTTGATACCCATATCGTACAAACAAAGTCTAGAGTCACCCCTGGTCCACCTTTATGGCGATATCTCGAAAAGGCGAACACCTATAGAACTAAGGCCCCCTCCCTTTTAAAATAGTCATTAACACCTTTCGTTTGATACCCATATTGCACAAACGAATTCTAGAGTCACCCCTGGTCCACCTTTATGGCGGTATCTCGAAACGGCGTCCACCTATAGAACTAAGGATTACTCCCTTTTAAAATACTCATTAACACCTTTCTTTTGATACCCATATTGTACAAACAAATTCTAGGGTCACCCCTGCTCCACCTTTATGGCGATATCTCGAAACGGCGTCCACCTATGGAACTAAGGATTACTCCCTTTTAAAATACTCATTAACACCTTTCTTTTGGTACCCATATTGTACAAACAAATTCTAGGGTCACCCCTGGTCCACCTTTATGACGATATCTCGAAAATGCGACCACCTATACAACAACCACCACTCCCTTTTAAAACCCTAATTAATACCTTTAATTTGATACCCATATCATACAAACACATTCTAGAGTCACCCCTGGCCCACCATTATGGCGATATTTCGAAACGGCGTCCACCTATAGAACTAAGGCCCACTCCCTTTTAAAATACTCATTAACACCTTTCGTTTGATGCCCATATTGTACAAACAAATTCTAGGGTCACCCCTGGTCCACCTTTATGGCGATATCTCGAAACGGCGTCCACCTATGGAACTAAGGATTACTCCCTTTTAAAATACTCATTAACACCTTTCTTTTGATACCCATATTGTACAAACAAATTCTAGGGTCACCCCTGCTCCACCTTTATGGCGATATCTCGAAACGGCGTCCACCTATGGAACTAAGGATTACTCCCTTTTAAAATACTCATTAACACCTTTATTTTGGTACCCATATTGTACAAACAAATTCTAGGGTCACCCCTGGTCCACCTTTATGGCGATATCTCGAAAATGCGACCACCTATACAACAACCACCACTCCCTTTTAAAACCCTAATTAATACCTTTAATTTGATACCCATATCATACAAACACATTCTAGAGTCACCCCTGGTCCACCTTTATGGCGATATTTCGAAAGGGCGTCCACCTATAGAACTAAGGCCCACTCCCTTTTAAAATACTCATTAACACCTTTCGTTTGATGCCCATATTGTACAAACAAATTCTAGGGTCACCCCTGGTCCACCTTTATGGCGATATTTCGAAACGGCGTCCACCTATGGAACTAAGGATTACTCCCTTTTAAAATACTCATTAACACCTTTCTTTTGATACCCATATTGTACAAACAAATTCTAGGGTCACCTTTATGGCGATATCTCGAAACGGCGTCCACCTATGGAACTAAGGATTACTCCCTTTTAAAATACTCATTAACACCTTTCTTTTGATACCCATATTGTACAAACAAGTTCTAGGGTCACCCCTGGTCCACCTTTATGGCGATATCTCGAAACGGCGTCCACTTATGGAACTAAGGATTACTCCCTTTTAAAATACTCATTAACACCTTTCTTTTGATACCCATATTGTACAAACAAATTCTAGGGTCACCCCTGGTCCACCTTTATGGTGATATCTCGAAAAGGCGACCACCTATACAACAACCACCACTCCCTTTTAAAACCCTCATTAATACCTTTAATTTGATACCCATATCGTACAAACACATTCTAGAGTCACCCCTGGTCCACCTTTATGGCGATATTTCGAAACGGCGTCCACCTATAGAACTAAGGCCCACTCCCTTTTAAAATACTCATTAACAACATTCGTTTGATACCCATATTGTACAAACAAATTCTAGAGTCAACCCTGATCTACCTTTATGGCGATATCCCTAAATGGTGTCCACCTATATAAATATGGCCCACTCCCTCATAAAATACTCTTTAATGTCTTTCATTTGATACACATGTCATACAAACACATTCCACGGTTTCCCTCGGTTCATTTTCCTACATGGTTATTTTCCCTTATGTTGTCACCATAGCTCTCAACTGAGTATGTAATGTTCGGTTACACCCGAACTTAACCTTCCTTACTTGTTATTTCTCAACTCTCTAATTTTCTTTTTTAATTTTAACCTATCCCTCAGAAATTTTTATGAATTCTCTTATAGTGTCTTCACACTTTTTAAAAATTCTGTGAAATTCTTCTTCTGTTTCAATTTCTTGCATACTAGAGAGATAACTGAGCTTTATTATTATTATTTTTTTTTTTTCAAATAAATAAAATTTGTTCAACGTTTAACATATATGTTCTTCCTATTTCTATTTTATTAAATTTTCTTTACAACGAATCTTTCCTTCATATTAATTATTTTCAATTCCTACTTAGAGAGATAAAAAAAAAATCCTAAGCAAAAACTTTCGTTTTTGCTCATAGTTTAACGTCCATAAAGGCCGCTCAGTTTGTTTCTAAATTTTATACTTATACTTTATATTGCTGCCAGTTTTGCTGTCGCCTGAAACGGTACGCCGCCAATTGATAAGATATCTTCCGGTCCCGTTTTGCTGTTAAATTGCCCAATTTATTCCACCCTTTTATGCGTTGTAGAAGATACCATGAAATACGTAGCCATATATGTATGAAGGATGTTAATATGTCAGCATTGCTTGTCCGTTGGTTGTTTGAAAATAGTTCCTTGGTTTGTGTTTGTGATTGCTTTTGCGGATGCCTTATCGGTTTTTTCCTTTCAAAGTATAAGTTTTTCCAATTTGGCAGTATTTTTTTATTTATTGTCCTGCTTTTCAAACTGGGAGAATTTCCTCCAGTCAGATCGTCTTAGCAATATTTGCTTGTCAGCAAAGTTTTATGCTTATTAAGGATCGGACTGGCAGGATCGCCATGAAATGTTCGAATTAATAAGAGGAATGTTTGAGTTTGAATGTCTGACAATAATTGAATTTATTAAAGAAATTATTTCTATTTTATAGATAATTTCTTAACGTACACATTCATAATTATCCTAATACTAACAAACTAAAAATACGTACATTTGTAGTAGTGGTATGAATACATGTAGATTTGTATTAATGGTATGCATACATGTAGATTTGTATGCAAAGTCAGCAGATTGATATACATGTAAAATGTTTGTATGTGAATATTTGGTTAATTCACATTATTGGTTGTATGTAAATATTTTGTTGACAAACTAACATTGACGATCGGCAGTGTATTGACGGGAGTGTGTGACTAAGCAGAATTTGTTATAAGTGTACTGACAAAGGTTTCATATTCGGCATTCCATAGATGTTAGCTAACCGCTGTGTTAGGTCAATGTAATTTATGTCGCATAATATGGTAATATGATTGTGCTATTACTAAAATGTATTGGCATAGAAGTTCATGGGGCGTAATGCTGCAAATATATTGCATAGGTGGGCATGACGCATAATGCTACACGTTCCTGCCAAATTTCATCATGATATCTTCAACAACTGCCAAATTACAGCTTGCAGAACTATGAAATTACCTTCTTTTAAAAGTGGGCGGTGCCAAGCCCATTGCCCAACAATTTGCTAATTTCGTTTCTGAAATGAGTGCCCAGGAACCTACATACCAAATTTCATCAAGATACCTCAAAATTTATTCAAGTTATCGTGTTTACGGGCGGACGGACGGACGGACATGGCTAAATTAATTTCCTTTTTCGCCCAGATCATTTTGATATATAGAAGTATTTATCTATATCGATTAGTTTATGCCGTTACGGATTACCGTTATGCGAGCAAAATTAATATACTCTGTGAGCTCTGCTCAGCTGAGCATAATCAATAAAAATTTAAAAGAACCAATGATTTTGACTGATACACCACCGAAGGCGTTCGAAATAGTACAAATAGATACAATTGGACCTTTACCGAGATCATTAAATGGAAATGAATACGCTGTCACTCTGATATGTGATTTGACTAAATACTTAGTTGCCATTCCTATACAGAGCAAACATGCAAAAACAGTAGCCAGAGCCATATTCGAAAATTTTATCTTAATTTATGGAAGTATGGAAACAATAATAACGGATATGGGATCTGAATATAAAAATAGCTTGTTTGAGGAACTATGTAAGCTTCTCAATATTAAGCACAAAACTTTCACCACCAAACTGTAGGCACTGTTGAACGTAGCCATAGAACTTTCAATGAATATGTGCGTTCATACATATCCAATAACAAAGATGATTGGGATGAGTATCCTAAATATTTTGCAGAATTGTTACAATACAACCCCATCTACAGTCCATTGTTATTGCCCATTCGAATTGATCTTTGGTAAAAAACCCCAGACTTACGAATTTTTACAAGAAAATACGGTAAGCCCATTATACAATTATCAGGCGTACGATAAAGAAATTAAATATAGGTTAAAAATAGCACAGGATAGAGACTTTAAATTAGTAAAAGAAGCTAAAGAAAAACAAAAGATTAGTTATGATAAAAATATTCACTATAAGGAAATAACTATAGGAGATCTAGTGTTAGTAAAAAATTAAGCAGGCCATAAGTTAGATAGTAGATATAAAGGGCCCTATAAGGTAGAAAATATCGATAAAAATAATAATTTTACTCTAATACCCTATAAAGTAGAAAATATCGATAATAAAAGTAATTACACTTTAATCCCGTCTAGAATAGGAAATAATGGTAAGCAAAAACTTCCCAGTAACACAGAATTTGACGATAGTATAATAAATAATATTTCGATTCTTATACATAGTCACAATGAAGAGTGTATTCGATTGTTTAATAAACCTCTTAAACCAAATTTCATTTTCTTACGCATTTTACAGAAGTAATAAGGAAAAGTGGTCCTCCCAAATATCTTTGGAACTTTAGATTTGAAGTAAAACACAGAGCAGCTAAAATTTATTCCGGAAACGCTATGTGTAGAAAGAACATTACATATTCATTAAGCATAAAACCTGCATTAAAGTTTACAACATTTTTAGAATAACACGAGAATGGCTTTGAAAAAACATTTGAGATTCAGAAATCAATATTTCGTAATATTGAAACGTCCGATTTTTCATACGCGCTATTACATTTAAACGAAAGCTTTCAAAATATTATAATTGAAAAATTAGTTTATAATGAATTAAATTATAAAAAAGTTTACTTTTTAGTTCTTAAAAAGAAGGTATTTACCTTACAAAAAATCACACATATTATTGTAAGCCATCTCAATCAAATATATATTGTAAGTAAGTGTTATAAAAGGTTTTAAAAACACTACCAATGTTATGAAGTTGGTAATAAAGACAAAGCTTTACACGTTAATGGTTTAATATTTTTCGAAGGGCCCCTATTCATATGTACCACAATTTAAACGGAATTTGTTTTATACGAATAAAGAAGTTTTAAAATTGAATTGAAGTACTAAACGACTTTCTCTTTGGAATTTATCACAAGTGAGTATCAATTCAATATATAATAAAATATCAAATTGATAAGGTAAAAGTATCAAACTAATACCAAAAAATTTGAAAATAGCAAGTGTCAATTTAATAAGCACAAGGATCAAATTGATGCTCAGTTTTGAGAGAAACAAGTTTCAATTCTATACCAGAGAGTATCAAAACGATACTATCAAAAAAGTACTAAGGTGATAACAACTAGTATCAAATTGAAAAGTTCGAAAATATATTTTCATAATTTCGGAAATGTCAATAACATAAGCAGACCAATTCTAAATATTCTCGCGAAATTTTGTTCTCGCGGATTTTTTTATTCCCGCGGAAAAATTCCTCCAATTCTGTTCACCTAGGGAGAACAATAATTGGGGAATAGGAATTTCGAATTTTCGAAGTCAGCTGTTTTGTGAATTGAAATTTCGTTACACATTTCTTATTTTGTTTAAAAAGTTGAAAAGTTTAATTATTGTTGGAAATTTGTTGGAAATTAAGAAATAAAATATAAACAATGCACAGTATTTATTGCATTTCGTGTGGTATTCACTGAAATGAGTAATGAATTGGTGCCACAGCAACATCAACAGCAGAACATAAGAAGAAAACGCAAGGTTTAGAATTGGGCTGAATATAATTGATGAATGAAAAAAGATAAGCAAAAATTGCACTTTGATGCCTTGATGGCATCGCCCTGATGATAACTTTAGATATATAGTTGGATAGATCCAATTATCTTCTTATATGACCCGAAGAGAAACTGAGAGTCGGGCCAAAGCCTACAGAGTTATAGGCTCGCAACAGTCCAAAGATACGAAAAAAAGGTTTTTTTTGCCAGTAACTCAAGATTTTGGGTGCGTCCGGAGAAAATATTGAATGCACTCATTCTTAGATCTTCAGAATCTACTAGAAAAGTGGTTGGATTCCCAAGTATTTTCACTTTTGTTTTTTTAGTAGCACTGTGTATTTTTATAATAATAAAATGTTTTCTTTTATTACTATGTCTAAACCGACGAATATACGTGTATGAAATCCAAACGGCCTTCAACTCTATTCAAATCAAACCTCAAATCAATGGTATTACTATTGGGACATTGGCCAACTTTATTGTGTAATAGGTAAGAACGGCACCGGTGCTTCAGAAACTAAACACTGGCAGGACATGATATCAAAGCCTCGTCAAAATATAGTGCAATGGCATCGATTAAAACCAGAGTAATAAAGCAGCAAACAAAGACAGATACATACATATATAGATATGAGTACACAGGCAAAGTTTTACCGCACCACCGGAACTTGAATCATACGATTCTCACACTTATTCAAGCAATACTTGTACACTTGCCAAGGCATACACAGAAGTCACAGTCAAAAACAGATAATTAAATAATAAGTTAGAATTTAGGTATGTATATTTGTAACTCTGTTGTACATTTGATATTCAAACTGTCGGTTGTAAACTTTACAATAACGAATGTAATAAATATACAGTCGGAAGGAAGTTCGGTTGTATGAAAATTCTATACTATGTTCAGTAGACTGGGTGGAAAAAAAATTTGAAAGCTGTTAGATGAAAGCACATACTAAAATATACATATGTATAAATTAAAATTATCGGAGTCAAACGTGATAAAAAAAGGAATTATATCAAAAAGTGAAAATCAAAAGTACACCTATTAAATTTAAATATTCATGAACAAATATATACAAATAATCCAAACTATTAGGAACGCCCTTTTTGCCGTGTAGTTCCCAGAAACACCCGCGTTTGCCCGGAGTTCGTTTGGAACTTTGCAGGTCGTAATTTTTCCCCGAGTTTGAATTTTTTTGTTTTTATAGAAATGTTTTTTGATTTAGGAGCGAACTGCAGAGCCGGGCTTTTATACACAGCTCAGCAGAGCTCACAGAGTATATTAATTTTGTTCGCATAACGGTAATCCGTAACGGAATAAACTAATCAAGATAGATATACACTTCTATATATCAAAATGATCTTGGCGAATAAAGAAATTCATTTAGCCCTGTCCGTCCGTCCGTCGGCACGTAACACGATAACTTGAGTAAATTTTGAGGTATCTTAATGAAAGTTGGTATGATGAATTTCATATCAAAGGCTGAAAAAAACGTACATTTTGAACCCGACCCCCTCAGAATTTGATGAAATTTTGCATGGGGGTTACATCTTACCCACCCAAACACAACCTCATTTTTAGAAATTGCATTTTCGAAAAATTGTGGGCGTGGCAAGGTATCGAAATATCCGAAAATATTAGAAAAATGACGATAATAGGTACATTTAAAGTGTGATTACTACGGAATGGCTTTACGGATTTCAAAGATCTTCATACCATTAGAAAGGTATTGAAATAAGCTTTAAAAAAAATACACTGTAAAAATTTTTAGTACACTGAAAAAAAAATTGTTTTAAATAAAATTTAAAACTGAAAAAACACTTCAAAGGTCAAGCGATTTTGAAAAATAAAATTTTATTTTAGAAAGGTCTATTTAATATATATAACATATCTGAAAACTAAAATGGGGTTTTTTTTTTAATTTTTTTAGGTAAATGCATCTCTTGGTTCTCATATTTGGATATCACGCGTAAATAATCAACCAATTTGAAAAATTTTTATACCGTTAGAAAGGTATTAAAATCACCTTTGAAAACACATACTGTAAAGATTCTATATTACACTGAAAGCAAAAAAATTTTTAATTTTTTTCTAAATTTTTTTTTCAAACTGGGAAAACACTTCAAAGACCAAGCGATTAAAAAAAAATTTTTTTTTAGAATGGTAGATTTAATATATATAACATATCTGAAAACTAGAAGGGTGTTTTTTTTTTCTTTTTTTCATTTATTTAAGTAAATGCATATCTTGGTTACTTTCTGATATTTTGATATCACGCGTAAACTAATCAACCGATTTCAAAAATTTTTATACCGTTAGAAATGTATTAAAATCACCTTTGAAAACATACTGTAAAGATTCTATATTCACTAAAAAAAAAACGCCCTTTTTGCCGTGTAGTTCCCAGAAACACCCGCGTTTGCCCGGAGTTCGTTTGGAACTTTGCAGGTCGTAATTTTTCCCCGAGTTTGAATTTTTTTGTTTTTATAGAAATGTTTTTTGATTTAGGAGCGAACTGCAGAGCCGGGCTTTTATACACAGCTCAGCAGAGCTCACAGAGTATATTAATTTTGTTCGCATAACGGTAATCCGTAACGGAATAAACTAATCAAGATAGATATACACTTCTATATATCAAAATGATCTTGGCGAATAAAGAAATTCATTTAGCCCTGTCCGTCCGTCCGTCGGCACGTAACACGATAACTTGAGTAAATTTTGAGGTATCTTAATGAAAGTTGGTATGATGAATTTCATATCAAAGGCTGAAAAAAACGTACATTTTGAACCCGACCCCCTCAGAATTTGATGAAATTTTGCATGGGGGTTACATCTTACCCACCCAAACACAACCTGATTTTTAGAAATTGCATTTTCGAAAAATTGTGGGCGTGGCAAGGTATCGAAATATCCGAAAATATTAGAAAAATGACGATAATAGGTACTTTTAAAGTGTGATTACTACGGAACGGCTTTACGGATTTCAAAGATCTTCATACCATTAGAAAGGTATTGAAATAAGCTTTAAAAAAAATACACTGTAAAAATTTTTAGTACACTGAAAAAAAAATTGTTTTAAATAAAATTTAAAACTGAAAAAACACTTCAAAGGTCAAGCGATTTTGAAAAATAAAATTTTATTTTAGAAAGGTCTATTTAATATATATAACATATCTGAAAACTAAAATGGGGTTTTTTTTTTTAATTTTTTTAAGTAAATGCATCTCTTGGTTCTCATATTTGGATATCACGCGTAAATAATCAACCAATTTGAAAAATTTTTATACCGTTAGAAAGGTATTAAAATCACCTTTGAAAACACATACTGTAAAGATTCTATATTACACTGAAAGAAAAAAAATTTTTAATTTTTTTCTAAATTTTTTTTTCAAACTGGGAAAACACTTCAAAGACCAAGCGATTAAAAAAAAATTTTTTTTTAGAATGGTAGATTTAATATATATAACATATCTGAAAACTAGAAGGGTGTTTTTTTTTCTTTTTTTCATTTATTTAAGTAAATGCATATCTTGGTTACTTTCTGATATTTTGATATCACGCGTAAACTAATCAACCGATTTCAAAAATTTTTATACCGTTAGAAATGTATTAAAATCACCTTTGAAAACATACTGTAAAGATTCTATATTCACTAAAAAAAAAATTGTTTTTTTAATTTTTTTCTAAATTTTTTTTTCAAACTGGGAAAACACTTCAAAGACCAAGCGATTAAAAAAAAAAAAAAAATTTAGAAAGGTCTATTTAGTATAAAAACTAGAATGTTGTTTTTTTTCTTTTAAAAAAATGTATAAGTAAAACCATCTCTTGTTAACTTTTTTTTTATTTTGCTATTATTGTGTGACAAAAATGGTACCTAGCTATACTTTGGAAGTTATACATATACAGATACTATGACTAAGTATTCTAATAGATTCGAACAAGTATCGTATTATCAAATTTTTCAGACACGCACAATAAATAGCCATACACTTGATAAAGTTAATTTTTTATTTTTATTTATATTTAATATACAACTTTGCGCAGCTCATACTGCTGACTTTCGGAATACTTGCTTACTTACTAGTTTGTTCAGGTAAACTACGCCTGTCCATGCTAGAGCGTTTCACGTCCGAAAACTTTGTTTTATTTTTTTGTATATCTTTGCTAGATTTTATCAATTCGTAAGATAAATCATGCCCAAAAATGTCTTTAATTTCCTTAGATGTCATGGTGTTTGGTAATAGAGATAATATTTTTTGCTTATCCAAATTATTTGAGCAGTTTTCGATTTGATATTTCATGTTCTCAAAAATTTGTTCGTAGTAAGCTTTGATCTTCTGATAAAGTTGACAGTGACCACCTCCAAGTGAATCCGAAATAATTTGCGCAATTTGCTGTGTTTTTGTTTGCAGTATGAATCCCTTTCTAAATATTTTCGCTTCATTGG
Organism: Eurosta solidaginis; assembly: GCF_040869045.1. Taxonomy (NCBI): domain Eukaryota; kingdom Metazoa; phylum Arthropoda; class Insecta; order Diptera; family Tephritidae; genus Eurosta; species Eurosta solidaginis. The sequence continues at coordinate 24,992,088 of NC_090324.1, read as the reverse complement.
CGATGGATGGCTTCCAAGATGAGAATAACATGCTTATTTATATTGTCGACGAGTTCGTTGCGTTCGAGTGATTTAGTATAGCTGCTGCATGTTGGAACTTCCTTATATTCTTGATACAATTCACCGCTAGTCAATATTTCTTGTGCCTCTTCACTTTCCGTTTCAGTAGAACGCTGATTATCAGCAATCTTGATAGCATCCTTAAGTTTAAAGCGACAACTTTCGCAAATACGGCAAAGATGAATGTCGGAGACTGCTGGAAAATGCTCAGATATCAGCGCAGTTGATTAGATTACGCGTGATATCAAAATATCAGAAAGTAACCAAGGAATGCATTTACTTAAATAAATTAAAAAAAAAAGGAAAAAAAAAACACCCTTCTAATTTTCAGATATGTTATATATATTAAATTTACCTTTCTAAAAAAAAATTTTTTTTTTAATCGCTTGGTCTTGGAAGTGTTTTCTCAGTTTGAAAAAGTTAAAATTTTTTTTTCTTTCAGTGTAATATAGAATCTTTACAGTATATGTTTTCAAAGGTGATTTTAATACCTTTCTAACGGTATAAAAATTTTTCAAATTGGTTGATTATTTACACGTGATATCCAAATATGAGAACCAAGAGATGCATTTACTTAAAAAAATTAAAAAAAAACCCCATTTTAGTTTTCAGATATGTTATATATATTAAATAGACCTTTCTAAAATAAAATTTTATTTTTCAAAACCGCTTGATCTTTGAAGAGTTTTTTCAGTTTTAAATTTTTTAAAAAAATTTGGTTTTTCAGTGTACTAAAAATTTTTACAGTGTATTTTTTTGAAAGCTTATTTCAATACCTTTCTAATGGTATGAAGATCTTTGAAATCGGTAAAGCCATTCCGTAGTAATCACACTTTAAATGTACATATTATCGTAATTTTTCTAATATTTTCGGATATTTCGAAACCTTGCCACGCCCACAATTTTTCGAAAATGCAATTTCTAAAAATGAGGTTGTGTTTGGGTGGTTAAGATGTAACCCCATGCAAAATTTCATCAAATTCTGAGGGGGTCGGGTTCAACGCATATTGGATTTTATATGAAATTCATCGTATGTAAGTTTCTGGGCACTCATATCACACCGCTATTTAAAATGAACGAAATCGGACTATAACCACGCCCACTTTTTCGATTTCGAAAATTTCGAAAAACCGAAAAAGTGCAATAATTCATTACCAAAGACGGATAAAGCGATTAAACTTGGTAGGTGGGTTGACCTTATGACGCAGAATAGAAAATTAGTAAATTTTTTGACAATGGGCGTGGCACCGCCAACTTTTAAAAGAAGGTAATTTAAAAGTTTTGCAAGCTGTAATTTGGCAGTGGTTCAAGATGTCATGACGAAATTTGGCAGGAACTTTACTCCTATTGCTGTATGTCCGCTAAATAAAAATTAGCAAAATTGGATAACGAACACGCCCCCTTTTAAAAAAAAATTTTAAAAGTCAAAATTTAACAAAAAATTGAATATCTTTCCAGTACATAAGTAAATTATGTCAACATTCAACTATAGTAAAAATATGGTGCACCAAAATACAAAAATAAAAGAAAATTTCAAAATGGGCGTGGATTCGCCCTTTTTCATTTAATTTGTCTAGAATACTTTTAATGCCATAAGTCGAACAAAAATTTACCAATAAAATTTTGTAAGGGCATAGCTTCTACGACGATAACTGTTTTCTGCGAAAATGGGCGAAATCGGTTAAAGCCACGCCCAGTTTTTATACACAGTCTACCGTCTGTCCTTCCTCTTTTTCCTTAACACGATAACTTGAGCATAAATCGATATATCTTTAGTAAACTTAGTTCACGTACTTATCTGAACTCACTTTATATTGGTATTAAAAATGGGAAAAATCCCACTATGACAACGCCCAATTTTTCGATATCGAAAATTTCGAAAAATGAAAAAAATGCCATAATTCTATACCAACTACGAAAAAAGGGATGAAACATGGTGTTTTGGTTGGTTTTTTGACGCAAAATATATATTTGGAAAAAACTTTGTAAAATGGGTGTTACACCTACCATATTAAGTAGAAGAAAATGAAGAAAGTTTTACAGGGCGAAATCAAAAGCCCTTGGAATCATGGCAGGAATACTGTTCGCGGTATTACATATATAAATAAATTAGCTGTACCCGACAGATGATGCTCTGGGTCACCCTGGTCCACATTTTGGTCGATATCCCGAAAACGCCTTCACATATACAACTAGCGATCACTCCCTTTTAAAATACTCATTACCACCTTTCATTTGATACCCTATCGTACAACCATAACCTAGAGTCACCCCTGGTCCACCTATATGGCGATATCTCGAAAAGGCGTCTATCTATAGAGCTATAGCCCACTCCCTTCTAAAACACTCTTTAATACCTTCCATTTGATACCCATGTCATACAAATACATTCCAGGGTTACCCTTGGTTCATTTTCCTACATGTTTATTTTCACTTATTTTGTCTTCAAAGCTCTCAGCTGAGTATGTATTGTTCGGTTACACCCGAACGTAGCCTTCCTTACTTGTTGAATATTTGTTTGTTTATATAAATATTTTGTTTGCAAAATTTAAAGAAACGGAAAATAGGTCAAACAGTGAAAATCAAAGGTACACCTAATAAATTTAAATATTCATGAACAAAAATTGTAATCCGAACTATTAAGAATGCCTGTACAAGTGCGTGGTGGCAACGGCGCGCACCCACGTGATTTCAGAATAATAGTTTATGCGGAAAAAGGAAGAAAAGAAAAACACCAAAGAAGGGTTTCGATTAATTCACTGAAGTACAATAGGTTTTATTAAATGTATTAAAGAAAGCAACAAGTGTTAGGAAAATTAACAAATGTTGTGGAAATTATATTAGGAAATAATTGTTAGCACTTACGTGAACGTGAGATAACGTGTACCTTGGCTGGCTGCTGGATTCCAAGAGGACGAGCCTCTTTGCAACATAAGTCGATGAACCCACGATACAGCTCCTTCGCGGGCTCACAGCGGTAAGAAATCTAATATGCATACTGTAACGAATTTACTTGCAAATCCTCTTATTTGCAAACCTCTGCTAAGTTCGAATCACTAAACTGTTGAATAAATAACTCCAATATTGAATAATGGAAAAAATTGCCTTTACTAAAGTACTTCACAATAACACTTATACTTTGCAACAAATAGCTTGCTTAATAACCAAATTGATTGATAGCTCAAATGAAACTCTACTATTGCCCGCCAGATTGCGTGCTTAATCAATAACTGCTTGATAGCTCAAATCAAACTGAATTCCAGCGCCTCTACATTTGCTGCCTTTTATACTCTTTGATTTCATCGTTCGCATCTTCTAGGCGCTTCCAGAATCTACTAGTCCATCAGCTCTCAAACTTCTCAGCTGTAACAACAATTGCACGATTTTATAGCTTTTCTCATTGCATACTTTCAGGAGTATCTCAGATATATGCATGTGTTTGAGCATTGATTCTCCGCTGCTCGTATACGTACATGGTACATATGTGTAGACGCAATTATTGTTTCGTTTATGTAGATACATAATGATTGAATTATTGATGTGAATTCACGTCACTGCTTAGCATCGGCTTAGCGATAGCAGCACCTGTTATTTTTGCTAATATTCGTAACACTGCCCTCCACCTAAGTCTGGTCGTCCCGATCAGACTAATCTCCCGATCTAAACGCCGCTAGCATCTCCAGATGTACGAATCTTCTACTCCGTGCTTTCCCAGTGGCTTGAATGCGGTAGATGGTATTTTCTGATCTTCTTCACAACTTTGTACGGGCCTTCCCAACTGCACCGAATCTTGGATGGAACACCTTTCCGCTGGTGAGGGTTGTATAGCAGTACCAAATCTCCTTCCAAGAAACCTTCCGAATTTTTGTTCTAATTGTACCTGCGTTTCATCTTACTACTCATTATTCTTGATCTTTCCCTCGCACTCTGTTGTTTGGCCAATGAACTTCTTCGCAGAGCTTGCGCTTGACGGATTGACTTTGCATCATCTTTATCGTCTGGACGTTTCACAACAGTAGTGTGCGCTGGCTTGAAACCACCCTTGCATTCTTTCTGAAAAATTCTTTCAGTCGTTTTAGTGCGTCCATTAGGGTTTGTCGATGCCGGTCTTTTGCTCGTATGTACTTTTAATTTCTCTTTATTTGGCCCATTCAATCCATCAACCTCTCCTTTTGACTTTCGTGGCCGTTGTCGAGTCTTCTCCACCATTACTCTATTACTACTGAACCCTTTCTCCAACTTGAAGCTAAGTGGTATATCCTGGTTCTCATAACGCATCACCCTTCTCTACATATCGATCTTGATGTCATGGTCAAGCAAGAAGTCCACTCCCAATATGGCTTCTTCAACGATCTTCGCCACAACGAATTTGTGTATAACCGTGACCTTTACAATCAAGACTTCACATATCACTTCTCCCTGAACTTGGTTATACTCACCAGTGATCGTACACAACCTTGCTCCAGGTAACGGTTTTATTCTCCAGTTGGCCAAGTCAGATCGGATCAAGGAATGAGATGCGCCCGTATCTAGAGTTAGTACAAGTTCTTTACCATCCACATTCCCTCTGACGGTGAGACTGCTAGATTTTCTACAAATATGCAACACAGATATCACAGGGCATTCAATAGCTGGATCTATCTCTCGATTTCTACCTCTTACTCGCTCTTGTTCATCTCCACCAGCTTTGCGTTTACGGCCACCCACATTGTTGGAACTATTAGGACCAAGATCACAATGACGTGCAATGTGACCGGACTCCCCGCATTTGAAGTATTTGATAACTTTTTCACTCCGCTTTTGCGACCCTTCCAAGCCTCCAATATTGCGTCTACCCACTCTGGCCTTTCTACTTCCACACGGCGTGCTTTGAAAACTGGCTTACACAGAAGCAATGCTGTTTCCTGAATCAGAGCTTGTGAATCCGTTTTTGCGAATGTTGGCTTTGGGTTTGCGTATGTAGCTCGCTTTGTTTCCACGTCCCGCATGCCATTTATAAAACTCTGTATTTTTACCCTCTCGGTGTATTCCACGGGTGCGTCCGCATTTGCGAGATGAGCCAACCTTTCAACATCCGAGGCAAAATCCTGCAAAGTCTCATTCGCTCTTTGGTTACGGTTTTGCAACTCAATTTGGAATATCTGTTTCCTATGCTCGCTTCCATAACGTCTCTCGACAGCGGCCATCAATGCTTCCGCTCTCCTGCGGGAATCGTCTGTAGGATTTCGGCTGCTGGCCCTTTCAATGCCACGAACAGAGCTGCAGCTTTATCTTCAGCATTCCAGTTGTTCGCTGCCGAGGTCTTCTCAAATTGGAGCTTAAATACCTGGAATGGAACAGAACCATCAAACGTTGGGGATTTTACCTTCAGAGTAGACGTTGAAGTGATTGGACTGTTCAATTGTAACTCCTGAATCCGATCTTTCAAAGCATCCATCTCGGCCTCCACTTTATTTTGTCGTTCATTAACAGCCTCCAGCTGCGATGAGAATTTTGTTTCCTGTGCCTCCAGCTTTGTTGAGATACGCTCTTCTTGTGCTTCGAGCTGTAATGTTATGCGTGCCTCTTGTTCTTTTAATTGTTATGCAATTTGTGACGCCATGTATGTTTTCTGTTCTTCCAATTGTGATGACATTTGTGACGACATTTCTGACATTTGCGACGACATTGATGCTACTGTCGAAGTTTGTGCAGATATTGCAGCCAATATTATGTTCAAGTCTGTGCTGGTAACCGTCTGCGATGTTTCGCTTTTCTCTTCAATTTTTGTTGTCTCCTCGCCATCAAGATGAAAGACATACTCTTCCACATCAATTCCTTCTGCTCCCATTGCCTCTCGTAGTCGAGCCTGAAATTCAAGTTTAACGCCGCTTGTGTTCAATCCATGGCTCTCCAACTCTTCCTTTAGTTGCTGGATCTTCAATTCACTGAACTTTTCCATGTCCTTTTTGTCCTCTGGAATTTATTCAACAATTCCTCTTCTGACACCAATTGTAACGATTTTACTTGCAAATTCTCCTATTTGCAACCCTCTGCTAAGTTCGAATCACTAAACTGTTGAATAAATATCTCAAATATTGAATAATGGAAAAAATGGCCTTTATTAAAGTACTTCACAATAACACTTATACTTTGCAACGAACAGCTTGCTTAATAACCAAACTGATTGAAAGCTCAAATGAAACTCTACTATTGCCCTCCAGATTGCGTGCTTAATCAATAACTGCTTGATAGCTCAAATCAAACTGAATTCCAGCGCCTCTACATTTGCTTCCTTTTATACTCTCTGATTTCATCATTCGCATCTTCTGGGCGGTTCCAGAATCTACTAGTCCATCAGCTCTCAAATTTCTCAGCTGTAACTACAATTGCATGATTTTATAGCTTTTCTCATTACATACTTTCAGGAGTATCTCAGATATATGCAGGTGTTTGAGCATTGATTCTCCGCTGCTCGTATACGTACACGGTACATATGTCTAGACGCAATTATTGTTTCGTTTATGTAGATACATAACGATTGAATTATTGATGTGAATTCACGTCACTGCTTAGCATCGGCTTAGAAAAAGCAGCACCCCTTAGTTTTGCTAATATTCGTAACAATACGAACTACCACTCACAAGATGCCTGTGTGTATTACTGATCACAAGCATATGTGGGTGGTAGTAAACGAAAGAAAATAAACTAAAGAAAATTATGTTATGTGGGGGGGGGAGGGATATATTTAGGCATGTAGCTTAAACATACCGGCCCCCTTGCCGTAAGCAACAAAGAAAAAAATTAAAAAAGGAATGCCACGTCAGCGCACGTGCAGTAAGGTGCTGTATCGAAATAAGACAGTGCAGATGCGGACTGCAAGCACTGCACGCCAGATGGTTGACCTTACGTTTCGCTCTCCTGTGGAAAAGAAAGTAAGTTATTAAATATAAGTACGTGGTTTTGAATTCCGTGCATATTTACTTAATTATATATAAGATTGCGCATGTGTGAGGCGTGAAGGTCGGATGTTGATTTTGGGCCGGTTCCCGAGACCACCAAGCCGAACACGGTCGGTTGTGTTAGGAGACCGCCAACTGTGTAGGCTGCTGTAACGCTCACCATCATTTTTGGACAATGGGCGTGGCACCGCCAACTTTTAAAAGAAGGTAATTTCAAAGTTTTGTAAGCAGTCGTTAAAGATAGGATAGGATAGGTTAGGTGGTAGCTGCCCTGATAAGGATAGCTCACTTGGACAACACGAAGGTCCGTTGTGATACCGCATACACCAAAACTAACGGTGACTTAGATCGTTAACGATATCATGATGAAATTTGGCAGGAACGTTACTCCTATTACTATATGTTTGCTAAATAAAAATTACAAAATCGGATTACGAACACGCCCACGTTAAAAAAAATTTTTTTAATTCAAATTTTAACAAAAAATTGAATATCTTTACAGTATATTAGTAAAATATGTCAGCATTCAACTCCAGTAATGGTATGGTGTAACAAAATACAAAAATAAAAGAAAATTTCAAAATGGGCGGGCGCCGCCCTTTTTCATTTAATGGGCAAAGTCGGTTGAAGCCACGCCCAGTTTTTATACCCAGTCGACCGTCTGTCCTTCCGCTCGGCCGTTAACACGATAACTTGAGCAAAAATCGATATATCTTTACTAAACTTAGTTCACATATTTATCTGAACTCACCTTTTGTTGGTATAAAAAATGGGCGAAATCCAACTATGACCACGCCCAATTCTTCGATATCGAAAATTACGAAAAATTAAAAAAATGCGATAATTCTATACTAAATATGAAAAAAGGATGAAACATGGTAATTGGATTGGTTTATTGACGCAAAACATAACTTTGGAAAAAACTTTGTAAAATGGGTGTCACACCTACCATATTAAGTAAAAAAAGTTCTGCAGGGCGAAATCAAAAGCCCTTGGAATCTTGGCAGGAACAGTATCGTGATATTACATATATAAATAAATTAGCGTTACCCGACAGATGATGTTCTGGGTAGAGATATACGCCGCCGATTAGCGACGTTTTTCGCACGCCGCCGCCGGATGTCAAAAATATCGGCGGCGGCGGCGTTCGGCGCGTTACTATATTTTCTACTCTTTTAAAAGTGTCCAGGCCATTTATTGCTCATCTCGAAAATTGGTCTGATATGTTCCAAAGGGGTTTCAAGGAATGCGCATCACTGCCAGTTATAAAAATCCAATTGCGAAATTTAACACTTTCTAGCCGTTCAAAAGTTGTTTGAGAAAAGAGGCGATTTCAAAGCCGGATTTCGCATTACCGAAATCACCAAGTTATTAAAACAAAACACTTAAAGAAAAGTTATATATTAAATTTAAATGCTCACTTCACATAAATTTTTCAAAAACTAATAGAGAAAAATGAATTCAAATAAAATCTCCCAAAATGCCGCACATATTTTCAAATTGTTCTCAAGTTGCTAAAAAAGCAAGTTACCCGAAAAAGGTGCCGAATTTTATATCCCGATTGGCTGAAAGAATAAGCGAAATCAGTGATGCAAAATCCCTTAGTAGGCTCCAGTGGTTTAAATTCTCCTTTGTAATGATTCTCAGCTCACACTTAAGTTGCATATATCTTCAACACGTATGAGAAGGGTTTGAAAATCACTTTATTTGCTTAACTATAAAAAAAGCATCTGAAATCTTAATTTTGATTTTCACACTTAATTTTGATTTCAACACCCAAGTCTCCCGGTTCGACATTTGCTAAAGTTGGAGACCCTATCCGCAACTAGTCTCTTGGAGTGAATCACATTGGATATAGCCTATCAATCATGTTTAAATATGATCAACACGTGACGGCTCCTGTTACAAATGTGAATATGTAGGCACATTTCTCAAAGTGGTGAAGCAAAAGCTTTCTCAAGACAGTCGAACAAATGAACTGGTGCTCTACTACCCTAACGTAGGGGATAGTCGAACTAGTCTGAAAACTGAAGGCGGTTATCCATAATGAGCTCTTATATCATAAGGCCGAAAACGGGATTATTGAAGCCGATGTATCGAACACAAACGTTGCAAATTTTGGTCTAAATTTTAAAACTTTTATCCACGGTCCTTGTAACGTTTACATTATATAACTAGATGCGCCAAGGATTATACCATTTTCACCCATGTGTTACCCAATGATATCCATTTAGTCTGATCATGATTTGGAGGGCGGCATCCTTGGCCGAATAGATACTCCCTAGCGTTTCAAGGTATTTTTTTGGTGTAGCTCGGAAGCATAGCGCGACAAAAACATTCATCAGAAAGTCTTCGGAGCAACACCTTGAGCTTCTAGGAAAGTGACGTCGATGAAGGTATGAGTTCGAAATCGCAGTCCTATAGCTGCTGTGCTGGCATATGGTATAAGGGCCCTTTGGCACGATTAACAATAAGCCCGCAATGACGCTAATCGTTAAAACTGGGCCACGAGAGTCATGACTATTAGTAGATAATTCATAGCAACCGTAAGTCGCCTTTGTGCGTGATCAACATGTACCACAAATGATTTAAAGAAATCGTGCCGACGACGGGTATTAGAGTTAGCGCAGAACTTCTCCTTCGATGAAACTACGCTACAAAAGTGTGAACATACTAAGTATTTCTCCCTCTCTTCGCAAGGAGCTACTCTCCATATTTTTTGATCGACCCACAGGAATTTGAGGCAAAAACCGCGGATCTTTCCGAAATGGCCGAAACGTCGATTTCCTTAAATACACATAAACAAAACCTTCCAAAATATTATTTCTTTAAATTTTCGCTTTACAAGACTCTCAGATTCTCATCCGCAAGTTAATGATATTGTTCCAGATCGTCAAACATACCATTGACGTCAGCAGTATGTTTCCATATTCATTAGTTGTGGACAATGTGATACTCTGAAGTCCAGCAATTCAATTCAGAGGTTTTCGCCGATAATTTTGCCGGCGCGCCAGCCACGCCGCTGCCGCGGGCATATAATATAGCCTACGCCGCCGCCGCCGATTAAGTAGCCGGCGTAAATCTCTAGTTCTGGGTCACCCTGGTCCACATTTTGGTCGATATCTCGAGAACGCCTTCACGTATACAACTAACGGCTACTCCCCTTAAAAACTGTCATTAGTACCTTTAATTTGATACCCATATCGAACAAAACGTTATAGAGTCGCCCCTGGTCTACCTTTATGGCGATATCTCGAAAAGCGTCTACCTATAGAACTAGGGCCCACTCCCTTTTAAATAATCATTATCACCTTTCATTTGATACCCATATCATACAAACGCATTCTAGAGTCACCCTTGGTCTACTTTTATGTCGATATCTCGAAAAGGCGACCACCTATAAAACTAAGGCCCACTCCCTTTTAAAACACTCATTAACACCTTTCATTTGATACCCATATCGTACAAACAAATTCTAGAGTCGCGTCTGGTCTACCTTTATGTCGATGTCTCGAAAAGGCGTTCACCTATAAAACTAAGGCTCATTCCCTTTTTAAATACTCGTTAACAACTTTCATTTGGTACCCATATGGTACAAACAAATTCTAGAGTCACCCCTGGTCCACCTTTATAGATATCTTGAAAAGGCGTCCACCTATAGAACTAAGGCCCACTCCCTTTTAAAATACTCATTAACACCTTTCATTTGATACCCATACACATTCTACAGTCATCCCGGGTCCACCTTTATTGCGATATCTCGAAAAGGCGTCCACCTATAGAACTAGGGCCCACTCCCTTATAAAATACTCGTTAACACCTTTCTTTGATACCCATATCGTACAAACACATTCTAGAGTCACTCCTGGTCCACCTCTATGGTCGATATCTCGAAAAGCGTTCGCCTATAGAACTAAGGCCCACTCCCTTTTAAAATACTTATTTACACCTTTCATTTGATACCCATATCGTACAAACAAATTCTAGAGTCACCCCTTGTCCACCTTTATGGTAATATCTCGAAAAGGCGGCCACCTATTGAACTAAGGATCACTCATTTTTAAAATACTCATTAACACTTTTCATTTGGTACCCATTTCGTACAAACAAATTTTAGAGTCACCCCTGGTCCACCTTTATCGATATCTCGATAATCTCTATAGAACTAAGGCCCACTCCCTTTTAAAATACTTGTTAACACCTTTCTTTGATACCCATATCGTACAATCACATTCTAAAGTCACTCCTGGTACACCTTTATGGCGATATCTCGAAAAGGCATCCCCCTATAGAACTAAGCCCCACCCCCTTTTAAAATACTCATTAACACCTTTTATTTGATACCCAAATCGTACAAACGCATTCCAGAGTCACCCATGGTGTACTTTTATGTCGATATCTCGAAAAGGCGACCACCTATAGAACTAAGGCCCACTCCCTTTTAAAATACTCATTAACACCTTTCATTTGATACCCGTACACATTCTAGAGTCAGCCTGTGTCCACCTTTATTGCGATATTTCGAAAAGGCGCCCACCTAGAGAACTAAGGCCCACCCCCTTTCAAAATACTTGTTAACACCTTTCTTTGATACCCATATCGTACAGTCACATTCTAGAGTCACTCCTGGTCCACCTTTATGGCGATATCTCGAAAAGGCGTTCCCCTATAGAACTAAGGCGCACTCCCTTTTAAAATACTTATTTACACCTTTCATTCGATACCCATATCGTACAAACAAATTCTAGAGTCACCCCTTGTCCACCTTTATGGTGATATCTCGAAAATGCGGCTACCTATAGCACTAAGGATCACTTATTTTTAAAATACATATTAAAACCTTTCATTTGATACCCATATCGTACAAACACATTCTAGAGTCACCCCTGGTCTACCTTTATGGCGATATCTCGAAAAGGCGTCCACCTATAGAACTAAGTCCCACTCCATTTTAAAATACTCATTAACACCTTTCATGTGGTACCCATATCTTACATACAAGTTCTAGGGTCACCCCTGGTCCACCTTTATCGATATCTCGAAAAGGCATCCACCTATAGAACTAAGGCCCACTCCCTTTTAAAATACACATTAACACCTTTCATTTGATACCCATACATATTCTAGAGTCAGCCCGGGTCCACCTTTATTGCGATATCTGGAAAAGGCGTCCACCTATAGAACTAAGGCCCACTCCCTTTTAAAATACTTGTTAACACCTTTCTTTGGTACCCATATCGTACAAACACATTCTAGAGTCACTCCTGGTCCACCTTTATGGCGATATCTCGAAAAGGCGTCCACTTATAGAACTAAGGCCCACTCCCTTTTAAAATACTTGTTAACACCTTTCTTTGATACCCATATCGTACAAACACATTCTAGAGTCACTCCTGGTCCACCTTTATGGCGATATCTCGAAAAGGTGTCCCCCTATAGAACTAAGGCCCACTCCCTTTTAAAATACGCATTTACACTTTCATTTGATAGTACAAACACATTCTAAAGTCACCCCTGGTCCACCTTTATGGTGATATCTCGAAAATGCGGCTACCTATAGCACTAAGGATCACTTATTTTTAAAATACATATTAAAACCTTTCATTTGATACCCGTATCGTACAAACACATTCTAGAGTCACCCCTGGTCTACCTTTATGGCGATATCTCGAAAAGGCGTCCACCTATAGAACTAAGGCCCACTCCATTTTAAAATACTCATTAACATCTTTCATTTGATACCCATACGCATTCTAGAGTCAGCCCTGGTCCACCTTTATTGCGGTATCTCGAAAAGGCGTCCACCTATAGAACTAAGGCCCACTCCCTTTTAAAATACTTGTTAACACCTTTCTTTGATACCCATATCGTACAAACACATTCTAGAGTCACTCCTGGTCCACCTTCATGGCGATATCTGGAAAAGGCGTCCCCCTATAGAACTAAGGACCACTCCCTTTTAAAATACTCATTTACACCTTTCATTTGATACCCATATCGTACAAACAATTTCTAGAGTCACCCCTGGTCCACCTTTATCGATATCTCGAAAAGGTGTCCACCTATAGAACTAAGGCCCACTCCCTTTTAAAATACTCATTAACACCTTTCTATTGATTCCCATATCGTTCAAACACATTCTAGAGTCACCCCTGGTCCACCTTTATGGCGACATCCCGAAATGGAGTCCACCTATAGAACTATGACCCACTCCCTTTTAAAATACTCTTTAATACCTTCCATTTGATACGCATGTCATGCAAACACATTCCAGGGTTACCCTAGGTTCATTATCTTACATGGTAATTTTCCCTTATTGTGTCTCCAAAGCTCTCAGCTGAGTATGTAATGTTCGGTTACACCCGAACTTAACCTTCCTTACTTGTTTTATTTTATTACAATTTACGCATTTCTTTATATATTTTCTTATATAATTTTTCATATTTTTCCAGTAATATTTTTGTCTTATTTTATTAGTTGTACGATTGATTCTGAGTGGCCACCATTAACAGGATTATCGTGATATTTTTGAAGAATCTTTTTAATTTTATCATTTTCCGTCACATGCACAACCTCCGGAGTTAATGCAGTTGTTAAATTTTTGAGATCTTTGGTACCTATTTCTTTAAATGTGTCTACTCGAGTATAATTAAACAATTTGTCTCTTAAGGACAACTGTATTTTCTTAATTCACAAATTGCCGGCTTTTTCCATAAGCCTGGTAAAGAATTGGCCTAAGTCAATCTTCGCCTCAACAATTTGATTCTCTACATTTATTTCACTACATATTTTCTTTCCTTTTTTGAAATATAATTTCGGAGGATCGAAAACGAGCTGGACTAGTCTTTTTACTTCACATTTATTAAGCGCTTCGTATACTATATGTTTCTCTTTGTGACTTTTCTTCTCTTCATTTCTATTATTGCTATTACTGGAATTCTTTTTAGTTTGCGATCTGGGAGTGGCTTTCATTATTTTACATGCCTTTACTGACATTTCTTTCAAATCATTGATATATATTCGTGACAGAGCGTCTCCCACGTAATTTTCTTTCCCGGCTATATACTCCACCCCAAAGTCATACTCTTCCAAATCTAATCTAATTCTAGTTAATTTAGATGAACGGGTTTACATTGAGAATAAATATTCCAAAGTTCGATGATCCGTTTTCACTGTGAATTTTCTGCCATAAACATATGGTCTAAAATATATAATGGCCCGTATGGCCCCCAATTCTTTTTCGATCGTGGCTTTATTTATTTCGCCTTTTGTAAATGATCTTGTAGCATAGGTGTTTAGGCAGGATGCCTAAATTTCCGCGTCCGATTGCGATTCCCCTAATGCAACTCTGCAATTCGATTCTCGATACTCGCTTTAATTTATAACCACCCACACCATCACCGCCATATGCGTGTGGGTGCATGTACATGCACGTGTATGGGTGCATTTTGTCAGCACTCATGCATATGCATGTCGTGGTCGATGTGTGAGTGCTTTTCCTCTCCAAAACGGAGGATTTTGTGGGTAAACGATTGTCGCTTTCGATACAACCGGCCTATTGGATTTTAGCCGCCAACCAGCTCATATCTGCCGCCAGCGATCTCTGCCGTATTATTATGTTAATCAGGTAATATTGTAACCTCTTTATAATTCTTAACTCTCCACATTAAAAACTATCTATTATAACGAGAAATGCTCGTCTTCTCTTATTTATTTGCAAATACGCCCGCTTATTGAGATCGACCACGGTGCGCCCACCTACCTTCAAGAGCAAACGCACCCCGGCCGAACATTGGTCCTTACTCCACGAAAAAGGAACTTAAATCACCTAAAAATTACAGTCCACAACACAACACAATTTGCCAAAGGTTTGCCACAGCATATCCCAGCAGAACCACCAAAGTTTATACTATACACGATATTAGCAGCCACCGGAGCCACGGCCATCACATCAATTCCTCCAGCAAAAATAAGAAGTAAGTGTTATATTTCTTGCCACTTTTTTTTTGAGTGTTGGTTATTGAAAAATAAAGAAAAAACACGTATTGTGCTCGAAGAATTGAGATTAAAAAAAAGAGTACACGGTAAAGTTTATTATTGTGAGCGCCAATTGTTTCATTTCTTGTTTCGGAATTTAAATCAGTTGTTTTTCATTTTATTTCGGTCCTTGTGATTATCTGGTCTATCTCCCCACAAGAGGTAAGGTTTTCCAGGCACAACACAAGGAAGAGGGTAACATAACCTCACTTTCAAACAACCTCACAATATATAAAAAATTTTTTGTTGTTTTTGTTTTGTAAATCACAGACACAAAATCAAGTCCAATTTAATTAAGCAGGCGCTCACTTCACTTAAAACATTTTATACACATTTTTCCGCTTATTTTCTATTTCGAAAACAATATCGCACGCACTTTTCCTTGTTTTTACAATTGACCCATTAAACTGCGGAGGCGGCAAGTGGTCCCCCTTTTTTGTTGTTGCCGCTGAGCCAAAAAGTCTGTAAATTAAACGTTTTTGCTGTGGTCACTGCCGTGACAAAAAGTCCATAAAACAAACCTTTTTTTGTTGTCGCTACTCTGAGAAAGTCTGAAATAAAAGTAATAAATATAAAACGTCGAAATTCAAAAGATTTTTATTCACTGCTAGGCCAGGTATCTTAATTAAGAAGATTCTCATTATTTCTAATCGGCAATTTTCTCGTTAATAATCGTAAACAAAACAATGGAAACCTACATCCGGTTAGTAGAATTAATCGCAGAGTTTGAGACAGATTACAGCCTTATTCCGGAAAGCGACCATAGCAAACACACTCTTGCGATACAGCAGGAAGGGTTGCGGTCCTTGTGGAAGAAGGTAAAGCCTGCGTTTGATTCGCTACTGGGATCTGATGAGGTGTCATGGGATGACGTTTTGGCGATAAGAGAGAAGCAAAAAGCAGCATACGCAATCGCATGATGTAGATGCTTAGCGTCTATATCTGCTGAGGCAGAAAAATACAAGAAAGAGGACAAGAACGTCAACCCTGAGCAAGAACCTCATGGGCATAAAATTCGCATCCCTGCTTGCGACACGGAAGTTTTTAAAGGGGATTATCTGTCTTGGCCAACTTTTCGTGACCTGTTCACGGCAATTTATATAAACAATTCTAGCTTGAAAGGGGTGGAAAATTTATTCCATCTCAACAAAAAAACGAAGGGCGGAGCAAAAGACATCGTTAAAAAATGTCCTCTCACAAATGAATGTTTCGAGATGGTCTGGAAAAACTTGTGTGAGAGATACGAGAACAAACGTATCTTAGTAAACACACAACTACAAATTTTATTTAACTTAAAACAGGTAGAAAGTGAGTGTGGCAGTTCAATCAAGAAGCTGCAAAATGATATAAAAAATTGTATTTCGCCCCTCAAATGCCACAAAATTGACACTTCCAATTGGGATGCAATCCTGACTTATCTCTGCTCAACCAAGTTACCAGAGAGCACGTTGGCTCTATGGAAACAAAGTATAGATCATAAAATGGACATATCCAAGTGGGAGCATATGGACAAATTCCTGCCTAATCGGTTTCTGACACTTGAAACAGTGTCTGGTTTTACAGGGCATGCCACTTCGAAAGTGTAAAAACCAAACGCGTCGTGACAATCGCCAGAAACTCCTACGAAAAGACTTAGTGCTTTTCAAACAAAACTATCCAAGCAAACAATAAAATCAATTTGTAAAATGTGTAAATCTCCTGAACACAGATTACGAAAATGTTCACGCTTTTGCGAGTTAACCCCAATAGAAAGGATTAAATTTATAAAATCCACAAGTGGCTGCCTGAATTGTTTATCCCCAGGACATACCGTGACGAAGTGCACCAGTTCCTACAACTGTTCCAAATGACACTCTCGTCACCACACGCTCCTCCATGCTGATAGATCTCAGCAAACTACTGTGCGCAATCCTTTCAAAGATGCGGATAATATCCCAACAACATCGGCACAGGCGCGACAATCTGCAAACCAGAATGTAAAATCCTGTCATGCCAATTCCAGAACAGGCGTGCTATTAGGAACTGCTCGCGTACACATTCACCATAATGGTACCGACTTCTCTGCGCGGGCATTAATTGATTCCGGGTCTGAATGTTTTTTCATGACAGAAAGACTGAAACGCAGAATCAATTTGCCGGCGAGGAAAATGCATGCCCAAGTGTCAGGCATCACCGATGCAGTATCTGCTCAAGTTAGAGAGGCATCCATCATCGAATTACGTTCACCAGTGGATACATGCTTCAGCTTGACTACACCCGTTCTGATTCTAGCCAAACTTACTGGGAATCTGCCATCCTTCCATATCAACACCATGACTATGCAGGCATTCCCAGACTTGGTTCTGGCAGACAAGAGGTTCTACGTCAACGAAGATGTAGACCTCATACTTGGTGGAGACATATATCCCCAAATTATAATGAGCGGTCTGAAAAAGAATGTACTTAATACACTTCTGGCCCAAGAGACAGTGTTCGGTTGGATACTAACCGGTCGAATAGAAGCACCGAGTCCAACGAAGAGCATCGTGTCATTTCACAACGAGGTTGCGTTGGACAACCAATTAAAAGATTTCTGCGAGTTTTTTTCCCAAAATAAAATGCTTATTGAAGAAAAAAGGTATTGTGAACAGTTATTTAAAGAAATAATAAAACGTGATAAAAATTGGTGATATACAGTTTCTCTGCCATTCAGGCAGGATTACACTGAGAATATTAATTTAGGACCATCCCTAAAGCGAGCATGTTCACAATTCTTCCGGAATGAAAGGCGATTATTAAAAACTAAGATTTAGGCAAAGAGTATGTTCGAGTGCTGTCAGAATACGAAACGCTCCGACATA
This sequence comes from Eurosta solidaginis, assembly GCF_040869045.1. Lineage (NCBI taxonomy): Eukaryota > Metazoa > Arthropoda > Insecta > Diptera > Tephritidae > Eurosta > Eurosta solidaginis. The sequence goes on along the minus strand of NC_090324.1, from coordinate 24,974,210 downwards.
TGAGAAAAATCAAGAACAATATACCATCCGACGATACGGATAATTATTTCCTGCCCCATCACGCCGTGGTAAAGGCGGAAAGTACCACTACCAAGGTGCGCGTCGTCTTCAACGTGTCAACGACGGCAAATGGCATTAGTCTAACGACATACCCCACCCACGTCCAGTACTCCAAGCATAATTGCCGTTTTAATTCTACGTTGAAGACTGTGCCTCTTTGTCTTTAATAGTGACATCGAAAAGATGTATAGGCAAATTTGGGTGACCGATAAGCACGCCAAATTTGAAAGAATTGTCCATCGAACATCCCCCAACGAACCCATCAGTCTTTACGAACTAAAGACTGTCACATTTGGTGTAAACTGCGCCCCTACTTCGCGATACGATCACTTCTGCAATTGGCTGATGATGTAGAAAATACCCACCCAATAGCATCGAATATACTACGAGAAAGTATGTATGTCGACGACGTTTTATCGGGAGGACATACAATCGCGTCAACCATCAGAGCAAGAAACGAGATTCGCGAAGCATTACACTCAGCTGGTTTTCTATTGCGCAAGTGGACATCAAATTATGATAAAATCCTTCAGGACATCTCCACAACGGATCTGCTCAGCGAGGACTTCATAGCGTTCGAAGAGGCTAGGTCGGTGAAGGCACTTGGAATACGATGGAACGCGCACTCAGACATATTTTACTTCAAAGCAGGAGCTTTAGAGAATGGCGAGAACATCACCAAACGCGCAATCCTATTCCCTATAGCCAAACTTTTCGACCCTTTAGGCTGGCTAGCACCAATTTCCATAGTGGCAAAAACACTAATGCAGAATATCTGGTTGGAAGGCACCGGTTGGGACGAGCCTGTCTCCCCAACTACCTTAGAACGGTGGGAAAACTTCACTCAACACTATAACAAAATAGATGACATTAGGGTACCCCGGTGGGTAAATTTTTCATCGGAAGACGACATAGAAATCCACGACTTCTGTGACGCTTCCGAGAAAGCATTGCGGCACCGGTATACATGCGCGTGAAAAGAGACGACCAGGTTTTCATACACTTAATTTTAGCAAAAACCAGAGTAGCTCCTGTGAAAACAATCTCGCTACCACCTTTAGAACTCTGCGGCGCCGTGCTGCTCGCAGAAATCATGGAATCAATATTCCGAAACATACATTTGGGACCAGCAAAAGTTCACCTCTGGACGGATTCAACCATCGTACTGGCATGGATACGCAAGCCGCCCTGTACTTGGTCAACCTTCGTCGCACATCAAATCACCAAGATCCTCGACATGGTCGGTAACAAGGACTGGCTTCACGTGGACTCGGAATCTAACCCAGCGGATTTAGGAAGCAGAGGACTACTAGCGTCAGATTTGATCAACAATTCGTTGTGGTGGCAGGGTCCTTCTTGGCTACAAGAAGACAATTCTCACTGGCCAGCACAAGATGCCGATTACAACACGTCCGTTGAGGAAAAGAGGGCATAAATCATATGCCACGACAAGGGTAGATCATATAGATATTCTTGCCCGATTCTCAGATTTTCCACGAGCTTTGAAAGTCCTATCTTATCTTAGGAGATTCTATAAAAGGACGCGTCCTAAAACTAAGCAGTGTTCCAAGAAAAGTCGTGCATAGTCTTTGTCGATGAGATTAAGGCAACGACTCAAGCATTAATAAGAGTCTGCCAGAGACAATTCTACGATACAGCATATTTAAAATTAAAAAATAACGAACCTATTGATCGGAAGAGTGAAATACTGCCACTCAACCAATACATCGACAAAGATGATATAATTAGAACAGGGGGATATATAGGGGCTTCAAAATACATGCCATACAAAGAGCGTCATCCGATCGTCTTGCCTTACAATTGCAGGCTGTCTCGCCTTACAGTAATGAAGACTCATCATGATTATCTTCATGGCGAGAACCAGCTCATGATCGGTCTTATCGGAACCCAATATTGGATTCCGAATGTCAAGACCATGATCAGAGCCATCATCCACAATTGCAAAACCTGCATTATTCGCAGAAAACAGGCGCAGTCCCAACTTATGGGTATCCTTCACTGCGAACGTACTACCTTTACCCGCGCGTTCACCAATACCGGGGTAGATTTCGCGGGTCCTTTCGACATCAAAAGCTACCGCGGTAGGGGATGTCGACTATCCAAAGGCTATGTAGACCTTTTTGTCTGTTTCTCCACTAAGGCAATACACTTAGAAGCCACTAGCGACCTTAGCACCCCATGCTTTCTCGCAGCTTTATCGCGTTTTATCGCGAGAAAAGGATGTCCGAAAAATATCTACTCCGACAATGGTACGAACCTTTGCGGGGTTTCAAGGTCCCTACGATCGGAATTCAAAGCCTTTTTGGCAGAAAGCCGAGACAAAACAATCTCCAAGTATAGCCATCAAGCATTAACTTGACATTTTATTCCCGCCGCCGCTCCACATATGGGCGGCCTGTGCGAAGCGGGAGTGAATAGCTTCAAAAGCCACTTCAAGAAGATCGCGTCTTCCCATAAGTATATCATGGAGGAGTTCCAAATACTTTTGTGCACGCCCACTCAGTCCAGGGTCAAATGACCCAACGGATCTGGAACCACTAACCCCACGACAGTTCCTAACCGGCAGCCATCTTCTAGATCCGCCAGAACCGGACGTGAACGAAGCCCCCTCCTCCACAGTAAACCGATGGCAGAAGCTCAAAGCTCTCCATCACACCTTCTGCCGGTGATGGAAAACCGAATATCTTTCCGAACTTCAAAAACGAGTGAAGTGGAAACATTCGAAACCGAATCTTAAGGTGGATGATCTAGTTGTCATCAAAGAGGACAACTTATCTCGCAATGAATGGAGGCTGGGTAGAGTGGTCAAGGTACACCCCGTCGAAGATAACCGAGTACGTGTAGTTGGCCTTCTGACAGAGAAGAGCCAGGTGAAACGACCACTGGTTAAACTGATCCTCCTCCCAACGGAGGAAATGGATTGCGAGAAGGCCAATAGCTCCTCCGAACAATCCCTCCTTTCCTCTCCCTCACTCCCTTCCGAACCCCACCTTCCTATCGAGAACCAAATCAAACCCAAATTCACTCGCTCACCCAGAGCGAGGACACCAGAAAATATCCCACAATCGACTCGCTCCCCCGAGCGAGGACACCATCCCAATTCACTCGTTATCCCATAACGAGGACAACAGAAAAGCCTACCGCAGAAGGGCGAACTGATCTGCCAAAGAAAACAGCTGCACTCGTTGCGCGCAACGAGGCCCATCGCAAGCCTAACGCTGATAAGAAAACTCATCTGCCTCAGATATTAGCAGTGTTAGATTAGTTATAATTTCAGAAATCCGAATTAAGTCAGTCCGAATATTTAAGAACAGCACTTGACTATTCCAAACTTCGAATGCAAGCCGCAAAACATGCAAATAATTTTAAAAATCTAAGCATTCAGCTTCATAGCTCTGTAATTTTTGTTGCAAGGAAACGCATGCATGCATAAATGCTATCCAACTGCATGCAGCGTCGAAACATTGTTTTTTTTTTTTTTTGAATAAATTTTAAAAATATTTGTGGGCGCGTATTAGAAGTCGACCTTCTGTTATATTAATTCCGTATGTTCGGACCATTCGTCTCCATTTGAGAATTTGGAGAATCGGTTTATTGTTGGAATATTATACATATTCGGACCTCGTGAGGTAGTATCAAAGAATGTATTCCGAATATTCTAAATTAACGGTTTATCCGGAAAGCTTCCATGAATACATAACGGAAAGGAGCTTTCCGAAATTTCAGAATAAAAAGGTGAATACTCCCTGTGTAACAGGACCGCACAAAAGCTTGACTCTTTTGTCAAAATCAAGGGGGAATATAAAGTTCTAAGACAATAAGCCATTTTCTTTTAGTTTTGTTTTTTTTTGTCAGTTCATTGCGGCTGCTGAGTGTCGTATCACCCCATGACGGCTGCCTGTTCAAGATCAAGCTATCTCAAAATGTTTGTCAAAAATTTCCCGAGTCAAGATTTGTCACAAAACCGCCCCAGATTAGAGTTAGATTAAAGAACGCTTCATCTCGGAATGCTTTTCATTAACTTTTTCTTACGACAAAATTGCATTACATAAAATCTATTATTAAACAAAGAGAACTGGGTTGTGGTAGATTAAGCAATGATTGGCGTAAAGATGGCACACAAAGCTTTAAATCAGATGGTTTCAATAGGTTTGGACCATCAAGAATTTACTGAGGCGTTGTAACCACATCCCAAATGAAAGTAAGTCTTGCTGCGATTGTGTCAACAGTTTTTGTCATGCCTTGCATAGAAGCTACGTCTGGAATGTCTAGGTTGATGTAGATAATGTCCACTTGCAAAACGAACCGTCAGCGGTTTAAGTAAGGGGCCTAGGATATACTCGTAATGCATTGCTCTTTAAAAGTGGGAGAGTTGCTGATATGGCCATCCATTTTCCGGTTTGCAACCAAACACGAAGTTGTGCTGCATTTCTTTTTTTTTAAGACAACTAAATTAGCCTGCCTTCACTATCTATTGACGAGAATCCCTTTCCCTGAACCATTTCCATCCAACTTCTTTACGTACAATATTTAGCATTATTACTGGCCAAATTCTAAAGCCAAACTCCAAAAGGGCAAATAAAACATTACTCACCGTCAATTCAAATCATCATTATCCAATTGATGCGGCTTTTGTACGCAAAAGTCATGCAACAGATGTTGCAATGATTGCGCTTCTTCATTAATTAGTTTGGACAAGTAGGAGAGTCATTTTGAGCAATATGATAAACCGCAGACATTTGCGTTCATAGCAAAATATGGGGGTTTTCGTTCCGCCAATTCAATGCACGTGATACCTAATGACCAAACAACTACCTTTCCATCATATTGACCTTCGTCCATTGCTATATTACCAATATTTTGCATGTTTTGGGTTTGTTTATATTACAGACACAGCAATCTAATAAGGGATTTGTAATGCTCATATTAAGACACAAATTTCTTTGTATGTATACTATATTATAAGTCATACTTGTAATTCCTCATAACATATCCTACTTCAAAGGCACTGAACTCTTGGTACTTTCTGATTGTGAACTCATACTTTTTTCCGCTGGTATCCGGTCCGCCTATTCCTTCATGCCAGGTAGTTCCTTGGCTAATAGATCCTCACGCCAACCCGGCTGAGTACATTGTTGTTGTTGTTGTAGCAATGTTCCTTACTGCTCATGTAGTACTTGTTCAACATCACGCACAGTTTCACTTCCATCACCATCCACACTGCCCGTCTTCATGATATTCAATATTTCGTGCTTTAATGCCTTGGCCAATAGCTGAAGCTCCTTGTCGGTAATGAGTTTTTTAACATTTGCTTCCAGTGTATATAAATTACGATCATCCTCGCCAGGAAACAACGCACGCATTGCATTTGCCAAACTAGCGGAGGTAATTCGAGCAGAGGACTTCCATTGCTAGAGGACTGGATAGTGCACATCATCTATGCACTAAAACTTGCGCCAATTGGGGAACGATTGTTTGGGAGTAGTACAACCACAATTAGAAAAAAAAGCTGAAAGTAAGATGACAAAAACATTTTCTCTTGTAGTTTTCGTTTCAATTCTGAAGGCCATTTTTTGTGCCACTCACGGAATAGTTTGACCCTATATTGAAATAAACTCATTGGTTTATTTTGAATAGCAGCATGGTTTACAGCATTCACCATTCCGTTCATGTAGACTTCACCGGGGCTTCCTTGTAGCAAGTATGCCACCAACATCGGCACAAAGTCATCACGCTGCAACTCACTCCACTCGTTAAACCACTGTGTGATATAACGGAACTCCCCATCAATAGATAAGTTATTCATAGACATTGGTATGCTTCTTTTGCGGAAAACCAAAAGCCAAGGCAATAGTGTTCTTAGATTTATGGCATCACACATTTTCAACAATCTAATATATCGTCAACGTCAACAAGCAAATCTTTCAACAGGTGCTAAGCACTGTTAATACAACAACAGCAAATCTTTCAACTTAACGATTCCGATAAATTGTTAACTATAACCCGAATATATTAACTGGTTCTAAGTAAATCTTATTGCGATCGCATACGAATGCATGTAAAATATATAGCTTTGCTATTGTTTAGCAATTAACTGATTTCATTATCTTTTTTTTTTTTTTAAGCCGAAGAGCTTCAAAATTTGGCAACTATCAAAGAGCCAATATGTGCTCGTTCACTCCACAAATGCAAATGTTAGATGTAGTAATGTTGGTTGAATCAACTCTTCTCACATTGGATTGGTTAACCCTGCTCAGTGACAAAATATTTTCAGCTTGCCAGCGATTTTGCAAATTTAGGTTATAGGCCAGATGGAATGCATGCTATTTGTACCTTCCACGGAGAGGATAGTTCACATTCTTCGTTTAGGTGTAGTTTTTCGCCGTATATCTCGATTTTACCGGCTAAAGGTGTCATCTTAACATGGATTAGTTATGCTTATAACTGTATAACTAAGAAAAGAAAAAGTTGCATTATTAATAAACTTTCAACAATATTTTAATTCAAATCTTAAATTCTACTTAGCATTAGTTTTTCTCCAACGACCACAATGTAGAGTAAGTTGGGTAAATATGGACCACCCTTAGCTTTTTCTGGAATAAAAACCTATATTAAAAGCTATTCAGTTCGTTTTTTTATTTTGCAATTTTTCGAAAATATTACGAATTCAGTATGCAATAAGAAATAGTCAATAAAATAAAATACATAAAAGATATTATTAAAAAATTTAAGGCACTTCAATTTTAGCCATAGCAAAAATGTGCGCATAATATGGACCATCCCGTGTTAAATATGGACTACGGTGGCCCATATTAAAATGAGTTTCGGAGCAGCAAATTCGCAAATGAAATATTCTTTTTCATTTCCTGAACAAAGTTCATTTGACCACATTGCGAGGATGTAGATGGTTCCTAAGGAATAGGTTCAATTATATTAATATTTTGGTCTGATTCCGGCAATTGATCAGTGTATGCAGGTGATACAGAAGTTTGATTTCTGTTTTCTATGCTGCCTACGGGTGCTTCAACTTCTTCTGATGCCAAAAAGTCATGGTCGTTAAATATTTGACTATTAAAAGTGTATATTCCGGTTGAAGAAACCGTTTGACAGCTGTTTCACCGCATGTACGGTCGACCAAATAATTCAATAATGTCATATTTTCATTATTCATATTTCATATTTTCTTTATTCAGTCTATGATTTACAATAATCTTACAGACTAGATTATCAAAAATGTCTTATATATAAGTAGAAGGTGTTACAAAATGTACATAATATAGAGAACTAGCAGACCCGGCAGTCGTTGTTCTGCCCTAAATTTGGTCTATCTGCATATACTTTATTTATTTATTTAAATATAGTAATCTTTGAAATACAATGTTTCTTACAGACTACATAACGAATTAAATATATTTACAAAATAATTGTTTAAGTTAAAAATTCATTTAATTGTAATTTGAATTTAGATTTTCCAATTGAGAAATCTATATTCAAAGAATTTGAGAACAAATTAAACTCTCGTAAGTTTCTGATGAGAGGAGCATAATATGCATAGTTAGTCCTCACGCATTCAATAAAAAACAAATCATTACTTCTTAGGTTCCTCTGTGGAACTAAGAAGTTAATTCGTTGTAAAATAGTCGGAGCGTCTACTATGCCTTGAATGATGTCAAACACAAAGCTAAGCGAAAGCAAGATTCTTCTGTTATCCAACGTCTTCAGGTTAATAAGGAGACATCTAGCATTATAAGACGGAATAGGCTCTTCAAAGTTTAATCTCCGCAGAGCAAATTTTATGAAGGTCTTTTGTACCCGTTCTCAGCCAATACCAACACCTGATTTCCAAATATTTTTTCAAAGGCCCCATGAAAGTTTTGTCAAGGGGTTGAATTTGGTGGCTTGAGTGGGCAGGAATCCAGAGAATGCGCACGTGATTTTTTCTAGCTAGCTCTATGATTTCAATGTTTCTTATATGACTTGCACGGCCATCTAAAATTAGTAATACCGGAGATGATTTAGAAGGTTTTACTACTGAAAGGAAGTGCTTGAACTATTTGGTGAATTAATTAGTTTGAACCCATCCAGAGGGATGATTAGCATGTATGAATCCAGGAGGTACTCCTTTCATTAGAAGAGGATTGTCTCTATTTCGGGGAAAAATGAACATGTGTGGTATGAACGATCTACCTGCACTAATACATAAAATGGCTGTAATGAAAGATCCTCTTTCAGCTGAAGCAAGGGCACGAATTTGCTTCCTGCCTTTCAGAGCCAAGTTCATCAACATTATACATATTATTGGGGGAAAATTTATATGTTTCCACCTCTGGTTGGTTGACGGAACGATAAAGGTGGGTGGCGCCTAAGAAACAAACGCAACCAACCTCTTCCTGCTGTTTCCTCCGCTAGGGTTTGGTAAATTGTTTTTTAGAGCCACTTGAAAAGCTAGTGATCTTATGCCATTGCTCGTTAGACTGAAAAATTTCGCCTCCATGAGCAATATATATTCTACAAGAGAATCTTCAAGTTCTGGAGGCAAAACTGGTTTCCTTCCTAGCATAGCTGCCACAACTTCATCAATAGGTCGTCCATCATCAGCAAATAAATGGCGTAATGTGGTTATAGGTACATTATATTCCTTAGACGCCTTCAGGAACCCTATCTTCTTCATTTTTACATCTGAGATTGCCTTAGTCACATTCTCTTTGCTCCACGCCTGTCGTTTTTTGGAAACTTGAGCCGGATTTTAAGTCATTTTAATCCTTCAAAAGAAAAGAAAAAACGTTAAGTACTCGTCTTAATAAAAAGTTGTCAAATATGGCCTACTGGTCCCTATTATCAACATCGTAATGGGCCATATTATCCGCGCTAAGTAATTTTCCAAACCTTCTCATTTTTCTACAGATTACGAGTTGTTAATTAAAATTTAATTCCACTTCCAGAAATATATATTTATTCACTACACTTTTAACACGATAACACATATTTCTTTTTTCTTTTTTGCCTTTCCTGCCGGTATACTTATACCAGTGCGCGGACCTTTTTAAACAAGGGAATGGTGGTAGACGAAAAAATTAAAATAGTAGTAGTTGGTAGATTTTGTCTAAGAAGACAACAGCTAGAGTCAATATTTGTACAAAACAATTCATAATTTAATGAAAAACAAATAACGCACATTTCACGGAAATAACCCTTTTACAAACATGTAAACAAGGCAAGAAATACATGTAAATTCGTATATAAATAGCGTATGCCTATATAATACTCACCGTTTTGGAATTGCATTTACTTAAAACGTTCATTTTTCGCTCAAATTTTATCACAGAAACTGACGAAAATAACGCAGGAAAATATTTGCGTACTCATTTGCTACATTTATCTCATAATTTGTACACAAATTTTTTCAAAATTGGTTAGTGTCACCTCTAAATGTTATTTGGGTGGGCTCGGCAATTAAATACGTTTACCAAATGATCGCAGCAATTGTTTTCAATGCGAAAATATTGCAATGTTGGCAGATTTTAGGCTTTGGTGGTGAAAGATAGTAGAAGTGCTAAGAATTGAAGGGTTGGATTTTATATAAGGTGCCACGATTTTCAAACTTTTGTTGATTTGTAGGGGTAAAAGGGGTCCTAAAAATCACAAAATTATCATCCGCAACTCTAGGAAATTCTTAGTTTATGAAATATAAGCGTTTAAAAATGTAAATTTCACCGAACAAACTTAATGCGTTCTGACCGATTTCTTTAAAATACCGCACTTGGAATAAGTTCAAATCATTAAACTGAGTTATTTTAGCCACTACCGATGTTAACGACTAAGCCACAACGATTTTTAATTTAATAATTAACGAAACTTAAAACTGAAAAAATACACCAGCGTCGACGAGTTCGTTTGTTTATTTTATAATCGAATTGTCATCTGCAACCGAAATAATATGGCAGAGCGAGTGTATTTTGAACGAGTAGACTGTTCGTTTATGTGTTAAGGGGCTGCCAGACCTGAAGGTAAGAATATTATGGAAAGGGTTGGATTTTATATAAGGTGCCACTATTTTCAAACTTTTGTTGATTTGTAGGGGTAAAGGGGGTCCTAAAAATCACAAAATTACCATCCGCAGCTCTAGGAAACTCTTAGTTTATGAAATATAAGCTTTTTAATTTCCAAATTTAGTAAAATTTCAACTTAAGTCCTGCACTTAAAATTCGGGTCGCACATGTCGATAGCAATATCAAAAGACGCACATTTGCGTCAAGATTCAGAATCCGAAAGCAGAAACTACATTTTTTATCTCGGTTAAAAGTTATTCGCGGAAAACCCGTCGGTACTATTGTCGCTTTTTTCGTTGTTGCAATTAAACAAACGAAAACAAATGAAGGTGGTGAATAGTGTTGCCAGCTCCGCAACAATATCTTTTTAACTTGTAGAAGATTATAAGGTGGTGACACGTCGACATAAATGCAAACAAACATACACTATCGATGTATTTTGTTTTGTAATTATCTGAATAATTTGAAATTAATGTATTTGGCAGCGATTTAGTTTAGCACCCCCCGAGTTCGGGGTTAAACTTGGTATCAAATGAAAGAGGGAGTTCTCCCGATCATAAATATATATAACTTAAAGTGCGCATACTTATAGTTTACGAGTTATTTGATGTTAAAATTTGCAAATTTAGCAAATTTCTATAGCACTCTCACTTACAATTTACACATCTTTCAAAACCTTTATGCTCATAAATATCTATATAAATTGGCAACGATACACTTAAATTTCATTTTAGTATATTTCACATATAATTCTTGCATTGTTTTTACTTAATTTAAATGTTTTTATTAAATAAATCGCGCTTTTGTAGCAACATTCACATTTATGCATGTATATATTTTATCGATGATATTACAAAGCTGTGCTGCCACATCAACAAAGAAAAAACAAATATAAATATTAACGTGCCACCTTTCAGTTAATAAAGAAAAAGGAAAATATATATTTTTACTACTATGCGGAAGGACATCACCGTGGCGGTAGCCACGGTTATACCACACACCCGGACTTGGCATGGCGTAGTCCAGGATTATTTTAAATAAGCGCGGCCGAAGGCCGCCTACGCGGAAAGGTGTTCTACGCAGAATTACTGTGCATGGCGCAGCCGGTGTTGGATCGGCTAACATAACAATAAACATAAGAGTTATAAGGTAATATGCGGAAGGACATCACCGTGGCGGTAGCCACGGTTATACCACACACCCGGACTTGGCATGGCGTAGCCCAGGGTTATTTTAAATAAGCGCGGCCGAAGGCCGCCTACGCGGAAAGGTGTTCTACGCAGAATTACTGTGCATGGCGCAGCCGGTGTTGGATCGGCTAACATAACAATAAACATAAGAGTTATAAGGTAATATGCGGAAGGACATCACCGTGGCGGTAAAAATTGAGCCGTTATAGATAGAACATTGGATCAAATTGTGAATGGTGCTAAACGGGGATGGCTATCTAATGCAAAAATATAATTTAGAAAATCTTGCGCAGTTCAAGAGATGGCGCTAAATCGGGTTTCGGGGTCATATGTGTACCGATAAACTTCATTTTTTCATTGAAGGGTTAATTATGGAACTCTCAATCAAATTGTCGTTTAATCTACAAATGGATACCCAAATATTGACCAAAAAATATTTCCTATCCTGCTTGGTTCAAGAGATATGCACACTAATCGGTTTCTAATCAGCACTGATCGACTAACCCATCAGTGTGCGGTAGAAATTGAACCGGTATAGATAGAACATTGGATCAAATTGTGAATGGTGCTAAACGGGGATGGCTATCTAATGCAAAAATAAAATTTAGAAAATATTGCGTAGTTCAAGAGATATGGCTCCAAATCGGGTTTCGGGATCATATGTGTACCGATAAACTCCATTTTTTCATTGAAGGGTTAATTATGGAACTCTCAATCAAATTGTCGTTTAATCTACAAATGGATACCCACATATTGCCCAAAAAAAATTCCCTATCCTGCTTGGTTCAAGAGATATGCACACTAATCGATTTCTAATCAGCACTGATCGACTAACCCATCAGTGTGCGGTAGAAATTGAGCCGTTATAGATAGAACATTGGATCAAATTGTGAATGGTGCTAAACGGGGATGGCTATCTAATGCAAAAATATAATTTAGAAAATCTTGCGCAGTTCAAGAGATATGGCGCCAAATCGGGTTTCGGGGTCTTATGTGTACAGATAAACTCCACTTTTTCATTGAAGGGTTAATTATGGAACTCTCAATCAAATTGTCGTTTAATCTACAAATGGATACCCACATATTGCCCAAAAAAAAAATTTCCTATCCTGCTTGGTTCAAGAGATATGCACACTAATCGGTTTTTAATCAGCACTGATCGACTAACCCATCAGTGTGCGGTAGAAATTGAGCCGTTATAGATAGAACATTGGATCAAATTGTGAATGGTGCTAAACGGGGATGGCTATGTAATGCAAAAATAAAGTTTAGAAAATCTTGTATAGTTCAAGAGATATGGCTCCAAATCGGGGTTCGGGGTCATATGTGTACCGATAAACTCCATTTTTTCATTGAAGGGTTAATTATGGAACTCTCAATCAAACTGTCGTTTAATCTACAAATGGATACCCACATATTGCCCAAAAAAAATTTCCTATCCTGCTTGGTTCAAGAGATATGCACACTAATCGGTTTCTAATCAGCACTGATCGACTAACCCATCAGTGTGCGGTAGAAATTGAGCCGTTATAGATAGAACATTGAATCAAATTGTGAATGGTGCTAAACGGGGATGGCTATCTAATGCAAAAATATAATTTAGAAAATCTTGCGCAGTTCAAGAGATATGGCGCCAAATCGGGTTTCGGGGTCATATGTGTACAGATAAACTCCATTTTTTCATTGAAGGGTTAATTATGGAACTCTCAATCAAATTGTCATTTAATCTACAAATGGATACCTACATATTGCCCAAAAAAAATTTCCTATCCTGCTTGGTTCAAGAGATATGCACACTAATCGGTTTTTAATCAGCACTGATCGACTAACCCATCAGTGTGCGGTAAAAATTGAACCGTTATAGATAGAACATTGGATCAAATTGTGAATGGTGCTAAACGGGGATGGCGTGAAACTTTAAAGCTTTCCATTTAAACTTGGCTATAGATGCGTCAATCTACAAGGCTCCGAGGAAACCCTTTTCTTTCCTAAAGTTAAAATTTGTGAGATTTCCCACTTCATGTACGAAACATAGAAAAATTTCCGCCTGCGGCGCTTTTCTTTTATAAAATTCAAATTTGTGAGGTTTTCCTATTTCATGTCCAAAAAATGCGACGCTTTTCTTTAATAAGCTTTAAATTCCAGATGTCTTCGATTTCATGTAAAAAAGCTAACAAAATCAATATGGTAAACAAAATGAATTGAATAAGCATTAGGTCTGAGACTTATGGCAGGATTTTGTAGCCTTTGACAGACATAGAGGAAGATTTGCAAATATGCTTTGGTTATTTCAAAGCGAAGTAAATAAAGTTGTATTGTTTATTTTATGGCGGTGTCAAAGCGAAGTAGCGCAGAAAAAGCACTTATGTCAGTTGAAGTCGTACGCGAAGCCGATGGCAAAAATAGTTATACCGTACAAATCTGGCACTATCAAATACTCGTTGATAGTTTAACGAATACGCATGTATGCATTCCTTGTTTCGTTTGTTTAATTTCAACAACGAAAAAAAGCGATAATTGTACCGGCCGGTTTTTCGCTAATAACTTTAAAAATGTTTAAAAAAAAATAGTTTCCGCTAATGAATTCTGAATCTTGACGAAAATACGCGTCTTTGGATACTAGTTTCGACAAGTTCGACGCGAATTTTAAGTGCAAAACTTAAGTCGTAATATTACCAAATTTCGGTATTTAAGAGCTATTTTTTCATAAACCAAGAGTTTCCTAGAGTTGCGGATGATAATTTTGTGATTTTTAGGACTCCCCCCACCCCCGAAAAAAAAAGTTGGAAAATCGTGGCACCTTATATAAAATATTCCCCGAATTGAAAACGGGTCAAAAAGTAAACTAAATGGTAAAGTCCGTGCACTGGCCCTAATTATACTTATCCCAACGTATTTACATATATTTATTTTGTTTTTTTTAGTGCTGCGCCAAATGACGCATTTTTTTTTTTTTTTTTTTTTTTTACCGTCGGTACTGTTTGGTTTTTTGCTGGGGGCAGGACTTGTTGTTTTCAACAACAGTCATGATTAAGGATTCGGTTATGAGAAAAAAAAGGGCGAAATTCGAAAAATCTCGAAAAAGTGAAAAATTACAAAAAAAAACTTTAAAAATTTTTCGAATTTTTTTCAAAAAGTACATTAAAAAACAAATTAAAAAAAAAGATCCCACACGGTCAATTTTTGAAAATTTCGAGTCCCGAAATTAAAGAGTCTCGAAATGAAAAAGTCCCGAAATGAGATAAAATCAACTTTTCTACGGCACTAGTGCGCCATCTCGCATGACAAAAATACACAATGTATATGGGGTATTCCATCCCATTTCGACCAATTTTGAACCCAACCCCTTTAGAATTGGCTGAAAGTTTTTCTTCTTTTTCTAGCTTACGAAAGACGTTTTTCAAATTTTTTCATCCAACTCAAAAAAAGTTATGAGTTTAAAAAAAAAAACACCGTTTTTGTTTTCAAAATGCTATAACTTTTTCAAAAATTGACCGTTTGGGATCTTTTCTTTAAATTTGTTTTTTAATGTACTTTTTGGAAAAAATTCATAAAATTTGTAAAGTTTTTTTTGTAATTTTTCAGTTTTTCGAGATTTTTCGAATTTCGCCCTTTTTTTTCTCATAAAAACTTCAATCAATTCTGCAATCATCCCCACTAATCCCGGAATGGGCCGAGAATTTTTTTTTTATTTCATTGAAAAAAAACTTTAAATTTTTTTTGTATTTTTTCCGAAAAGTACATTTAAAAACATATTAAAAAAAAAACGATCCCAAACGGTCAATTTTTGAAAAAGTTATAGCATTTTGAAAAAAACACCGTTTTTTTCAAAATATTTAAAACTTATTTTGAGTTGGAAAACGGTGTTTTTTTCAAAATGCTATAACTTTTTCAAAAATTGACCGTTTGGGATCGTTTTTTTTTTTTTAAATATGTTTTTAAATGTACTTTTCGGAAAAAATACAAAAAAAATTTTATAGTTTTTTTTTCAATTAAATAAAAAAAAATCCTCGGCCCACTTCGGGATTAGTAGGGATGATTGCAGAATTGATTGAAGTTTTTTATGATAAAAAAAGGGCGAAATTCGAAAAATCTCGAAAAACTGAAAAATTACAAAAAAAAACTTTAAAATTTTTTTTGAATTTTTTCCGAAAAGTCCATTTAAAAACAAATTTTTTTAAAACAAAGATCCCAAACGGTCAATTTTTGAAAAATTTATAGCATTTTGAAAACAAAAAGGGTGTTTTTTTTTAATTTCATAACTTTTTTTGAGTTGGATGAAAAAATTTGAAAAACTTCTGAAAAACGTCTTTCGTAAGCTAGAAAAAGAAGAAAAACTTTCAGCGAATTCTAAAGGGGTTGGGTTCAAAATTGGTCGAAATTTGATGGAATACCCCATATACGTTCGCATGCTATAAATTCACATCAGCTCTATTAAAAAAAACAAAAAAGAAACAAGCGACAGGGTGGCACATTGGTACGTAACATTTAGCATAATGGTACGTGCAGATAGAACGCGACGTGGAGAACTCCTCGCCAATTGAGGAAATTCATGTCAGGGAATGGTAAATAATACAATTCGGCTTGGGGAAATTGTATTTAATATTCGGTTTAAACCACCTAGACTTTATCAACCACTTTATATAAGCACATTCAGTTGCTGGATTTCGAATTTAATTACGATTTTCACTATTCGTCACGAGCTTTCGCTTTCACGCTTCTCTGAAAAGAAAATTTTTCGCTTCTTAGCACCGCAAAGACAGTGGTAAGGGTGAACCGCTCCACGCAATGAAATATCTACTGACTAACTTAAATGCGCAATGATTTGGGTGAGTGGCTTGGAAACATGTCCGTTCCAACCTTCCACGCTTATCACCAAAACAAGTAATTTTGCGCGGGTGGCTTGGAATCACGTTCATTCCAACCTCCCACACACCGCAATTCTACTGTTTTTGTTAAATATGCATGAGCTGTTCGAAATCACGTCCATTCCGACAGCACTAATTAATAATATAATACATAATTTATAATATATATGCACGGTAGCTAGAACGAGCCTCACCCAACCAACCTCACGGCCACTCGCCCCGGCACATCCATAAGCTGCCACAACTCCTCGTACAAAAGAAAGGCAGTCACCCGGAGAGCGATCCGATACGTCAGACGCTGGAACGGAGACCTCGGCCTCTTCGTCCAGCCTCAGGAAAACCTAAACAAAAACCGCGACTCTGGAACGGAGACCTCGGCCTCTTCGTCCAACCAAAAAACAGCCCATCTGGAACGGAGACCTCGGCCTCTCCGTCCAACAAAAGGAGAAAACAAAAACTTGCGAGTCTGGAGCGGAGACCTCGGCCTCTTCGCCCTGCCCTATAGACCTTCTACTTATATTGCGTATGGAATTCATATAGTTAAGGATTGTTAATTAATGGCAAGAAATATTCACTTGTATTTTTATATAACCGTTCATTTTCTTCCTAGTTTAGGTGGCATGCAGTAATCCGCCACGCTGGCGAGCTCCTCATCTAGATTAAGTTTAGTTTGTAAATCTTATATTCATTTTTCTCGTTTCAGCGGAGATCGGTGGTGGTAAACGATGTTGCGTATCGCAAGGGGGGCGGCATATTTGGTCATGATGCCTAACTTTTCCGCATCGGATTGCGATCCCCCTAATGCAACTCTGCAATTCGATACTCGATTTAATTTATAACCACCCACACCATAACCGCCATATGCGTGTGCGTGCATGTACATGCACGTGTATGGGTGAATTTTGTCAGCACTCATGCATATGCATATCGGGGTCGATGTGTGAGTGCTTTTCCCCTCCAAAATGGAGGATTTTGCGGGTCAACGGTTGTCGCTTTCGATACAACTGGCCTCTTGGATTTTAGCCGCCAACCAGATCCCATCTGCCGCCAGCGATCTCTGCCGTATTATTACGTTAAACAGGTAATATTGCAACCCCTTTATAATTCTTAACTCTCCACAATAAAACCTATCTATTATAACGATAATTGCTCGTCTACTCTTATTTATTTGCAAATACACCCGCTTATTGAGATCAACCACGGTGCGCCCACCTACCTTCAGGAGCAAATGCACCCCGGCCGAACAATAGGCAATGGGTAATTGTTTTCCTTCATACTCTCACCGCAAGCATAACCACTTGCGTCAGTTGTAATAAAGAACTATCTATCAAAATTGGGATATTGTAGGATATTTGGACTAATTAATGCATTTTTTAGGTAGCTAAAAGATTTCTCGCAGTCGTCTGTCCAATTGAAAATTACATTTTTCTTACTAAGCCTTGTTAGAATCCTGGCGTATTCCGCGAAATTTGGTATGAATCTTCTATAATAATTACAAAATACGACAAATCTTTTTGCTTCATCGGCATTTTTGGGAGTTGGGTAATTTTGAACAATTTTAAATTTATTTGGGTCTGGTAAAATTCCAGTACTTGTGCATTTATGTCCCAGATAAGTTCTTCTTGACTGAAGAATAAACATTTATCGGGATGTAATTTTAAATTATATTTTCTGCAAGTTGAAAAGGCATTTCTTAAATTTTGTATCATATGTTTTTCGTAGCAGCCTAATATGACTAAATCGTCCATGCATAAAAATGCTTGTGATGGTTTCAGACCTGCGAATGCCAATGTCATCATCCTCTGGAATGAGTTTGGAGCTACTTTGAGGCCATAAGGCAATCTTTTGAAACGATCAGTACCGTCATCCGCTGTAAAGGATGTGATATCCCTTGACTCTGGGTTGAGTTCTATTTGGTGAAATCCTGACATTAAATCTAGGCATGAGAAATATTTCGCTCTTCCTAATTGATCCAGAATATCATCCATTCTAGGCAAAGGGAATTTATCAGCTATTAATTTTTTATTTATTTGTCTGAAATCCAGAACTAATCTCCACCTTTTTTCTTGTTTGCCCGGAAGGGTTTTTTAGGTACCAATAAAATAGGGATGTTGTACTCTGAGGTTGATGGTTCCACAATATCATTTTGAATTAGTTTCTTTACTTGTTTGCTTATTTCATTCTTATGTGCTTGAGGTAGTCTATAATTTTTAATATACACAGGAGTGTTATCTTTAATATGCAACTTTTGTTTGTAAAAATTGTTGGAGGTGATTGGTTCTGTTTCTAATGAAAATATATCAACGAATTCTGACCATTGATTATTTAAAACGTAGTGGGCCTTATTTTATAGGTCCTTAGTTCTATAGGTGGACGCCTTCTCGAGATATCGCAATAACGGTGGACCAGGGGTGACTCTGGAATGTGTTTGTACGATATGGGTATCAAATTAAAAGTATTAATGAGGTTTTTAAAAGGGAGTAGCCCTTAGTTGTATATGTGAAGGCGTTTTCGAGATATCGACCAAAATGTGGACCAGGGTGACCCAGAACATATTCTGTCGGGTACCGCTAATTTATTTATATATGTCATACCACGAACAGTATTCCTGCCAAGATTCCAAGGGCTTTTGATTTCGCCCTGCAGAACTTTTTCATTTTCTTCTACTTAATATGGTAAGTGTCACACCCATTTTACAAAGTTTTTTCTAAAGTTATATTTTGCGTCAATAAACTAATCCAATTACCATGTTTCATCCCTTTTTTGATATTTGGTACAGAATTATGGCATTTTTTTCATTTTTCGTAATTTTCGATATCGATTTACTTTTATACTGTAAAGATATTAAATTTGACTCAAAAAAAAAATTTTTTTTAAAAGTGGACGTGTTCGTAATCCGATTTCGCTAATTTTTATTTAGCACACATATAGTAATAGGAGTAACGTGCCTACCAAATTTCATCATGATATCTTCAACGACTGTCAAATTACCAAATTCAAATACCAATTCAAGTTCAATTTCATAGATAGTACATATTGTTAATTATTGTTAATTAATGCAATAATATTTTTAAGTGTTGATCTAGGCTCTAAGAGTCGAAATAAATAAATAAAAATTACAGCTTGCAAAACTTTTAAATTACCGTCTTTTAAAAGTGGGCGGTGCCACGCCCATTGTCCAAAATTTTTCTAATTTTCTATTTTGCGTCATAAGGTCAACGCACCTACCAAGTTTCATCCCTTATCCGTCTTTGGTAATGAATTATCGAACTTTTTCGGTTTTTCGAAATTTTCGATATAGAAAAAGTGGGCGTGGTTGTAGTCCGATTTCGTTCATTTTAAATAGCGATCTGAGATGAGCGCCCAGGAACCTACATACCAAATGCCATCAAGATACCTCAAAATTTACTCAAGTTATCGTGTTTACAGACGAACGGACGGACGGACATGGCTAAATGAATTTCTTTTTTCACCCAGATCATTTTGATATATAGAAGTCTATATATATCTCGATTAGTTTATGCCGTTACGGATTACCGTTATGCGAACAAAGTTAATATACTCTGTGAGCTCTGCTCAGCTGAGTATAAAAATGTAATTTTCAATTGGACAGACGACTGCGAGAAATATTTTAGCTACCTAAAAAATGCATTAATTAGTCCAAATACCCTACAATATCCCAATTTTGATAGAGAGTTCTTTATTACAACTGACTCAAGTGGTTATGCTTGCGGTGCTGTGCTAAGCCAAGGGTATGAAGGAAAACAATTACCCATTGCCTATGCCTCAAGATCATTTACAAAAAGCGAAATAAATAAAGCCACGATCGAAAAAGAATTGGCGGCCATACATTGGGCCATTATATATTTTAGACCATATGTTTATGGCAGAAAATTCACAGTGAAAACGCATCATCGCCCTTTAACATATTTATTCTCGATGAAAAACCCTTCATCTAAATTAACTAGAATTAGATTAGATTTGGAAGAGTGTGACTTTGGGGTGGAGTACATAGCCGGGAAAGAAAATTACGTGGCAGACGCTCTGTCACGAATAGATATCAATGATTTGAAAGAAATGTCAGTACAGGCATGTAAAATAATGAAAGATCCGACAAGATCGCAAACTAAAAAGAATTCCAGTAATAACAGTAATAGAAATGAGGAGAAGAAAAGTCACAAAGAGAACCCTATAGTATACGAAGCGCTTAATAAATGTGAAGTAAAAAGACTAGTCCAGCTCGTTTTCGATCCTCCGAAATTATATTTCAAAAAAGGAAAGAAAATTTGTAGTAAAATAAATGTAGAGAAACAAATTGTTGAGGCGAAGATTGACTTAGGCCAATTCTTTACCAGGCTTATGGAAAAAGCCGGCATTTTGGGAATTAAGGAAATACAGTTGTCCTTAGGAGACAATTTGTTTAATTATACTCGAGTAGACACATATAAAGAAATAGGTACCGAAGTTCTCAAAAATTTAACAATTGCATTAACTCCGGAGGTTGTGCATGTGACGGAAAATAATAAAATGAAAAAGATTCTTCAAAAATATCACGATGTTCCTGTTAATGGTGGCCACCTAGGAATCAATCGAACAACGAATAAAATAAGACAAAAATATTACTGGAAAATATGAAAAATGATATAAGAAAATATATACAGAAATGCGTAAATTGTAATAAAAATAAAACAAGTAAGGAAGTCTAAGTTCGGATGTAACCGAACATTACATACTCAGCTGAGAGCTTTGGAGAAAAAATAAGGGAAAATTACCATGTAAGCAAACGAACCTACGGTAACCCTGGAATGTGTTTGTATGACATGGGTATCAAATGGAAGATATTAAAGAGTATTTTAAAAGGGAGTGGGTCATAGTTCTATAGGTGACCTCCATTTCGGGATGTCGCCATAAAGGTGGACCAGGGGTGACTCTAGAATGTGTTTGAACGATATGGGAATCAAATGAAAGGTGTTAATGAGTATTTTAAAAGGGAGTGGGCCTTAGTTCTATAGGTGGACGCCTTTTCGGGATATCGACATAAAGTAGACCAGGGGTGACTCTAGAATGCGTTTGTACGATATGGGTATCAAATGTAAGGTTTTAATGATTATTTAAAAGGGAGTGGGCCTTAGTTCTATAGGTGGACGCCTTCTCGAGATATCGCCATAAAGGTGGACCAGGAGTGACTCTAGAATGTGTTTGTACGATATGGTTATCAACGAAAGGTGTTAATAAGTATTTTAAAAGGGAGTGGGCCTTAGTTCTATAGGTGGACGCTTTTTCGAGATATCGCAATAAAGGTGGACCAGGGGTGACTCTAGAATGTGGTTGTACGATATGGGAATTAAAGAAAGGTGTTAATAAGTATTTTAAAAGGTAGTGGGCCTTAGTTCTACAGGTGGACGCCTTTTCGAGATGTCGCTATAAAGGTGGACCAGGGGTGACTCTAGAATGTGTTTGTACGATATGGGTATCAAATGAAAGGTGTTAATAAGTATTTTAAAAATGAGTGATCCTTAGGTATATAGGTGGACGCCTTTTCGAGATATCGCCATAAAGGTTGACCAGGAGTGACTCCAGAATGTGTTTGTACGATATGGGTATCAACGAAAGTTGTTAATAATTATTTTAAAAGGGAGTGGGTCTTAGTTCTATAGGTGGACGCCTTTTCGAGATATAGCAATAAAGGTGGACCAGGGGTGACTCTAGAATGTGTTTGTACGATATGGGTATCAAATGAAAGGTGTAAGTGAATATTTTAAAAGGGAGTGGGCCTTAGTTCTATAGGTGGACGCCATTTCGAGATATCGCAATAAAGGTGAACCAGGGGTGGCTCCGTAATGTGTTTGTACGATATGGGAATCAAATGAAAGGTGTTAATGAGTATTTTAAAAGGGAGTGGGCCTTAGTTCTATAGGTGGGCGCCTTTTCGATATATCGACATAAAATAGACCAGGGGTGACTCTATAATGCGTTTGTACGATATGGGTATCAAATGAAAGGTGTTAATGAGTATTTAAAAGGGAGTGGGCCTTAGTTCTATAGGTGGACGCTTTTTCGAGATATCGCCATAAAGGTGGACCAGGAGTGGCTCTAGAATGTGTTTGTACGATATGGGTATCAAAGAAAGGTGTTAATAAGTATTTTAAAAGAGAGTGGGCCTTAGTTCTATAGGTGGGCGCCTTTTCGAGATATCGCAATAAAGGTGGACCAGGGGTGAATCTATAAAGTGTTTGTACGATACGGAAATCAAATGAAAGGTGTTAATGAGTATTTTAAAATGGAGTGGGCCTTAGTTCTATAGGTGGACGCCTTTTCGAGATAAAGCAATAAAGGTGGACCAGGGGTGACTCTAGAATGTGTTTGTACGATATGGGTACCAAATGAAAGGCGGTAACGAGTATTTTGAGATATCGCCATAAAGGTGGACCAGAGGTGACTCTAGAATTTGTTTGTACAATATGGGTATCAAATGAAAGGTGTTAATAAATATTTAAAAGGGAGTGGGCCTTA
The DNA here is from genome assembly GCF_040869045.1 of Eurosta solidaginis. Classification (NCBI taxonomy): domain Eukaryota; kingdom Metazoa; phylum Arthropoda; class Insecta; order Diptera; family Tephritidae; genus Eurosta; species Eurosta solidaginis. The sequence continues at coordinate 24,951,509 of NC_090324.1, read as the reverse complement.
GTTCTATAGGTGGACGCCTTTTCGAGATATCGCCATAAAGGTGGACCATGAGTGACTCTAGAATGTGTTTGTACGATATGGGTATCAAAGAAAGGTGTTAATAAGTATTTTAAAAGTGAGTGGGCCTTAGTTCTATAGGTGGACACCTTTTCGATATATCCCCATAAAGGTGGACCAGGGGTGACTCTAGAATGTGTTTGTACGATATTTGAAGTAAAGAAAGGTGTTAATAAGTATTTTAAAAGAGAGTGGGCCTTAGTTCTATAGGTGGGCGCCTTTTCGAGATATCGCAATAAAGGTGGACCAGGGGTGAATCTAGAATGTGTTTGTACGATATGGGAATCAATTGAAAGGTGCTAATGAGTATTTTAAAAGGGAGTGGGCCTTAGTGCTATAGGTGGACGCCTTTTCGATATATCGAAAAAAGTGGACAAGGGGTTACTCTAGAATTTGTTTGTACGATATGGGTATCAAATGAAAGGTGTAAATGAGTATTTTAAAAGGGAATGGGCCTTAGTTCTATAGGTGGACGCCTTTTCGAGATATCGCCATAAAGGTGGACCAGGGGTGACTTTAGAATTTGTTTGTACGATATGGGTACCAAATGAAAGGTGGTAACGAGTATTTTCGAGATATCGCCATAAAGGTGGACCAGAGGTGACTCTAGAATTTGTTTGTACGATATGGGTATCAAATGAAAAGTGTTAATGATTATTTTAAAAGCGAGTAATCCTTAGTTCCATAGGTGGACGCCGTTTCGAGATATCGCAATAAAGGTGGACCACGGGTGACTCTAGAATGTGTTTGTACGAAGTGGGTATCAAATGAAAGGTGTTAATGAGTATTTTAAAAATGAGTGATCCTTAGTTCTATAGGTGGCCGCCTTTTCGAGATATCACCATAAAGGTGGACCAGGGGTGACTCTAGAATTTGTTTGTACGATATGGGTATCAAATGAAAGACGTAAATGAGTATTTTAAAAGGGAGTAGGCCTTAGTTCTATAGGTGCACGCCTTTTCGAGATATCGCCATAAAGGTGGACCAGGGGTGACTTTAGTATTTGTTTGTACGATATAGGTACCAAATGAAAGGTGTAAATGAGTATTTTAAAAGAGAGTGGGCCTTAGTTCTATAGGTGGACGCCTTTTCGAGATAGCGCAATAAAGGTGGACCAGGGGTGACCCTAGAATGCGTTTGTACGATATGGGTATCAAATGAAAGGTGTTAATGAGTATTTTAAAAGCGATTAATCCTTAGTTCTATAGGTGGAAGCCGTTTCGAGATATCGCAATAAAGGTGGACCACGGGTGACTCTAGAATGTGTTTGTACGAAATGGGTATCAAATGAAAGGTGTTAATGAGTCTTTTAAAAATTAGTTATCCTTAGTTCTATAGGTGGCCGCCTTTTCGAGATATCACCATAAAGGTGGACCAGGGGTGACTCTAGAATTTGTTTGTACGTTATGGGTATCAAATGAAAGGTGTAAATGAGTATTTTAAAAGGGTGTGGGCCTTAGTTTTATAGGTGGACGCCTTTTCGAGATATCGCCATAAAGGTGGACAAGGGGTGACTTTAGAATTTTTTTGTACGATATAGGTACCAAATGAAAGGTGGTAACGAGTATTTTCGAGATATCACCATAAAGGTGGACCAGGGGTGACTCCAGAATTTGTTTGTACGATATGGGTATCAAAGAAAGGTGTTAATAAGTATTTTAAAAGGGAGTGGGCCTTAGTTTTATAGGTGAACGCCTTTTCGAGATATCGCAATAAAGGTGGACCCGGGTGACTCTAGAATTTGTTTGTACGATAAGGGAATTAAAGAAAGGTGTTAATAAGTATTTTAAAAGAGAGTGGGCCTTAGTTCTATAGGTGGACGCCTTTTCGAGATATCGCAATAAAGGTGGACCAGGGGTGAATCTAGAATGTGTTTGTACGATATGGGAATCAAATGAAAGGTGTTAGTGAGTATTTTAAAAGGGAGTGAGACTTAGTTCTATAGGTGGACGCCTTTTCGAGATATAACAATAAAGGTGGACCAGGGGTGACTCTAGAATGTGTTTGTACGATATGGGTACCAAATGAAAGGCTGTAACGAGTATTTTCGAGATATCGCCATAAAGTGTTTGTACGATATGGTAATCAAATGAAAGGTGTTAATGAGTATTTTAAAAGGGAGTGGGCCTCAGTTCTATAGGTGGGCGCCTTTTCGAGATATCGACATAGAGTAGACCAGGGGTGACTCTTGAATGCGTTTGTACGATATGGGTATCAAATGAAAGGTGTTAATGAATATTTAAAAGGGAGTTGGTCTTAGTTCTATAGGTGGACGCCTTTTCGAGATATCGCCATAAAGGTGGACCAGGAGTGACTCTAGAATGTGTTTGTACGATATGGGAATCAAAGAAAGGTGTTAATAAGTATTTTAAAAGTGAGTGGGCCTTAGTTCTATAGGTGGACGCCTTTTCGAGATATCGCCATAAAGGTGGACCAGGGGTGACTCTAGAATGTGTTTGTACGATATGGGAATTAAAGAAAGGTGTTAGTAAGTATTTTAAAAGAGATTGGGCCTTAGTTCTATAGGTGGACGCCTTTTCGAGATATCGCAATAAAGATGGACCTGGGGTGAATCTAGGATGTGTTTGTACGATATGGGAATCAAATGAAAGGTGCTAATGAGTATTTTAAAAGGGAGTGGGCCTTAGTTCTATAGGTGGACGCCTTTTCGAGATATCGCTATAAAGGTGGACCAGGAGTGACTCTAGAATGTGTATTTATGTATAGATATGGGTATCAAAGAAAGGTGTTAATAAGTATTTTAAATGGAAATGGCGGCCACCGTGGTGTGATGGTAGCGTGCTCCGCCTATCACACCGTATGCCCTGGGTTCAACTCCCGGGCAAAGCAACATCAAAATTTTAGAAATAAGGTTTTTCAATTAGAAAAAAATGTTTCTAAGCGAGGTCGCCCTCGGCAGTGTTTGGCAAGCGCTCCGGGTGTATTTCTGCCATGAAAAGCTCTCAGTGAAAACTCATCTGCCTTGCAGATGCCGTTCGGAGTCGGCATAAAACATGTAGGTCCCCTCCGGCCAATTTGTAATGAAAATCAAGAGGAGCACGACGCAAATTGGAAGAGAAGCTCGGCCTTAGATCTCTTCGGAGGTTATCGCGCCTTACATTTATTTTTTTTTTAAATGGGAATGGGCCTTAGTTCTATAGGTGGACGCCTTTTCGAGATATCGCAATAAAGGTGGACCAGGGGTGACTCTAGAATTTGTTTGTACGATATGGGTATCAAATGAAAGGTGTAAATGAGTATTTTAAAAGGAAGTGGGCCTTAGTTCTATAGGTGGACGCCTTTTCGAGATATCGCCATAAAGGTGGACCAGGGGTGACTTTAGAATTTGTTTGTACGATATGGGTATCAAATGAAAGGTGTAAATGAGTATTTTAAAAGGAAGTGGGCCTTAGTTCTATAGGTGGACGCCTTTTCGAGATATCGCCATAAAGGTGGACCAGGGGAGACTTTAGAATTTGTTTGTACGATATGGGTACCAAATGAAAGGTGGTAACGAGTATTTTCGAGATATCGCCATAAAGGTGGACCAGAGGTGACTCTAGAATTTGTTTGTACGATATGGGTATCAAATGAAAGGTGTTAATGATTATTTAAAAGGGAGTGGGGCTTTGTTCTATAGGTGGACGCCTTTTCGAGATATCGCAATAAAGGTGGACCACGGATGACTCTAGAATTTGTTTGAACGATATGGGTATCAAATGAAAGGTGTAAATGAGTATTTTAAAAGGGAGTGGGCCTTAGTTATATAGGTGGACGCCTTTTCAAGATATCACCATAAAGGTGGACCAGGGGTGACTCTAGAATTTGTTTGTACGATATGGGTATCAAATGAAAGGTGTAAATGAGTATTTTAAAAGGAAGTTGGCCTTAGTTCTATAGGTGGACGCCTTTTCGAGATATCGCCATAAAGGTGGACCAGGGGTGACTTTAGAATTTGTTTGTACGATATGGGTATCAAATGAAATGTGTAAATGAGTATTTTAAAAGGAATAGGGCCTTAGTTCTATAGGTGGATGCCTTTTCGAGATATCGCCATAAAGGTGGACCAGGGGAGACTTTAGAATTTTTTTGTACGATATGCGTACCAAACGAAAGGTGGTAACGAGTATTTTCGAGATATCGCCATAAAGGTGGACCAGAGGTGACTCTAGAATTTGTTTGTACGATATGGGTATCAAATGAAAGGTGTTAATGATTATTTAAAAGGGAGTGGGGCTTTGTTCTATAGGTGGACGCCTTTTCGAGATATCGCAATAAAGGTGGACCACGGGTGACTCTAGAATTTGTTTGTACGATATGGGTATCAACTGAAAGGTGCAAATGAGTATTTTAAAAGGGAGTGGGCCTTAGTTCTATAGGTGGACGCCTTTTCAAGATATCACCATAAAGGTGGACCAGGGGTGACTTTAGAATTTGTTTGTACGGGTATCAAATGAAAGGTGTAAATAAGTATTTTAAAAGGAAGTGGGCCTTAGTTCTATAGGTAGACGCCTTTTCGAGATATCGCCATAAAGGTGGACCAGGGGAGACTTTAGAATTTGTTTGTACGATATGGGTACCAAATGAAAGGTTGTAAGGAGTATTTTCGAGATATCGCCATAAGGGTGAACCAGAGGTGACTCTAGAATTTGTTTGTACGATATGGGTATCAAATGAAAGGTGTTAATGGTTATTTAAAAGGGAGTTGGGCTTAGTTCTATAGGTGGACGCCTTTTCGAAATATCGCAATAAATGTGGACCACGGGTGACTCTAGAATTTGATTGTACGATATGGGTATCAAATGAAAGGTGTAAATGAGTATTTTAAAAGGGAGTGGGCCTTAGTTCTATAGGTGGACGCCTTTTCGAGATATCACCATAAAGGTGGACCAGGGGTGACTCTAAAATTTGTTTGTACGATATGGGTATCAAATGAAAGGTGTAAATGAGTATTTTAAAAGGTAGTGGGCCTTAGTTCTATAGGTGGACGCCTTTTCGAGATATCGCTATAAAGGTAGACCAGGGGTGACTTTAGAATTTGTTTGTACGATATGGGTACCAAATGAAAAGTGGTAACGAGTATTTTCGAGATATCGCAAAAAAGGTGGACCACGGGTGACTCTAGAATGTGTTTGTACGATATGGGTATCAAATGGAAGGTGTTAATGACTATTTTAAAAATGAGTGATCCTTAGTTCTATAGGTGGACGCCATTTCGAGATATCGCAATTAATGTGGGCCAGGGGTGACTCTAGAATGTGTTTGTACGATATGGGTATCAAAGAAAGGTGTTAATAAGTATTTTAAAAGGGAGTGGGCCTTAATTCTATAGGTGGTCGCCTTTTCGATATATCGCATAAAGGTGAACCCGGGGCGACTCTAGAATATGTTTTTACGATATGGGTATCAAATGAAAGGTGTAAATGAGTATTTTAAAAGGAAGTGGGCCTTAATTCTATAGATGGACGCCTTTTCGATATATCGCAATAAAGGTGGACCACGGGTGACTCTAGAATGTGTTTGTACGATATGGGTATCAAATGAAAGGTGTTAATGAGTATTTTAAAAATGAGTGATCCTTAGTTTTATAGGTGGCCGCCTTTTCGAGATATCACCATAACGGTGGACCAGGGCTGACTCTAGAATTTGTTTGTACGATATGGGTATCAAATGAAAGGTGTAAATGAGTATTTTAAAAGGGAGTGGGCCTTAGTTCTATAGGTGGTGGCCTTTTCGAGATATCGCATAAAGGTGAACCCGGGGCGACTCTAGAATGTGTTTGTACGATATGGGAATCAAACGAAAGGTGTTAATGAGTATTTTAAAAGGGAGTGGGCCTTAGTTATATAGGTGGACGCCTTTTCGAGATATCGCCATAAAGGCGGACCAGGGGTGACTCTGGAATTTTTTTGTACGATATGGGTATCACGTTAAAGGTGTTAATGAGTATTTTAAAATTGAGTGGGCCTTAGTTCTATAGGTGGACCTTTTCGAGATGTCGCCATAAACGTGGACCAGGGGTGACTCTAGAATGTGTCTGTACGATATGGGCATCAAATGAAAGGTGTAAGTGAATATTTTAAAAGGGAGTGTGCCTTAGTTCTATAGGTGGACGCCATTTGGAGATATCGCAATAAAGGTGGATCAGGGGTGACTCTAGAATGTGTTTGTACGATATGGGAATTAAAGAAATGTGTTAATAAGTATTTTAAAAGGGAGTGGGCCTTAGTTCTATAGGTGGACGCCTTTTCGAGATATCGCAATAAAAGTGGACCAGGGGTGACTCTAGAATGTGTTTGTGCGATATGGGAATCAAATGAAAGGTGTTAGTGAGTATTTTAAAAGGGAGTGGGCCTAAGTTCTATAGGTGGACGCCTTTTCGAGATATCGCAACAAAGGTGGACCCGGAGTGACTCTAGAATTTGTTTGTACGATATGGGAATCAAATGAAAGGTGTTAATAAGTATTTTAAAAGGGAGTTGGCCTTAGTTCTATATTTGGGTGCCTTTTCGAGATATCGCCATAAAGGTGGACCAGGGGTGACTTTAGAATTTGTTTGTACGATATGCGTACCAAATGAAAGGTGGTAACGAGTAATTTCGAGATATCGCCATAAAGGTGGACCAGAGGTGACTCTAGAATTTGTTTGTACGATATGGTTATCAAATGAAAGGTGTTAATGATTATTTAAAAGGGAGTGGGCCTTAGTTCTATGTGTTCGGCCCGGGTGCGTCGGAAACCGGCAGTGGGTAGGCGCACACGGGTCGATCTTGGAGGGGATGGTTCGCTCAAAAGAAATAAATAAGAACACAAAGAGGAATTTCCTCGTTATAATATAATATTTAATTTAGAGTGAAGGAAAATATACACTGTGGTTACAATATTACCTTGGTGTTTTAAGTGACGATGGTGATCCTTGCGATGTGTGCTGGTTGGCGGTCAATCGAGAAAGAGGCCGTCTGTCCCGTTGATGGCAAACGCTAAGCCGCGAAAAGGTCCTCTGGTAATAAGGAGGGTAAAAAAGCCACACACACAACAACCCCCACATATACGTGCATGGGTGCTGACAACCTGCACACACACGTTCATGTGTATGAAACGCATAGAATTTTTTATGAAGAAAATTCAATAAAAAATAACTTATTGTGATAATACAAGATTTTAAACGCACACATCCATTGTGAATTCATACAAGTGGCGAAGGTTTGATAGAAATGTTCACAATAGTAAACAGCTTCGATCACCTGTTCAATCGTTGTTCGATTACCTAAAGCATTAGCTCACCAGTGGTTTTCAAACATTTTTGTAGACGACGGGTATATTGCTTTATTTACACATTTTAAAATGCCTGCATAGCTGGTGGCTTGAATTTAATCTATAAACTTGATTTTAGAAATGAATATTAATATGTAGTCTGATTATTTAGTATATATAATTTAAAAGAAAACTGATTTGAAACAAATGTACAATTCATGGCTCTTCAATTTAATAACGGCGAGCAAAAGAAAAACAAACCTTTATTCCCTTATCTGGCCATTCTCCCTGTCAACTATTATTTGACACGTAGGTATGGCAATGGAGGAATCGAACGATTTTTCGCTGGTACGAATTCACAATGCAAGTCTTTTGCAACTGTGTACACCAAAAATTCAACAAAAAATAACAAAGTATAAAAAAAATCACTTGTTTCGGTCGTTACCGAACATTTTGATGTTAGGCCTTGGTTGTGCCCGAGAGTACCCAACCGAAGATGGTACTCTGAGCCAGCAAAGGGCCAAACGTGGTGGGCAGAATCCCTGGTAATATTATCTCCGCATGAACATCTCTACTTAGGATGAGGTGGATCGGAGCGGATGCATGGAACTGCGGATCCGCCAGACGGAGATGTGCGTACGGGGCTGCGATAGCGCTGTCGATGCTGGTCGTGGGTGTCATGCGCCGAAAATTGGATAAGACCGCAGCATGGGTCGCAATCCTTTTGTTCTGTCCGTGTCTTCCTCGGATACGTAGCAGACATCCTGCTTGCCCGCCAATGTTGCTGGTAGGAAGTTGGAGCTCCTGGGCGAGCTCATCCGCAATCACTGTGGTGGGGGAGCATCCATCGATTAAGGCGCGTACGAGGTGTAGCCGCCCCCCTGCTTCTATTTTCACGACCGCGGTGGGGGTGATCGCTACCGTCGGTATCATGGTGGCGGTGGCAGCTGAATGCGGGGCTAGGAGCCCTGCCCAAGAGGCGGACACTGTGGTGAGTTGTAACGATCCGGATCCGTTGTGGCGGTCCTGCGGCTGATGATGGGTGTGATGTCGTTGTTGCAGGCGAAGAGGCCTTGTCTCCGCTCTGCGGTCGCGCGAATAATGTCTCCGTTGGGGGTTCCTGGTTTGCCGGCGAAGAGACCGGGTCTCCGCTCGGCCGTTATATGTATGGCGGTGTGCTGTCGCTATCCCTTGTTGGAGCCGCTTCATCTCATGCTGCAATCGAGGTCGAAATGACTTGGCGGTTGGTGGTGTGGTCGGGCGAAGAGACCGCGTCTCCGCTCCGGTCCGGCTGGCATCGTGGTTTCGGGGTGGACGAAGAGGTCCAGTCTCCGTTCCAGCGTCCAACGCATATAAAGAAATCGAGTCGTCTATCCGCTCTCGGGGTGAGTCTAGCTCCTCTTCCACTTGGACGCTCCATGGCTTGGAGCGGGCTTCTCGGAGTAGCTGCTCCTCCTCGTCGATCGAGGTGATGTGTAGCATCGTGTGGTGCTTCTCGCCGCACCGTTTACATCGCCCTTGGCTTGGGCACGCGTTCGAGCGGTGATCAGAGGCCAGACAATTTCCGCAGTAGCTTCCGCGTATCGCGACGTAGAGGCGCTCTTCTGGCTTTTTTGCCCGAAAGATTGGGCACAAGCGGATAGGGTGTCTCCCAAGACACACTCGGCATTCAGATGAATAACGAACTGCGTGCGCGGCGGCATTCCGTTTCAAAGCGGCAAAACGACCCATTTTTCTGAAAGGAATGCAATGGGTTTGAGTAGGTCGGGTCCTTGTCGAAGTGCAGGGACGAGTGGTCCCTAATTGTATTGTTTAGATTTGGGAAATTTTAGTAGCGCGTGCGTAGGGGGCAAACATCTCTAGCAGTATAAATATTCATATTTGGCGCACATCATATGCATGGCCTCTTTCCACGCACGTAATGTGCCTGGGTCTTTAGTGCCTTATTCTGTTTATTTCGTGTCACCCGGTAGCGTTTTAGTTAGCCACGGCACCCTAGTGCTGCAGAAGAATGAGCATTTACGATTTTCGGTTCGCACATTCTGGTACCGAACCGGGTAGAAAGTGTATAGCGTGGGTTCCTTTGAGTCGCTGTTATTTGTGTTGTTGGTGCGAAAAACCAGCAACTTTCCTGCCCGCCGCAAAAAAAATGTCTGGACAGCAAAATTGTATGCCAATAAAGAAAAAATATGTTCGTTTTGGAAGAGGGGAGAGATTTATAAAATGTATAATTTTTTATATGATTGAGTTGGGCCAAATATTTGCATAGCTATTTAATATGAATTTGGAGCTTTTAGGCCGATTTAATTAAATAAAACAAGTTTATTTTTTTATTTCCGACGCGTTTCGACACATTTTCGTGTCTTCCTCAGGGAATCTATTTATTAAATACGAAAAACATATATGTTACATATACAATAATTGGTATTAATGTTCAATATTAAATCACTAACATTATTTAAACCAGTGGTTTTTGTCACATTTCTTTAAAAATATAAGTACACATATTAATAACAAACAAATAAGAACAATAATTAAAAATCACACCGACATTTGCTACATTAAAATACCGTCTATTAACATTAAAAACAATGTTGCACTTGTCACCTCCAGACATTCTTTGTTATTGACGTCGCATAGGCACAATTAATATTATCAACGTCCTCTTTGAAGTTAATCGTTGTTGGTAGTTTTTGTTGTATGCGCAGTCCCTCTAGTGTCATCCTTCTACGTGTTCTGCTTTCCACATCCAGTATTGTTGCGTTGTCGAAATCAGCTGTGTGTTTCTTTTCCGTAAGGTGTTGGGCCAGTGCTGTGTTGCTTTTGTTGTTTTTTTTCTAATTACAAATAATACTAAAATCACCATTCCCCCGGAGTGTAAATGGATACTATCATTAGGTAACAAATTCGCGCTACCAGTTTCCAGGAAAACTTTTTCACCACTACATCTAATTGCTGATATTGAGCAAAATATACAGACAATAACAGACAATAGGGAGAAAGATATGGCTAGATGCAATTTCGCGAAGAAAATTAATACCTTTAGGAACAAAATTCAGAACAACGCAAAAGATAAATTCATACTCCAAATCTACGAGAATACACGAAAATTTATTAGTCAACATAAATATAACATAATTATCACAAATGCAGACAAAGGCAACAAAACAGTGGTGATGTATAAAGAAGATTACGAGAAGAAAATGCAAGACCTGTTAAACGATAAAACCACATATAAAACAATTAGAAATGATCCCACCCAATATCTAGTGCGCAAAAACAACAACATTGTAAACTGTCTCTACAAAAACAACAACATAACCTTGAAAGAAAAAAGCTATCTGATGTGCACAGCAGCTACGGTTCCCAGACTTTATGGCTTGCCAAAAGTTCACAAAATTAACACACCACTTAGACCTATCTCATCATCAATCAATGTACCTTGCTCCAAACTATCCAAATTTGTTGGGAAAGTTCTAAAAAACGTAGTGTCTGAAACGCTGAATATTAAAAATTCCGTAAGCTTAAAAGAAAAAATAAAAAATTTAAATATTGAAGAGGATGAAATTCTCATATCTTTGGACGTCGTCTCCCTCTTCACGAACATACCGATCCAATTCGCCATAAGCACAATAATGAAGAAGTGGTCAAGCTTGAAGACTTTTACAAACATCAACAAAATAAACTTTTTAACACTACTTGAATTTTGTCTGAGAGAGAATAACTACTTCCTTTACAATGAAACCTATTATCAGCAAACTTACGGAATGCCAATGGGAAATCCTTTATCCCCAACCATTGCAGACATTGTCCTTGACAAAATTATTGACGACAGCATCGCTGAGCTAAAATCTTCCGACATATACATCAAATACATAACGAAATATGTAGATGATATATTCGCCGTAGTTAAGGTCAAAGACGTGGACGAAATTCTAAGAACATTCAATAGACAACACACAAAGATACACTTTACAATAGAAAAAGAAATGGGCAGCAAACTGGCATTCCTGGACATAGAAATATACAAATCCAATAACAAACTAACAACTAACTGGTACACAAAATCCATAGCATCATCAAGACTAATTAACTATCATTCAAACCACCCATGGACGCAAAAGAAGAACACCATTATCAATTTTACATCGAAAATTTACACCTTGAGCGACCAGGAGTTCATAAATCACAACAGAGAGAAAGTGATACACATATTACGCAAAAATTGTTATCCAGTCAATACAATAGAAAATTTAATACAAACAGCAATAAACAAAAACAAACACAAGAATCTGAATACAGCAAATAGCGAAAATACCAAAGAAACATACACTAGCGTTACATACATACATACCACACCTAACAGACAACAAAACATTACAAAAAATCATACCAAGCAGTAACACAAGCTATGCGCACAAACCTAATCATACATTAAAAAGCATATATACAAAAACAAAGGACAAAATTGAAAAGGAACAACTACATAACGTAGTTTACGAAATTCGATGTCATGGTAAAGAAGGAGAGAAATGTAACAAAGTTTATATCGGCACAACAAAAAGATCACTAGGAACGAGAATAAAGGAACATAAACTAGATGCAAAAAACAACAAAAGCAACACAGCACTGGCCCAACACCTTACGGAAAAGAAACACACAGCTGATTTCGACAACGCAACAATACTGGATGTGGAAAGCAGAACACGTAGAAGGATGACACTAGAGGGACTGCGCATACAACAAAAACTACCAACAACGATTAACTTCAAAGAGGACGTTGATAATATTAATTGTGCCTATGAGACGTCAATAACAAAGAATGTCTGGAGGTGACAAGTGCAATATTGTTTTTAATGTTAATAGACGGTATTTTAATGTAGCAAATGTCGGTGTGATTTTTAATTATTGTTCTTATTTGTTTGTTATTAATATGTGTACTTATATTTTTAAAGAAATGTGACAAAAAGCACTGGTTTAAGTAATGTAAGTGGTTTAATATTGAACATTAATACCAATTATTGTATATGTAACATATATGTTTTTCGTATTTAATAAATAGATTCCCTGAAGAAGACAGGAAAATGTGTCGAAACGCGTCGGAAATAAAAAAATAAACTTGTATAATTTTTTATTTGTTGGTATTTCCCTCCGCTTATTTGTTCAACTTTTCCCAAGTACTCTTGTATTCCTGTTTTATTGATGGCCTTTATCAAAAGGCACGGTTCCCGGATGGTATTTGACTCCGATACCGATTCCTCAGACTCGGGTTTTTGGGTACCCGTTTGCATCTTTTTATGCATCCCTAATATAGTGTACATTTAAACTCGGCATATATATGTTGGTATAAGTATATCGACAGTCAGTGCACGGACTTTACCGCATTGGTAGGTTTACTAACTTTTCTGGCCCATTTAATTTTCTACTACTACTACCACCGAGGCCCAAAATCTACCAATATTTCAGTATTTTCGCACTGTAAACGTATACTGCGATAATTTTAAAGTATTGAATTGCCGAGCCCACCCAACTAACATTAGGAGGCGATACTGACCAAATCAGTCAATTTTGAAAAATTTCTGAAGAACTTAAACAGGAAATAAATTTTTGAGTAGAGAAATATAGTAACTGAGTACGCGAATATTTTCTGCGCTATTTTTTCAGTTTTTTTTTTTGAATAATTTGAACGAAAACAAAAGGTTCTACGTAAACGATTACCTGCCGAGATCGGTTATTTTGTGGCAGTACTTTTGGTACTTTGGAATATTGTTGTTGTGATTAGACGTTTTGGTGCATGTTTGTCAGTATCTCACACTCATGATACAGGAAAAAAGTGAGTATCGTATAGGCATAAGCTATGTAGGTATATACAAAGGTACATGTAATTTTGGCTTGTTTACGTGTTTTAAAGTTGTCATTTCCTTGAAACGCTCGTTATTTGTTTTACAATGCATTATTAATTGTTTGGTACAAATATGAACTGTAGCTGTTGTTTTCTTGGTAAAAACTACCAACTACTTACTATTTTCATTTTTTCGTCTACTACCCTTCCCTTTTTAGAATTCCGCTCGCTGGTACCAGCATACCAACGGTAAAGACAAAAAAACGCACATTCATACATACCCGTGTATAGAATGTAAAATTGATATGAATTGAAACAACGGGAAACGTATCGAGTGATTTTCCGTTCTTTCATTTCATTTCTTACTACGGCGTGGCGTACAACCATTTTAATGGCATCGTAAATAAACCATATTTTCAAAAGATTTCCCACATATATCACAAGAGTAACCTTCGTCGCACTCGTTATGATGGGCCATATTAATAAGGGGATCATCATCCAATGTACTGCCGCTGATATCGTTGCCGGATGGTGTTGGGGGCTAATTAGCCAGAGAAGGTAATAAAAGCTCATCGTTATGGCGACGCATATGCTCATCATAAACTTCTTTAGTATGAAAGCTTGCTGTACATAAATCACACCAATATTTTACGTCCTCATTTGCTGGTAAAAGTGGTTTTATGTTGATTTAGTGGATCAACGTCTAAAAGGGTAAGATCGCATATATCGCATGGATAACTATCACCTTCGGGCCGATGAGTATGAAGATGTACATCAAGTTCACGTGGCGAATGGACAATAACTGGGCAAAAGTCACATTTGAATGGCGCTATATTTGCATCCATAAACAGCATTTGTTCATAAAAGGTGTAACTAGGCATGAATTCTTTATTGTTTTGTTCACAAAATAGACGTTGTTGCTTTTGCTTATGATAATCGAAACGTAACTGTGATATTCGCTTTGATATCTGTATAGTTGTGACATCAACCATATTGCCATTTGCTGTAACGCTTCACCACGTTTTTCTTTACTACGATAATCTACATTACATTTGTTATAAAAGCATGGATACTGCTGGACCATTGATAACAGTCTTGTGGTGGAGACATTATTCCAAAGGAATTATTAAGGCCTAGAAAATTCTTTGGCGCCGGTATGATTACATCCAAGGATGTACCACGGCTACTTGAAGAGTTTTCATCAGATTATGAGTCGCAAATTCGGCTACTGTCATATTGCTTCGACGCCGCTTCAGCAGCTACTTTCTTATATGTATTTGATAGAGTGAATGCTTTACGTTTACGACTATGGATATAGATGGTGCTTTGATTATGTAAACAGGTTCAGTTATATTCGATTCAACAGTGCTAATAGCTACAGTAGGAGGTTGATGATCAGACCCACTTTTATCATCTTCTATGTTTGTTGGACATTGCGACGCCACTGACGGCGGAACATTCGGCGAAATATCTTGTAGTTTTACATTTTCTTTCTTAGACATCTGAATAACTTTATTCACGATATTTGCATCATTTGCGTTCTCATCATCTGAATCCAATATTTTTTCAGACATCATTCGCTCAGAGTTGATCTGTTTCTTAGCTGATTTCGGTCTCATACTATTACTAGTATTCGGGATTTCGTCATCTGATATAAATATTTCGTTATCAGTATGGAATTCGCAAACATCCAAAGAAGTTTTAGGTTTAGGTGATAAGGGTGGGCTCTTCACAATATCTCCATAGCTTGTGTAACTGTTGTTGCAAGATGATAATAGTTTACCGATTATCGGACTGTCTGTGTTTGGTATTGGAGTTTTCATAGGCTTATTACATCAGCTGCGGTGATATCCACGACAACAGTCATCACATGTTCCAACAACGTCCTCTAATTGAGTGCGCTTACAAGCTACACACATGTGTGAATTTCCATTGCCACTACTACTTCCCAATCGTCTCATTTGATCAACACCACACCATAAATCTGAATTATGATGAAAACGTAACAAATACTGGAATTTATTTATGCTATTTCTTCGGTACCAGCGCTACTACCGATTACTGTACCAAGGTACTGACGGTCATCGTCTTTGCGTATAAAAACATCTTCACCCAAAGAAAAAATAAACTCAGCCGCTGCCGTGCTTTCGGTTATAGCTTTATTTGTTGAACATTCTTGGGTTTCCTGTGCTGCGGATGTTTGCGATGGTGGTGGTGAACTATTTTTTGGAGTAGTAGGTGGTGTGTGCGGACTCGCTGTTGTCGAATCTGGTTCATCGACTACCAAAGTGGCGCCGTTGGTGATGTAAGAGTCGGCTTGAATTCCACTACTCACAGCTGGACCTAGTACTACTTTATAATGAATGGCGGGTATTATTGGTGAAGGTTGCTGTGGCGCATGAGTAGCTGATGAAAACGTATGAGCAGCAGAGGGAATTGCAGGGTTTGCAGTTATTGCATTTGAATCTAAAGCTATTGGTGGTAAGCTATTATGCGTTGCTAAGAAATCACTATAATGATTATTTATACAGATATACATGCGATCTAATACGAGAGTAGAGTTTGATGTGGTTGTCGGAGCTGGTGAGGAAACCATTGTTGATGTAGTAGTTGTTGCATCAGTAACAGCTGTACCCTCATTAACAGTATTAGACAATATTTTCGCTGAACTACTCACATGGTCATTTGCCAATGACATGAAAAATTGATGTTGTGGTTGGACATCATCATGCGTTATCTGCATTGGTCCTTTTGCTCCTGATGAAGCAGGAAGATGTTGTGTGAAATGAGTCGGTAATAATGTTGATAACTGCTGTGTATAAGAAGGGGTTTGATGTGGTGCATGGTAAAATTGAGGAAGTTGTATAATGTCATCTTGAGTTGTAGGATCAACCTCTTTTGTAAGATTATATATATGTTGCTGTGGATTTTGATGAACTGGCGTTGTTGACATGGAAGGAGGGACATTCGCTCCAACGGTGCTGTAATATATCGATGCAGATGATTGTAAACCAGCAATGGCTGTACGGTAAAAAGTTTTTTTTCAAAGCGCTAGTCAATTGGACTTGATTTGGATCCTAAAACGCTGAAACTCCAGGTGCGGAGATGGATTTCCTGAGTGTCTAGGGTGTGCATGATTTTGAACAGACGTATTGTCTGCATGGACATTCACCCCGTAAGGAGAGTTGTTATTCATTTTTACCTGCTCAAGGCTATTGTTCCGCAACTTTATCATTTAGTGAATATTCACTTAAAATTTCATTAAAACTTAAAGATCTAAGCCCGATTGACGACCCAACTATAACTAAGTTATTTTATATTAATAATTATTCGATTAAACTCAAATATTTGCACCCGAAATTGTAGTTAAATCCGTCAGCCATTTTTCACTACTCCGTTTCCACCATTCTGCGAGAGGCAACGTCTTTCTTCATTATATTATAAGCCGATAATACTGAATACCGACTTCTGTGCATATTAGAAAGGGTTGTATTTGATTTCAAACAATGTTCGTATTATCGTATGGAACAAATGTTCCTTTGAGATTTGAGACTTAGATAACCTTTGGCCTCGTGCCTTTGGCCGAGTGCGTATGTTCGGTGGCAGACCGTCGGTCTGAGGTAGGTTTTTGGTGTCCTCGCTCGGGGTGAGAGAGTGAGTTGGGTGTGATTTGGTGTCCTCGCTCGGGGTGAGCGGGTGAATTGTGGGTTTGATTTTTTTGAAATTTAAAATAAAATAGGCCGAAGGCCTTTATGTTCTTTGGCAGATAGCGGATCTGCGGTAGGTTATTGGTTGGCCTCGTTTCGGTTGAACGAGAACTGGGTTTTTGGTGGATTATTGATAGGGAGGTGGAGTTCGGAAAGGAGGGAGAGAAACGGAGGGATTGTTATGAGGAGCTCTTGGCCTTCTCGCAATCCATCTCCTCCGTTGGAAGAAGGATCAGTTTGACCAAAGGTCGTCTGATTTGACCCTTCTCTGTTATGAGGTCAACTACGCGAACTCGGTTATCTTCGCCGGGGTGTACATTGACGACTCGACCTAACCTCCATTCGTTGGGAGATAAGTTGTCCTCTTTGAGGACAGCGAGATCTCCCACTTTTATATTTTCTTTGGGATGCTTCCACTTCACTCGTTTTTGAAGTTCGGAGAGATATTCCACCTTCCATCGCTTGCAGAAAGTGTGATGGAGGGCTTTGAGTTTCTGCCATCGATTGATCATCGAGGCAGAGCTCTCACTGGAATATGGTTCTGGTGGAGCCAGCAGGTGGCTGCCGGTTAGGAAATGTCTTGGGCTTAGTGGTTCCAGATCCGTTGGGTCATTTGACCCTGGACTAAGAGGGCGCGAATTGAGGCACGTCTCAATCCTTCACAAAAGTGTTTGGAACTCCTCCATAGTATACTTATGGGGAGACGCGACCTTTTTGAAGTGGCTTTTGAAGCTCTTCACTCCCGCTTCCCACAGGCCGCCCAAATGTGGAGCGGCGGCGGGAATAAAATGCCATGTTAATCCTTGTTGGCTGTACTTGGAGACTGTCTTATCTCGGCTTTCTGCCAGGAAGGCTTTAACTTCGGATCGTAAAGATCTCGACGCTCCGACAAAGTTTGTACCATTGTCGGAGAAGATGTTTTTCGGACATCCTCTTCTCGCGATAAAACGCGAAAAGGCTGCGAGAAAGCATGGAGTACTAAGGTTACTAGTAGCTTCTGAGTGGATGGCCTTAGTGGAGAAACAGACAAAAAGGCATACGTAGCCTTTTGACAGTCGACATCCCCTACCGCGGTAGCTTTTGATGTCGAAAGGCCCCGCGAAATCTACCCCGGTATTGGTGAACGCGCGGGTAAAGGTAGTACGTTCGCAGGGAAGGGTAGCCATAAGTTGGGACTACGCCTGCTTCCTGTGAATAATGCAGGTTTTGCAATTGTGGATGATGGCTCTGATCATTGTCTTGACATTCGGAATCCAATACTGGTTTCGAATAAGGCGGAGCATGAGCTGGTTCTCGCCATGAAGGGAATCATGATGAATCATCATGACTGCAAGGCGAGACAGTCTGCAATTGTAAGGCAAGATGATCGGATGCCGCTCGTTGTATGACATGTCTTTTGAAGCCCCTAGACGCCCTCCTGTTCTAATAATATCATCTTTGTCGATATATGGGTTGCGTGACAGTATTTCACTCTTTCGATCTATAGGTTCCCTATTTTTCAATTTTAAATATTCTGTCCGGTAAAATTGTTTCTGGCAGACTCGTATTAATGCTTGAGTCGTTGCCTTAATCTCATCGGCTAAGATTATACACAACCTTTCGTGGAACATTGCTTTAGTTTTTGGGTGAGTTCGTTTATAAAATCTCCTAACATAGGATAGAACCTTAAAAGCCCTGGGTAAATTTGAAAAACGGTCGAGAATATCTACCTTATCTACCCTTGTCGTGGCATATGTTTGTGCCCTCTTCTCCTCAACGGACGTTTTGTTTTCGGTCTCTTGTGCTGGCCAGTGGGAATTGTCTTCTTGCAGCAAAGAAGGTCCCTGCCACCACAACGAATTGTTGACCAACTCTGATGCAAGTAGTCCTCTGCTCCTAGATCAGCTGGATTAGATTCCGAGTCCACGTGAAGCCTGTCCTTGCGACCGACCATATCGATGATCTTAGTGATTCGGTGTGCTACGAAGGTTGACCAGGAACAGGGCGGCTTTCTTATCCATGCGAGTACGATGGTTGAATTCGTCCAGAGGTGAACTTTTGCTGGCCCCAAATGAATGTTTCGGAATATTGATTCCATGATTTCTGCGAGCAGCACGGCGCCGCAAAGTTCTAAACGTGGTAGTGAGATGGTCGTCCTCGGGCGTAAAATTTACCCATCGCGGTATCCTAATGTTATCTATTTCGTTATAGTGTTGGGTGAAATTTTCCCACCGTTCTAAGGTAGTTGGGGAGACAGGTTCGTCCCACCTGGTGCCCTCTAACCAGATATGCTGCATTAGTATTTTTGCCACTATGACCATTGGTGCAAGCCAGCCTAAAGGGTCGAAAAGTTTGGCTATAGCGGATAGGATTGCGCGTTTGGTGGTGTTCTCGCCATTCCCTAAAGCTCCTGCTGTAAAGTAAAACATGTCTGAGTGCGCGTTCCATCTTATTCCGAGTGCCTTCACCGAGCTAGCCTCTTCAAACGCTAGGAAGTACTCGCTGAGCAAATCTGTTTTGGGGATGTCCTGAAGGATTTCCTCACAATTTGATGTCCACTTGCGCAATGGAAAGCCAGCTGAGTGTAATGATTCGCGAATCTCGTTTCTTGCTCTGATGGTTGACGCTATTGTATGCCCTCCAGATAAAACGTCGTTGACATACATACTTTCGCGTAATATACCCGATGCTATTGGGTGGGTATTTTCTACATCATCAGCCAATTGTAGAAGTGACCGTATCGCGAGGTAGGGGGCGCAGTTTACACCAAAGTTGACAGTCTTTAGTTCGTAAAGACTGATGGGTTCGTTGGGGGATGTTCGATGGACAATTCTTTGAAATTTGGCGTGATTGTCGGTCATCCCAATCTGCATATACATCTTTTCTATGTCGCTATTAAAGACAAAGCGGTACAGTCTCCAACGTAGAATTAAAATGGGCAAGTCTGCTTGGAGTACTGGACCTGGGTGCAGTATGTCGTTTAGACTAGTGCCATTTGCCGTAGGACTTGACGCATTGAAGACGACGCGCACCTTCGTAGTGGTACTTTCCGCCTTTCCAACGGCGTGGTGGGGCAGGAAATAACTATCGGAATCGTCGGATGGATTATGGTTTTTGATTTTTCTCATATGTCCAAGCGTTTCGTATTCGGATAACACCCGAACATACTCTTTCCCTAACTCTTGGTTTTTCAGTAATCGTCCCTCATTTCTGAAGAATTGTGAACATGCTCGCTTTAGGGACGGTCCTAATGCAATCTTCTCAGGATAATCCTGCCTGAATGGTAGCGAAACTGTATATCTTCCAATTTCATCACGTTTTGTTGTGTCCTTAAATAATTGTTCACAATACCTTTCTTCTTCATTAAGCATTTTGTTTTTGGGAACATTTTCTACCTCCCAGAAAGCTTTTAATTGGTTGTTCAATGCAACCTCGTTGTAGAATGACATGATGCTCTTCGTTGGACTCGGTGCTTCGATGCGACCGGTTAGTATCCAACCGAACACTTTCTCTTGGGCCAAAAGTGTATTTAGTACATCCTTTTTCAGGCGGCTCAGTATAATTTGGGGATATATGTCTCCTCCAAGTATGAGGTCTACGTCTTCGTTGATGTAGAACCTTTTGTCTGCCAAAACCAAGTCTGGGAATGCCTGCATAGTCATGGCGTTGATATGGCAGGATGGAAGATTCCCAGTGAGCTTGGCTAGGACTAGAACGGGTGTAGTCAGGCTGAAGCAGGCATCCACTGATGAACGTAACTCAATTTTGGATGCCTCTTTCACCTGAGCTGACACCGCATTTGTGATGCCTGAAACTTGGGCATGCATTTTTCTCGCTGGCAAATTGATTCTGCGTTTCAATCTTTCAGTTATAAAGGAACATTCGGACCCTGAATCAATTAATGCCCGTGCGGAGAAGTCGGTACCATTATGGCGAATGTGTACGCGAGCAGTTCCTAATAGCACGCCTGTGCTGGAATTGGCATGACAGGATTTTACATTCTGGTTCGCAGATTGTCGCGCCTGTGCCGAAGTTATTGGGATATTATCCGCATCTTTGAAAGGATTGCGTACAGCCGTCTGCTGAGATGTATCCGCATGTAGGAGCGTGTGGTGACGAGAGTGACATTTGGAACAGTTGTAGGAACTGGTGCATTTCGTCACGGTGTGTCCTGGGGATAAGCAATTCAGGCAGCCACTTGTGGATTTTATAAATTTAATCCTTTCTACTGGGGTTAACTCGCAGAAGCATGAACAGTTGCGTAATCTGTGTTCAGAGGATTTACACATTTAACAAATTGATTTTATTGTTTGCTTGGATACTTTTGTTTGAAAAGCACCAAGTCTTTTCGTAGGGGTTTCTGACGATTGTCGCGACGCGTTTGGTTTTTGCACTTTCGAAGTGGCATGCCCTGTAAAACCAGACACTGTTTCAAGTGTCTGAAACCGATTAGACAGGAACTTATCCATATCCTCCTACTTGGATATGTCCATTTGAGGGACGAAATACAATTATTTATATCATTTTGCAGCTTTTTTATTGAACTGCCACACTCACTTTCTACCTTTTTTAAGTTAAATAAAATTTGTAGTTGTGTTTTAACTAAGATACATTTGAGATCGCGGGTTCGAATCGAGCTCAAGGCCTAACAATAATTTTTTATCATTATTATTGTTATGATAAATTTTTTCTTAATTGAAAAATTTTTTTTTTTAATTAGAATAAAATAAAGAAAAAATTTTAGACAACTGCCAAAGCTCGTTGTATAGATCCATTTCGGGAACTGCTAAATTCCTTCATCGGCAACGTTTAGGCGCCGCTGCTATAAACATTCAGCCATCACAGCGGTTTTTTGTTTGTCTTCATTAATCCTACTTCTATTCTGTTTCGTGCCAATTGATATTCACAACACTGCGACATCTGTTGCAGAATGGCTGTGAAAATTGGACTTGTTTGTTGGCAATGCTGCCATAGTGTCATATTTTTTATTGACACTTTTTTTCCCCGTGCTCTGGGATGTATTAATAATTTTTGTTGTTATATCGGCCTACTGATTTTAAGATCGCGGGTTCGAATCGAGCTCAAGGCCTAACAATAATTTCTTATCATTATTATTGTTATGATAAATTTTTTCTTAATTGAAAAAATTTTTTTTAAATTTATGAGGTGGGTTTTGTCTAAGGCTGGGGTAACACTCAGTCAACCCAGAGTCGAGTAAAGGTCCCACAAACCCCTACTGAATAAATACACGATATTTATGTGTTACGAACGCACGCACACACGGCTGGGGATATTAGGCGGACAGCAGCTTTCCGTGCAAAGATGGAGGCGGTGGCTAATAGGCGTAGTAGTAGCGGAGGGGTCGGTACGGTGGTTTAGCGGCGGTGCAGTAGCGGGCGGGATGGTACGGTTGTCCGGGAGCAGCGGCGGGATCAACGCGGCGGCCGGACGGCGGACAGTATTAGCGGACGGATTGGTACAGTAGTATGAGCGCAGTGGCTGGACGGCGGACAGTATTAGCGGACGGATGGGTGTAGCGGTATAGACGAAATGACGGCACCAGCGAACTGGATGGACGGTGATGCAGCGGCTTAACGGCGGTAGGATGGCGAGCGGCCAACGGTCGTTGTACCAGCGACGTGACGGGTGCAGCGGCTTAACGGCGGTAGGATGGCGTGCGGCCAACGGTCGTCGTAGCAGCGGCGTGACGGATGCAGCGGCTCAACGGCGGTAGGATGGCGAATGCCCAACGGTCGTCGTAGCAGCGGCGGGACGGATACAGCGGCTCAACGGCGGTAGGATGGCGAACGGGCAACGGTCGTCGTAGCAGCGGCGGGACGGATACAGCGGCTCAACGGCGGTAGGATGGCGAACAGCCAACGGTCGTCGTAGCAGCGGCGTGACGGATGCAGCGGCTTAACGGCGGTAGGATGGCGAACGGCCAACGGTCGTCGTAGCAGCGGCGGGACGGATACAGCGGCTTAACGGCGGTAGGATGGCGAACGGCCAACGGTCGTCGTAGCAGCGGTGGAACCAGAGGGGCGACGGTGCGACGGCAGCGGCGGCGGGCTACGGAGCGCGTACCAGGGCAGAGAGAGAGAGAGAGAAAATAGGCCGGCGACGGGGTTTACCTGAACAGCGGCTGCGTGTTCCGGGCGGGGTAGGATAGGCGTACCAACGGGCTGGTATTGGTCGGTCGGCTTCGCGGGATCCGGCTAATCGCTCTTCTTCGGCAGCTTGGGTAGTCGCGGGGTCAGTTACCTGCGGAAGAGACTGCGAGGACTCGTTAGTGCTGGTTTCACTGCTGGACACCCCCGCCTCCCTAGTTGCACGCTTATAGAAGGTGCGTAAGAGGGGCGGGGCTGTACCAGCCGATACACCGTGGATCGATCCGTGCGCGGAGGGGAAGTGCACCCTAACGGCACAGCGGTAGCCCCTTATGCGCACGAATCGACTCACGGCCGAACCCAGAGTTGAGGGGGAGGGGGGGTATAGTCATTAAGGCGTCGGGCCGCTCAACACCCAGGGGGCGACGGGTGGCAATAGCACAAAGGCATCCGCCCCGCTCGTCCTTACCCGGGTGAAGGGTGACCCGTGCCATGACGGCTACCCTTCCACTCAACTAGCCGAATCCAGAGCTGAGGGGGGAGGGGGTTATGTAGTCTTTAGGGCGTCGGGCCGCTCAACACCCAGGGGGGCGACGGGTGGCAATAGCACAAAGGCATCCGCCCCGCTCGTCTTTACCTGGGTGAAGGGTGACCCGCGCCATGACAGCGCCCCTTCCACTCAGCTGGCCGAAGCCAGAGCTGAGGGGGAGGGGTGACATAGTCATTAAGGCGTCGGGCCGCTCAATACCCAGGGGGGCGGCGGGTGGCAATAGCACAAAGGCATCCGCCCCGCTCGTCCTTACCTGGGTGAAGGGTGACCCGCGCCATGACAGCGCCCCTTCCACTCAGCTGGCTAGCAGGAGTGGCAATTTTGTCTTAAAAAGACAACCACTCCCGCTGGCTCACCTGCGAGGACTGAATTGCAAAAATGCAAATTCAGTGTTTATATGGGTGGTGACACAAACTGGTTGAGAATTCAACGCTCCGTTATTGTGTTTTTCATTGGTTTGCTATTTTAGTGGTTGTTGGCTACGCTATTGGTTTGCAATTTAGTGGTTGTTGAATATGCTATAGAAAAATGAGTACAGGGAGGTTCAGGTTTAAGTGAATAAGGAAATACAGGGGGTGGTTACGTTATTGTAACGCTACGTTACAGTCCCCCTCCCACTTCGGTTGACGGAAAGCTGCGGTGGGGGAAAGGTGGATCTCCAGGCGTGGCCTAGGTGTTATGCCGGTGTGCGTGTGGGCGAAGCACTTTATTTAAAAATTATTATTGCTTTTTTTCAAAAATATACAGAGTCATTCCACTTATATATATAACAGAGTTAATGTTAACATTTCAGGTTTTAATGGCAAAAAGTATTGTTTTAAAAAAAAAAAAAAAAAAAATTTTATCTTTCATTTTCCTATTTTTTTTTTTGTTTTTGTCGGGGATGGAGTCGAAGAAAGAAGAATAGAAGAAAGAAACAATTTTAGACAACTGCCAAAGTTCGTTGTATAGATCCATTTCGGGAACTGCTAAATTCCTTCATCGGCAACGTTTAGGCGCCGCTGCTATAACCATTCAGCCATCACAGCGGTTTTTTGTTTGTCTTCATTAATCCTACTTCTATTCTGTTTCGTGCCAATTGATATTCACAACACTGCGACATCTGTTGCAGAATGGCTGTGAAAATTGGACTTGTTTGTTGGCAATGCTGCCATAGTGTCATATTTTTTATTGACACTTTTTTTCCCCGTGCTCTGGGATGTATTAACAATTTTTGTTGTTATATCGGCCTACTGATTTTAAGATCGCGGGTTCGAATCGAGCTCTAGGCCTAACAATAATTTTTTATCATTATTATTGTTATGATAAATTTTTCTTAATTGAAAAAATTTTTTTTTTAAATTAGAATAGAAGAAAGAAAAAATTTTAGACAACTGCCAAAGCTCGTTGTAAAGATCCATTTCGGGAACTGCTAAATTCCTTCATCGGCAACGTTTAGGCGCCGCTGCTATAACCATTCAGCCATCACAGCGGTTTTTTGTTTGTCTTCATTAATCCTACTTCTATTCTGTTTCGTGCCAATTGATATTCACAACACTGCGACATCTGTTGCAGAATGGCTGTGAAAATTGGACTTGTTTGTTGGCAATGCTGCCATAGTGTCATATTTTTTATTGACACTTTTTTTCCCCGTGCTCTGGGACGTATTAACAATTTTTGTTGTTATATTGGCCTACTGATTTTAAGATCGCGGGTTCGAATCGAGTGTTGTGAATATCAATTGGCACGAAACAGAATAGAAGTAGGATTAATGAAGACAAACAAAAAACCGCTGTGATGGCTGAATGGTTATAGCAGCGGCGTCTAAACGTTGCCGATGAAGGAATTTAGCAGTTCCCGAAATGGATCTATACAACGAGCTTTGGCAGTTGTCTAAAATTTTTTCTTTCTTCTATTCTAATTTAAAAAAAAATTTTTTCAATTAAGAAAAAATTTATCATAACAATAATAATGATAAAAAATTATTGTTAGGTCTTGAACTCGATTCGAACCCGCGATCTTAAAATCAGTAGGCCGATAGAACAACAAAAATTGTTAATACATCCCAGAGCACGGGGAAAAAAGGTGTCAATAAAAAATATGACACTATGGCAGCATTGCCAACAAACAAGTCCAATTTTCACAGCCATGGATCTATACAACGAGCTTTGACAGTTGTCTAAAATTTTTTCTTTCTTCTATTCTAATTTAAAAAAAAATTTTTTCAATTAAGAAAAAATTTATCATAACAATAATAATGATAAAAAATTATTGTTAGGCCTTGAGCTCGATTCGAAACCGCGATATTAAAATCAGTAGGCCGATATAACAACAAAAATTGTTAAGATACATTTGTTTTCGTATCTTTCACACAAGTTTTTCCAGGCCATCTCGAAACCTTCATTTGTGAGAGGGCATTTTTTTACGATATCTTTTGCTTCGCCCTGCGTTTTGTTGTTGAGATGGAATAACTTTTCCACCCCTTTCAAACTAGAATTGTTTATATATATTGCCGTGAACAGGTCGCGAAAAGTTGGCCAAGACAGATAATCCCCTTTAAAAACTTCCGTGTCGCAAGCCTGGAGGCGAATTTTATGCCCATGAGGTTCTTGCTCAGGGTTGACGTTCTTTTCATCCTTCTTGTATTTTTCTGCCTCAGCAGATATAGACGCTGAACATCGCACGCAGATTGCGTTTTGCTTCTTTCTGATCGCCATAACGTCATCCGCTAACACCTCATCAGATCCCAATAGCGAATCAAACGCAGACTTTACCTTCTTCCACAAGAGCCGCAACTCTTCCTGCTGTATTTCAAGGGTGTGTTTGCTATGGTCGCTCTCCGGAATAAGGCTGTAATCTTTATCAAACTCTGCGATTGATTCTGATAAACGGATGTAGGTTTCCATTGTTTTATTTACGTTTATTAACGAGAAAAGTGCCGATTATAGAAATGGAACGCTTTAGAGTAAAAATACCTGCCCAGCCGTAAATAAACACTATTGAAATTCGAAGTTTATTATTTATTTTGTTTATTGCAGACTTTGTCAGAGTAGCGACAACGAAAAAGGGTTTACTTTATGGACTTTTTGTCACAGCAGCGACAACAGCAAAAAGGTTTAATTTACAGACTTTTTGCGTCAGCGGCAACAGCGGCCACCTCCACATATAATGGGTGTATTTTTGAAAAAGTGAAAAAATGCGTGTGATATTGCAAAACAAGCGCAAAAAAAAAGTGTAAAAAGTGTTTAAAAAGTGAAGTGAGCACCGGATTAATTAATTAAATTGAACTTAATTTCGTATTTGTGATGTGCAAAAAAAAAACAACAACAACAACCTATTTAGTATGGTGCGGAAAGTGAGGTTAGGCTACCCTCTTCCTTGTGTTGTGTCTGGAAAACCTTACCACTGGTGGGGGATAGACCAGATAATCACAAGGACTGAAATAAAGGCTAACAAACCGAGTGATTTAACCTTTGAAAATAGAAAAATAAATTGGTGCTCACTAAATAACTTCACTGTTTTCACTTTTTTTTCCTGATTTTAATTTTTCACGCACTACACGTGTTTCTTCTTTATTTGCAAAAAAACAACACTCAAAAAAAGTGGCAAGAAATTTAACACTTACTTCTTAGTTTGTCGTAAGAAAAGTTGATTGTGCTGTGCTGTGGTTGGCGAATATGCTGTGACTCTGGTCACCCATGTACAATATAAAAACTCCAACTTTTTCCTTGTTAATTTTTGGCTGCTGTGATCTGCTGTGGCAAATAAATTTTTAGTAGGCAAAATCCTTCGGCAAATTGTCTAGTAGGCAAAATTGTGCTGCGTTGTGGACTGTAATTTTAGGCTTTTATTTCTTTTTTCGGTGCGTAAGGACCAATGTTCGGCCTGGGTGCGTCTGAAACCGGCATTGGGTAGGCGCACACGGGTCGATCTTGGAGTGGATGGTTCGCTCAAAAGAAATAAATAAGAACACAAAGAGGAATTTCCTCGTTATAATATAATATTTAATTTAGAGTGAAGGAAAATATACACTGTGGTTACAATATTACCTTGGTGTTTTAAGTGACGATGGTGATCCTTGCGATATGTGCTCGTTGGCGGTCAATCGAGAAAGAGGCCGGTTGTCCCGTTGATGACAACCGCTAAGCCGCGAAAAAGTCCTCTGGTATTAAGGAGGGGAAAAACCACACACACAACAACCCCACATATACGTGCATGGGTGCTGACAACCTGCACACACACGTGCATGTGTATGAAACGCGTGCATGTGCATGCATGCACACAAATGCGGCGTGAGTGTGGGTGGATGGAAATATTATTAAAACGTTAAGGAGGGGCGCCGTCAATCAGGTAAAAGTTAGGCATTGGGCCTAAACACTATAGGTGGACGCCTATTCGAGATATCGCAATAAAGGTGGACCAGGGGTGACTCTAGAATGTGTTTGTACGATATGGAAATCAAATGAAAGGTGTTAATGTGTATTTTAAAAGCGAGTGGGTCTTAGTTCTATAGGTGGACGCCTTTTCGAGATATGGGCAGAAAGTAGACCAGGGGTGACTCTAGAATGCGTTTGTACGATATGGGTATCAAATGAAAGGTGTTAATGTTTATTTAAAAGGGAGTGTGCCTTAGTTCTATAGGTGGACGTCTTTTCGAGATATCGCCATAAAGGTGGAGGAGTGACTCTAGAATGTGTTTGTACGATATTGGTATTAAAGAAAGGTGTTAATAAGTATTTTAAAAGGAAGTGGGCCTTAGTTCTATATGTGGACGCCTTTTCGATATATCGCAATAAAGGTGGACCAGGGGTGACTCTAGAATGTGTTTGTACGATTTGGGAATCAAATAAAAAGTGTTAATGAGTATTTTAAAAGGGAATGGGCCTTAGTTCTATAGGTGGACGCCTTTTCGAGATATCGATAAAGGTGGACCAGGCGTGACTCTAGAATTTGTTTGTACGATATGGGCATCAAATGAAAGGTGTAAATGAGTATTTTAAAAGGGAGTGTGCCTTAGTTCTATAGGTGGACGCCTTTTCGAGATATCGCCATAAAGGTGGACCAGGAGTGACTCTAGAATGTGTTTGTACGATATGGGTATCAAATGAAAGGTATTAGTGATTATTTAAAAGGGAGTGGGCCTTTGTTCTATATGTGGACGCCTTTCCGAGATAGCGTCAAAAAGGTGGACCAGGGGTGACTCTATAACGTTTTGTACGATATGGGTATCAAATTAAAGGTACTGATGGGGGTTTTAAAAGGGAGTATCCCTTAGTTGTATATGTGAAGGCGTTTTCGAGATATCGTCCAAAATGTGGACCAGGGTGACCCAGAACATCATCTGTCGGGTAAGCCTAATTTATTTATATATGTAATACCACGATACTGTTCCTACCAAGATTCCAGGGGCTTTTGATTTCGCCCTGCAGAACATTTTCAATTTCTTATACTTAATGTGGTAAAGTGGGCGTGGTCATAGTCGGACCTCGGCCATTTTATAAGATAAGGTGAGTTCAGATAAGTATGTGAACTTAGTTTAGTAAAGATATATCGATTTTTGCTCAAGTTATCTTGTTATCGGCCGAGCGGAAGGACAGACGGTCGACTGTGTATAAAAACTGGGCGTGACTTCAACCGATTTTGCCCATTTTCACACAAAACAGTTATCGTCATAGAATCTATGTCCCTAACAAATTTCACAAGGATTTGTTCGACTTATGGCATTAAAAGTATTCTAGACAAATTAAATGAAAAAGGGCAGCGCCAAGCCCATTTTGAAATTTTATTTTATTTTTGTATTTTGTTACACCATACCATTACTGGAGTTAAATGTTGACATAATTTACTAATATACTGTAAAGATATTCAATTTTTTGTTAAACTTTGAATTTAAAATAAAAATTTTTACAAAGTGGGCGTGTTCGTAATCCGATTTTGCTAATTTTTATTTAGCACATATATAGTAATAGGAGTAACGTTCCTGCCAAATTTCATCATGATATCTTCAACGACTGCCAAATTACAGCTTGCAAAACTTTGAAATTACCTTCTTTTAAAAGTGGGTGGTGCCACGCCCGTTGCCCAAAAATTTACTAATTTTCTATTCTGCGTCATAAGATCAACCCACCTAACAAGTTTCATCGCTTTAGACGTCTTTGGTAATGAATTATCGTACTTTTTCGGTTTTTCGAAATTTTTGATATCGAAAAAGTGGGCCTGGTTATGGTCCTTTTTCGTTCATTTTAAAAAGCGATCTGAGATGAGTGCCCACACACCAAATTTTATCAAGATACCTCAAAATTTACTCAAGTTATCGTGTTTACGGACGGACGGACAAGGCTAAATGAATTTCTTTTTTCGCCCAGATCATTTTGATATATAGAAGTGTATATCTATCTCGATTAGTTTATGCCGTTACGGATTACCGTTATGCGAACAAAATTAATATACTCTGTGAGCTCTGCTCAGCTGTGCATAATTAATAAAAATTTAAAAGAACCAATGATTTTGACTGAAACACCACCGAAGGCGTTCGAAATAGTACAAATAGATACAATTGGACCATTACAGAGATCATTAAATGGAAATGAATACGCTGTCACTGTGATTTAACTAAATACTTAGTTGCAATTACTATACAGAACAAACATGCAAAAACAGTAGCCAGAGCCATATTCGAAAATTTCATCTTAATTTATGGAAGTATGAAAACAATAATAACGGATATGGGATCTGAATATAAAAACAGCTTGTTTGAGGAACTATGTAAGCTTCTCAATATTAAGCACAAAACATCTATGCCTTATCACCACCAAACTTTAGGCACTGTTGAACGTAGCCATAGAACTTTCAATGAATATGTGCGTTCATACATATCCATTAACAAAGATGATTGGGATGAGTATCTTAAATATTTTGCATATTGTTACAATACAACCCCATCTACATTCCATTTTTATTGCCCATTCAAATTGATCTTTGGTAAAAAAAACCCAGACTTACGAATTTTTACAAGAAAATACGGTAAGCCAATTATGAGGCTTATAATAAAGAAATTAAATATAGGTTACAAATAGCACAGGAGAGAGCCTTTATTTTAGTAAAAGAAGCTAAAGAAAAACAAAAGATTAGTTATGATAAAAATATTTACTATAAGGAAATAACTATAGGAGATCTAGTGTTAGTAAAAAATGAAGCAGGTCATAAGTTAGATAGTAGATATAAAAGGCCCCATAAGGTAGAAAATATCGATAAAAATAATAATTTTACTCTAATACCCTATAAAGTAGAAAATATCGATAATAAAAATAATTACACTTTAATCCCGTCTAGAATATGAAATAATGGTAAGCAAAAACTTCCCAGTAACACACCAAATAGCGTTATCATAAACAATAAGGAAATAATAATACACAAAAATAGACTTAAATTAATAGAATAAGTAAATTTTTAACCTACAAACATAAAATACAAAATATAGAATTAATTTATATTTAACCAATTAAAAATAGAATGCTCATGCATTCGCCAAATGCATAAGCATTCTGAAAAATGGCGATGTAGTATAAACAGCCAACAATTTCAATGCCAAATGAGTAAACCAGTTAATGTGCTACCCTGTAACAAAAAGAGTGTAAATTTTAATCAACACAAAAGGGGCATTTGCTAATTGTTGCTGACAGCGCAATTCACACGATTTAATATAGATGTGTGTACAACGCACGACAAAACCAAATTTGCATTTAGGCAAATTTGCTGATATTGCATTTCCCACAGACGTCACAACTCAACACAAATATGTAGGTACATATTTGTGTCGATTTGTATGTAGGTATGTAAGTATGTATATTTAAAGTAAATATGTATGTGAAAATATGTTTAGAATAATTTAGTATAAATAAGCTAACAATATTTAAATAAAGATTCATTCACTCATTCACAATAACACCTCACAAACACTCTATTTATTTTCCACCTTTTATACCATTCGGTAACAAAGTGCACCAGTCAAATGAACTGTGCCACATGTCACTTAGGACATCATATGCTGCTTCATATTTCGAATCTTCCAACTTGCCAAATAAACGCAATGACTTGGCAAGCATTCCCTGACTTAGTACTGGCTGAAAAAAAGATTCTTTTTCAATGAGCCAATTGATCTAATTCTGGGCGGAGACATATACCCCAAATTATGTTAGGCGGCATTAGGAATGATGTGCTAAACACATTAATAGTACAGGAAATGGTGTTGGGCTGGATTCTGACTGGCCGGACAGATGCGGTTGATACAAATAAAACCTTAGTATCATATTTCAACGGGGTCACGTTGGACAAATAGCTGTCGGCATTTTGGGAGAT
This sequence comes from Eurosta solidaginis, assembly GCF_040869045.1. Classification (NCBI taxonomy): domain Eukaryota; kingdom Metazoa; phylum Arthropoda; class Insecta; order Diptera; family Tephritidae; genus Eurosta; species Eurosta solidaginis. Next base: position 24,919,676 of record NC_090324.1, on the reverse strand, counting down.
AGAGGAAATTCCAAAGAAGAGGAGCATCAATAACGATGACATTTACTGCGAGGAGCTATACAAATCCACAACAGTTCGGAAAAACGATGGCAAATACGTAGTCTCCTTACCCTTTAGAAAATAATTTAGCTTAGGTGCCTCTCTAAGAAGTGCGTGTTCTCAATTTTATCGCAATGAGACACGATTAGCTAAAAATACCGACATACAAACAGAGTACAATAGAGTTGTATCTGAATACGAAACCCTAGGGCATATGAAACAAATGAGTAATATTTCGCCAGACTCAACCGACTGTTACTTCCTACCTCACCATGCTGTCAAAAAGGAGGGAAATACAACAACAAAAGTTAGAGTAGTATTTAATGCATCATATCCTACCACAAACGGAAAAAGTATAAATGATGCCCTATGCCCAGGTCCAATACTTCAATCCGACCTAACAATCTTAATACTTCGTTGGAGACTGTTCAAATACGTCTTCCACACCGTCATCGAGAAGATGTATCGCCAAATATGGGTCAATGAACACCTAACAAACTACCAGCGAATAGTATTTCGCAACTGCCCCAAGGATCCAATCAAGCTTTATGAACTAAAAACAGTAACATATTGTAACGAATTACTTGCAAATCCTCTTATTTGCCCTTTTGCTAAGTTCGAATCACTAAACTGTTGAATAAATAACTCCAATATTGAAGAATGGAAAAATGGCCTTTATTAAAGTAATTCACAATTACACGTATACTTTGCTACTCGCTGGCTTAATAACCAAACTGATTGATAACTCAAATGAAACTCTACTATTGGCCGGCAGATCGCGTGCTTAATCAAACTGATTGATATCTCAACTCAAACTGAAACTTCTTACTCGCTTGCCCCGCTTTTATAGTTTACGCTGCATACTTCTAGGCTCTTCCATTTCCAGAACTTACTAGTTGTTTCGGCTACAAAATCGCCAGCCACAACTACGTGCACAAATTATTGCTCTCTCTTGTGACAACTCAGATAAGATATATGCATGTGTTTGTGCATTGCCGCTCCGCTGCTCGTATACGTACATATGTGTAGACGCAATTATTTATTCGTTTATGTAGATACATAAAGATTGAATTATTGATGTGAATGTTTGTAGTTTACAGTCTCTCGCGCGCACATAGGCATATAAATAAATGCATCTGTGTGTGACATCTCTCTGGGCTGCCTTATATATGTGTATACTTGATTTAATTATTAACGTAAATACTGCTTGGCATGGATTTAGCATCGCCTTAGTGATGGGATAATTTAGTGATGCTAATATCCGTGACATTATATAATTTTCATCCGATCTGTTTGAATAATATTTATGTATATTTTAAGCTACGCAGATCTTTTGTGTTGAGTGCAAATAAAAATAAAGATTATTCTACCTTTCAGCTCGACGTTTCGCCAAATTGCCTTGGCATCATTGTTTTTATTTAATAAAACAAAAAACAACAAAGAACACAATCAGATACAAAAAAATTTTAAATTTAAAATACTGCAAATAAATATTGATTGCACAAACATTTTTCTTACTTACAATGATGGAAAATTAACGAAAAACACAATTTTCACTAAAACATTTAAACATTTAAAAACATTTGAATATTAAAAAATTGCGGAAAGTTAATAAAGTACAAAAAATCGGTACCACCTACATGCGGTAAACTTGTCATACAAAAAATAAATTACAACCATAATGGGTACGCGGCGGCGATATTGTCTGTATCTTCTTTTTTGTTTATTGTGTTTCCTCTTTTTTGCAAAATTCATAGGCTTTCTAAGATGTAACGCGCTTTTTCTCTCCTTTCCGTGTCTATTATTTTTATATTTTCAAAATCAGCCGTGTGTTTATTTTCTATTGCATGCTGTGCCAAAGCTGTGCTTTGTTTTTGTTTACGTATATCTGCTTCGTGCTCAGCTACCCGCGTGCCGAGCGCCCGCTTTGTGGTCCCAATGTAGACCTTATTAAAGATATCTTCTTTATTCCCTTTACATTGAATTTCGTAAACTACATTGCTACGTTGTTGGAGATCTATGGGTGTTTATGTTTTTGTAAAGCACGTTGCCAAAGTGCAGTTTGACCTGTATGCTAGTGTAGTGTTTGTGTTTGATGTTTTTGTCAAGTCATGTGTGAAATTTTCTGTGAGCCTAGGAGTGTAAGTGACACTGAAGTATCACTTTGTCTCGTTATTTGTATCTGAAGACTGTGTTTTTTGGGCTATATTTTCTAGTTCCATTTGTTTCTGATTTATTAAATTTGATATGATATGGTCCGGATATTTACTCTTTTTAAGCGTCAATAATAGATAATATTTTGTCTATAAAGTTCTTCGCCGTATTTATTTTGTATTTGAAAGGCTGTGAGGATATAAAATATATGAGGCGCCCAGAAGAGGTTGGTTTCGAGTACCAATCCAATATTAGTTTGTTATTGAGCCTGTGTATACGTGTGTATAGAAAGGGGGTGTTGTTGTTTTCTTCTTGAGCCTCTTTATGATTTGAAGCGACGTTTGATCGACTGCGATCAGTAGGTCGCTGCCCGCCCTTGTCTTGGAAAGGGTCATCGAGACCACCTGCCATAGTTTTACCTTCAGCTATTTATTCTGCTTGTACAGTAGTTTCAGTATGGACTCCGTTGCCATTACTGGAGGAGGCATCCATACTGAGACCACCGGACGAAGCGGTAAACTGGAGCGAGGGATCACTTCCAGCTATTCTCCCGGCCAAAGAACGCCCAAGCAGTTGACTGAATTCGTTAAGAAATCCACAGATTTCTTGTTGCAGCAGCCGATGACCTTGACGCCCTTCTGCCAGCCCGCGCCGTCGAAGGATATCTCATCGATTTCAGCCTCGAGCATCCTCTCCATTAGCTTGCCTTCTACAAGCAGCCACCTTTCCGGCGTTATCTTCCCGTCAGAGTTGATTTTGTCGATGATGGCTACTTGTAGACCTGAGGGGCAGTCGAAGGTAGCGTGAGGTTTCCGCTTTTTCGAGTCCTTTTCAGGCCCCTCATCGGATCTCTTCCTCTTCCGGCTTTGTGCGCCCATCGACCCGGGCGAGGGCGCTTGGTTAACGTCCCTGCATTGATCGTTTGACGCTTTCTGGGCGTCAGTTTTAGCAGCGTTAGTTGCTTTGTACTTTGCTACTACCTTTTTGTGTTTCTTAATAAGAGTCTTTCTCTCACAGTGAGAGTGGTAGGATCTTTCTTCTGCATCTTCCGAAGGTAGTAGGAAGAGTTTTTGTAGCCCTTCAGGGCTTTCTGCTCCCTTTTTAACTTCTCCGGCTCTGACCCTTAATCCTACGCAGTTCCTGACATCTGGGCTTGGTCCTTCAGCAGAACGATCCCAGCTCCGGAGTCTATTTCATCGTCGTCGCTCACCAGTGATGATAGTTCATCCTCGGTGGCGCTGACGATGGTTAGACTCCTCAACCGAGACCTAACGCTTCCCTCAGCACCAGACTCAGATCCTGCCTTTGCCGTGCTCCACAGAGCGTGTTCGGACAGGGACAGAGCTCTTGTTCTAACAGTAGTACTCGTACACTTTGTAGCATGGGGTTCCTCTCCACAGCCTGAGAAGTCGTTGGATCTCGACGCCAAATGGCCTTCTCGCCCACCATCTACCGCCGGTACTGGGGATCCGACCCCCTGTACCGTAACTTTTCTCCCTTCGTTTACACTCATACCCGACGAACCGAATTCGCCATTACCCTTGGAGTTTCTTTTAAGTCTACCACTCCTCCCAAAAAGACTCGGACTCGACCGCCCCTAACCTGGGGAAGACAGACGTACGCCCCTGACATGGGGAACAGACGTACACGTGCAGTTAAGGCTATGTGTGCCAGGTGCCGCCCCTGACCTGGGGAAACAGACGCATCTGGAGGATAAGAGGTGCCGTCCCTAATATGGGAAAACAGTCGCACACTCGTAGCCGTTAAGGCAAAGGTAGCAGTTCTTGGTTACCTCTCCTCGAAGTTCAAACCATAGGGTCGGAGGATGCCGGAGCATTTCCTTTTGTATGTTCAGCGCCTCGGGGAAGCGGCGTAAGCCCCCGCACCGCGACAAGGTGCCTACCATAGCGGAGGAACCCTACTGTAACAAAAAGTTCAATATTCTCTGCGATCGCAAAACTTTTCGACCCTCTTGGCTGGCTGGCACCAGTCGTAATTATAGCCAAGATAATAATGCAACATATTTGGTTGGAAGGGACAGGCTGGGATGAATATGTGTCGGAAACTATTTTACATTGGTGGCAATCATTCATGACTGACTACGAAAAGATCAACGATAGGCAAACCGGCCTGGTCGATCATCCGTACCGGAACCCCCTGCCGCCACCGGGCGACACCGTTCTCGCCCGGGAAACAACATTCCATCAGCAGCACCTAGCATCGCCCGCCGCACTATACGATGCACCGCACAAGGGCTGCAGACCGCCAACGCTAGAGGAAAAGTATCCGAAATCCTCGTGCGAGATGCGTTGCGGACCCTTAAGGAACTACAAGAGGCTCTAGCCGCTGAACGCGTCTAGGGCGGGGACTATTACACAGTCATCAACAGCAAACTGTATCAACCTAATTTATAGCTAGTTAAAAACCTAAATTTGAATTTTACCTGAATTTTATATTGAGTTTATTTCCATATGTGCCTTTTGCGTATAAGTACGCATCCTGAATTATTTGCACGTACAAATACGTAATATCTTATATTACGTACATATTCTTTATTAAATTTAAGTATTTGAAATGTTTGTATTGTACGCTAACACGCAAGCGTATTTCACCTCTCTGGCAACCCCAACAATGGGTTGAGAGATGTGACTATGTACACACATACATATATTTATTATTGTTTTGACATTTTCTTTTATTTAATTCATTCGAAATCCTTTACCATTCCGAGTGTGACTCCAAAGAGTTTGTGAATAATAATTTTAAATAAACCCTTTGATTCGAAGCACATAAGAAATTTGAAAGCGTGTTTTTCTATATAGAAAATTTCGGTTCGAACTTTACCAACTCGTGTGTGCACTTAATTGAATTTGTGGAAAAATATATTTTTTACACACCAGGACAGCTCTCACTCTATATTATTAAAAGTTTAAACTGTGCATAAATCAAAGGAAGTAAAGTGTTCACGTAAATCCTTTGATTCAAGCGTTTTGCTGGATGTACAACCTCCGATTTAAGTTCGCTATATTCCTTCCGCATATCCCGTTTGATACAGTGTCCACCAAGGGATCTAGTGCCACCGCTACCACCACCATAATCATCACCACCACATCATCGCCATCACCGCAGCAGCCGTGTCCATCAGCTACATCCCACAAGAAGAAAAGGTAAATTTTGTATTGCCGGCTCCCCTAAACAGTGTGTATAGGTGAGAAATTATTGTTTGTTGTAGGGACTGTAAATTTTTTGCCTAAAGACAACAACCACTTCACATCTTCGGAAAATCTACGTTTGTAGTGTTGACACACCAATCGCTGTTAATGTTGATTCCCAGTTTTCGTAGTTGCTCGTTCTTAAGTTGGTTAATCTTAGAGGATAGTGTCGCTGCTTTCTGTTCTCCTATCTTTTTGCTGAGACAGCTTTGCTTGACTATAACTGCATTGAATTCTTCCTCACAAAGAGCTTTACGTATTTGTTTTTGAGTGTGGTATATTTATCATTGGTGGTTTTTATGTTCATATTTGTTTGTGTTATCTCAATTTTAAGTATTTTTAAGAAGAAATTGTGTTTGGTGTTTTCTATTTGTTGTGTTATTTTACCTGACGTTGTGTCGACTATTGTTATTTTTAATGTGTTGGATAGATGTTTGGGAATAAGCGCGTACCTTTTGCATTCTAACAAACATTTTTAATATTCAAATGTTTTTAAATGTTTTAGTGAAAATTGTGTTTTTCGTTAATTTTCCATCATTGTAAGTAAGAAAAATTTTTGTGAAATCAATATTTATTTGCAATACTTTAAATTTTAAATCTATATGTATCTGATTGTGTTCTTTGTTGTTTTTTGTTTTATTAAATAAATACAGTGTCACGCTCCTGAAAATGCCAAGGAAATTTGGCGAAACGTGAGCTGAAAGGTGGAATAATCTTTATTTTTATTTGCACCCAACACAATAGATCTGCGTATCTTAAAATATACATAAATAAAAACAGTAACATTTGGAGTGAATTGTGCTCCATACCTTGCGATTCGGACACTGCACCAACTCGCTGATGACGTGGAGACCTCGCATCCAATGGCAGCAGATATTTTGCGAAATTGTATGTACGTTGATGACGTAATCGCCGGTGGGCACCGCATCGAAACTGCGATGACGGCAAGGGATCAAATACCATCGGCATTGTAATCGGCAGGCTTCTCATTGCGAAAATGGACGTCCAACTGCAAGAAAATTCTACAGGGCATACCAAAGCAACACTTATTAAACGAAGATGTTCTTGAGCTTGACGACACCAGCACTGTAAAAGCACTCGGTATCAGATGGAACGCCCATTTCTACTACTTCTACTTTACAGTGAAACCCTTTGATAATAACCCTACTGTAGGTTAGGTTAGGTTAGGTTAAGAGGGCGTGCGTGGGCGATACCCACACTTCCACTCGGAGACATTTTTGTGCATTGTGATTGCCCTCAGTAGGTACAGGGAGGCGACAAATTCGTTTAGCCCCATTACATCCTAGCGGTCCTCAAAGAACCACTCGCTTTCCCTGATGAACCCAAGAAGAAGCGAGACGTCCACCCTTTCAACCTCTACCAGGCTGTCGAAGAAGCGTGAGTCCAGAAATCCGAGCCTTCGTTTTTGAAGCGCCGGGCATCGGCAGAGAAAGTGTTAGATCGACTCCTCTTCCTCCTCATCCTGACAGCTTCTGCAGAGGGAGCTTGTTGGTATTCGCCACCGTCGCATCATTGGTGCGATAGCACAACGAGCTGTGATGACACCCGTAAGCACGCTCCCCGCAGATTTGTTCAGTTTGAGAAGGTAGCTGGTGCCCTTCCTATCCAAGCATGACCATAAGGACCTTGAGACTTCGCAGTCAACTCTATTGGTTCATAGCAAATCCGCTGCTCTGTTCTCATATTCGTCGATTTTCTCTAGGAAACAACTCAGCGGCGACCGGACGGAGCTTTCCACCTCATTTATGTCTAATTCGGAACCTTTCCTAGCCATCTCGTTAGCGAGTTCATTCCCTCCAATGCCGTTGTGGCCAGGGACCCAGCAAAGGGAGACATTGAGATGACTAATAGAAGCCAGAGAGGCTCTACACCTCCGCACGATGTCCGATTATATCATGTTGGACTCTAATGCCCTGAAGGCGGCTTAGCTGACGGTGTTGGAGACCGCGCTATCTTGGAGCAGCTTTGCCGCTCTGTCTATGGCATAGAGCTCGACTTGGAATACACTGCATGCGCCAGGAAGTCGGAATGACTGGCTTAGTTGTAGATGTGTCGAGTACATCCCAGCTCCAGTTCCGTTTTCCATTTTCGAGCCGTCGGTGTATATTGGGATACCCCTGCCGTTGTCTAGGCCTACTTCCCATTCCTTTCTTGAAGGATATCGTATGTTCTTAACCTGGAAGTCCAAAACCCCTGTGATGTGGTCTGTTTTGGATGTTAGATCAGTTATTAAACCGTTTAATTGCCCCTTCGTCTATCGTCCAGAATCGTTGCGTATCCGTGCTTAGCTGTTTTCCACATGTTGGATTCTCTTAGTCGTAGAGCTCCTCTAGCGGCTGATCCCTGCACAAACACCTGCAGAGGCGTCAAGTGAAAGATGACATTTAGCGCTTCCTGAGGTGCGCTCCTCACGGCTCCTGACATTCCCAGGCATACCAGCCTTTGTAACTTCCCGATCCTCTGCTGATTACTCTTTTTGTCTAGCGCCTTCCACCAGCCTAGAGCTCAATATGTTAGTATCGGTCGAATGACTGAGCTGTACATGCCATGAATGACATGTGGTGCCAGTTCCCAGTTCCGCCCAAAAGCCCTTTCGCACGCGTAGTATGCTGCTAGAGCTTTCGTTGATATCCTCTCAACGTTCCTTCTTCAGCTTAACTTGGAATCGAGTATAATTCCAAGATATTTCGCTTCCGGAGATAGGTTTAACATTGCGCCGTTTAGCCCCGGCAAGTTAAAGGAGGGTATCTTTGTATTTGTCGTGAACAGGACAAGTTCGGTTTTTGTTGGGTTGGCTGTACCATTTTGCCCTGCCCATCGCGAAATGTCGCAAAGTGCCGACTCCATGAGTTCGCTGATGGTTGGCAAGAATTTGCCTGTGATCAGAAACACTAAGTCATCTTCGTATACAACTACCTTTTTTCCTTTTCTCCTACAGATTTCAAGAATTTCGTTGACCACCAGTATCCAGAGAAGAGGCGATAGCACCCCGCCTTGGGGGTGCCTCTGTTGGTCATTTTGCCAATAGAACCAGTCCCTAAAGTCGCGTTGACAACTCTACTCCTTAGTAAAGAATCGATTCATGCAACCATAGAGCTTTGGGTTCCATATCGTGTAAGAGACTCAATGTCGAGGAAAGCTGCCAAAGTGTATTCCTTGCAGCTTAGTGAGTTCTCGATGGCACTGACTGCCTCATGAAGGGCACCTTCAACTGATTTTCCTTTTTGGTATGCATGCTGTGCTGCATCTATCTGCCAGAGATTGGCATTGTTCCTAATGTGTAGATCGATAAGTCTCTCCAGTGTTTTAAGGATAAATGAGGAGTGGCTTATTGGTCTATAGTCTTTGGCTTACGAGTGGTTAAGTTTTCCTGCTTTGGGAATGAAAACAACCCGTACATTTCTCCAGGCTTTTAACATAGCCGGTATCATAGCAGCCTGTCCCCCCGATTTGTAGGGTTCGAATGATTTTATAGCCCATGATATTTTATCCCGGTCAACGATGTCCGTGACGTCGGTTTCCGGAGGGTATGCGCGGTTTTCTGGCATCGTCGTGCCTGTCGTATCCATGCATTCAGGAAAGTGTGTCTCCATCAAGACCTCTAGAGTTTCCTGACTGGAGACGGGTCCCTGAGCCATCAGACTTCCTTATGCTACTAGGGACTGAACTAGATCCTGATAGTTTTTTGCGAAGTCTTGATGCCTCATTTGTCGTCGCCAAGTTCTCACAGTATTGCTCCCATGATATCCTTTTTGCCTTCTTGATGCAGCTTTTGTTTTTGTCAAAGCTACATCTGTAGGCATCCCAGTCCTCTTCCAGCCGGCAATGTTGGCTTTGTTGAAGAGTTTTCTTGTTGTTGACCTGAGTTGGCTTAGCTCTGTGTTGCACCACGTAGTTCTAGGTTTTACCCGTGGTCTAGTAAGGGGACAACAGAGTTCAAAAGTGCTTGTCAATATCGTTGTCAATCGGTTTACCGCTCTGTCTATATTGTTAGTTCCCCGTCTGACTTCCATTTCCGTGGATGCCAGTTTGTGAGATACTATTTCAGAATATTTGTTCCAGTCTGTTTTTCTTGGGTTTCTTCCACTTCAAGATCGATGTTGAAGAGTATCCTACTGGGGTCCGAGAAGCAGCATGTGTCTGACACTCTCCAGTCATCGATTCTTACAGTGGGAGTGTCTGTGGCCAGGGTGATATCTATGACTTCCTCGTTAATTCTATTCCTAAACGTTGGTTGGTTGCCTTTGTTGCATACAATTAGGTTAGTACTAAGTAAGTAGTCAAGAATGGACTCACCTCTTGCGTTTGTGTCGCTGCTCCCCAATAGCTCATGATGTCCGTTGGCGCCGCAGCCGATGACAAGGCCGGTTCTATGCATGAAGTTCGGGGACAGGTGTCGGTGGTGGCGTACCCCCCTCGTACGGGAAGTATGCGGACGATAGCAGAAACTTGCTCCCCTTCTTTTGTTCGCATACTACAATGACGAGGTCTCCGTTGCAGTGCTGTGTAGAGATAAATAGATTAATATTTTTCTTAGCTACAATGCATCCTCTAATTTTACTCTCTTGTGGTGCAAGTAGACGGTAGCCGTCTAGCCCTAATCCGCAAACCCTGCCCCTAACCAGCCAGGGTTCTTGGATAAGAGCTATGTCCACTCCGTTCTCTGCAATGTATTTCGTTATGTCGAGCGAGGCGGAAGCTGAGTGGTGCAAAATAATCCGCACCACCGCGAGCTTCTTCCTTTGTGGCATCTGGCCCTTCAACAGGCACAAAGGCCTTAAGGGAGCCCAGCCCAAACCTAACGACCCCGTTGAGCCTCTTTATGGCTTGAAGCGACGTTTGATCGATTGCGATTAGTAGGTCGATGCCCGCAGTTGTCTTTGAAAGGGTCATCGAGACCACCTGCCATTGGTCTACCTTCAGCTCTTTATTCTGCTTGTCCAGTAGTTTCAGTATGGACTCCGTTTCCATTACTAGAGGTGGCATCCATACTGAGACCACCGGACGAAGCGGTAAACTGGAGCGAGGGATCACCTCCAGCTGTTCTCCCGGCCAAAGAACGCCCAAGCCGTGGACTGCCTTCGTTAAGGAATCCACAGATTTCTTGTTGCAGCAGCCGATGACCTTGACGCTCTTCTGCCAGCCCGCGCTGTCGAAGGATATCTCATCGATTTCAGCCTAGAACATCCTATCCATTATCTTGCCTTCTAAAATCAGCCACCTTTCCGGCGTTATCTTCCACTCAGAGTTGATTTTGTCGATGATGGCTACTTGTAGACCTGAGGGGCAGTCGAAGGTAGCGTGAGGTTTCCGCTTTTTCGAGTCCTTTTCAGGCCCCTCATCGGATCTGTTCCTCTTCGGGCTTTGTGCGCCCATCGATCCGGACGAGGGCGCTTGATTAACGTCCCTGCATTGATCGTTTGACGCTTTCTGGGCGTCAGCTTTAGCAGCATAAGTTGCTTTGTACTTTGCTACTACCTTTCTGTGTTTCATAATAAGAGCCTTTTCTCTCACAGTGAGAGGGGTAGGATCTTTCTTCTGCATCTTCCGAAGGTAGTAGGAAGAGTTTTTGTAGTCCTTCAGGGCTTTCTGCTCCCTTTTTACCTTCTCCGGCTCTGACCCTTAGTCCTACGCAGTTCCTGACATCTGGACTTGGTCCTTTAGCAGGACGCTTCCAGCTCCGGAGTCTATTTCATCGTCGTCCCTCACCAGTGATCATAGTTCATCCTCGGTGGCGCTGACGATGGTTAGACTCCTCAACCGAGACCTAACGCTTCCCTCAGCACTAGACTCAGATCCTGCCTTTGCCGTGCTCTACAGAGCGTGTTCGGACAGGGACAGAGCTCTTGTTCTCACAGTAGCACTCGTAGACTGTGTAGCCTGGGGTTCCGCTCCACAGCCTAAAAAGTCGTTGGATCTCGACGCCAAATGGCCTTCTCGCTCACCATCTACCGCCGGTACTGGGGATCCGACCCCCTGTACCGTAACTTTTCTCCCTTCCTTTACACTCATACCCGACAAACCAAATTCGCCATTACCCTTGGAGTTTCTTTTAAGTCTACCACTCCTCCCAAAAAGACTCGTACTCGACCGCCCCTGACATGGGGAACAGACGTACACGTGCCGTTAAGGCTATGTATGCCAGGTGCTGCCTCTGACCTGGGGAAACAGACGCATCTGGAGGATAAGAGGTGCCGTCCCTAATATGGGAAAACAGTTGCACACTCGTAGCCGTTAAGGCAAAGGTAGCTGTTCTTGGTTACCTCTCCACGAAGTTCGAACCATAGGGTCGGAGAACGCCGGACCATTTCCTTTTGTATGTTCAGCGCCTCGGGGAAGCTGTCTGAAGGTTGTCTGAAAAATTTTCTACTTGCTATTCCAAAAACAAAAAACTATTTTTCAGATTTAAAAAAAATTAAAAATAACAATAATTATCATTAGAAAAAAATTGTTGTTTTGGCCTTGAGGTCGAATCGAACCTTGAATCATTTATCAATAGGCCGATAAAAACAAAAACAATTGTTAATAAACCATGAGCACTTGGGAATGTCAAACAGAGTAATTGACAATAAACAAAAATCCAGCATTATCAGTGATTTGCACCAGATGGCACAACACTGAATAATGATGAAGGCTTAGCACCCTTCGAAATGGATCTATCTGCGCAGCTATGGCAGGTTGTCTGAAAAATTTTCTACCTACTACTACTTCTACTTCTCCAAAAACAAAAACCAATTTTTCAAATTTAAAAAAATTAAAAAAAACAATAATTATCTTTAGAAAAAATTTATTGTTCTGGCCTTGAGCTCGAATCGAACCTTGAATCATTTATCAATAGGCCGATAAAAACAAAAACAATTGTTAATAAACCATGAGCACTTGGGAATGTCAAACAAAGTAATTGACAATAAACAAAAATCCAGCATTATCAGTGGTTTGCACCAGATGGCGCAACACTGAATAAATATAGTTGGTAAAAAGGAATAGAAGTAGCAAATTTGCCAGTCAAACAAACCACCGCTGTATAGCTAAATGGTTAGCGCAGCATGCCTAAAGCGTACTGATGATGGAGGCTTAGCACCCTTCGAAATGGATCTATCTGCGCAGCTTTGGCAGGTTGTCTGAAAAATTTTCTACTTGCTATTCCAAAAACAAAAAACTATTTTTGAAATTTAAAAAAATTAAAAAATAACAATAATTATCATTTGAAAAATTATTGTTTTGGCCTTGAGCTCGAATCGAACTTTGAATCATTTATCAATAGGCCGATAAAAACAAAAACAATTGTTAATAAACCATGAGCACTTGGGAATGTCAAACAGAGTAATTGACAATAAACAAAAATCCAGCATTATCAGTGATTTGCACCAGATGGCGCAACACTGAATAAATATAGTTGGTAAAAAGGAATAGAAGTAGCAAATTTTGGGATCAAATACCATCGGCATTGTAATCGGCAGGCTTCTCATTGCGAAAATGGACGTCCAACTGCAAGAAAATTCTACAGGGCATACCAAAGCAACACTTATTAAACGAAGATGTTCTTGAGTTTGACGACACCAGCATTGTAAAAGCACTCGGCATCAGATGGAACGCCCATTTCGACCTCTTCTACTTTACAGTGAAACCCCTTGATAATAACCCTACTGTAGGTTAGGTTAGGTTAGGTTAAGAGGGCGTGCGTGGGCGATACCCACACTTCCACTCGGAGACATTTTTGTGCATTGTGAGTGCCCTCAGTAGGTACAGGGAGGCGACAAATTCTTTTAGCCCCATTACATCCTAGCGGTCCTCAAAAAACCACTCGCTTTCCCTGATGAACCCAAGAAGAAGCGAGACGTCCACCCTTTCAACCTCTACCAGGCTGTCGAAGAAGCGTGAGTCCAGAAATCCGAGCCTTCGTTTTTGAAGCGCCGGGCATCGGCAGAGAAAGTGTTAGATCGACTCCTCTTCCTCCTCATCCTGACAGCTTCTGCAGAGGGAGCTTGTTGGTATTCGCCACCGTCGCATCATTGGTGCGATAGCACAATGAGCTGTGATGACACCCGTGAGCACGCTCCCCGCAGATTTGTTCAGTTTGAGAAGGTAGCTGGTGCCCTTCCTATCCAAGCATGACCATAAGGACCTTGAGACTTCGCAGTCAACTCTATTGGTTCATAGCAAATCCGCTGCTCTGTTCTCATATTCGTCGATTCTCTCTAGGAAACAACTCAGCGGCGGCCGGACGGAGCTTTCCACCTCATTTATGTCTAATTCGGAACCTTTCCTAGCCATCTCGTTAGCGAGTTCATTCCCTCCAATGCCGTTGTGGCCAGGGACCCAGCAAAGGGAGACATTGAGATGACTAATAGAAGCCAGAGAGGCTCTACACCTCCGCACGATGTCCGATTATATCATGTTGGACTCTAATGCCCTGAAGGCGGCTTGGCTGACGGTGTTGGAGACCGCGCTATCTTGGAGCAGCTTTGTCGCTCTGTCTATGGCATAGAGCTCGACTTGGAATACACTGCATGCGCCAGGAAGTCGGAATGACTGGCTTAGTTGTAGATGTGTCGAGTACATCCCAGCTCCAGTTCCGTTTTCCATTTTCGAGCCGTCGGTGTATATTGGGATACCCCTGCCGTTCTCTAGGCCTACTTCCCATTCCTTTCTTGAAGGATATCATATGTTCTTAACCTGGAAGTCCAAAACCCCTGTGATGTGGTCTGTTTTGGATGTTAGGTCAGTTATTAAACCGTTTAATTGCCCCTTCGTCTATCGTCCAGAATCGTTGCGTATCCGTGCTTAGCTGTTTTCCACATGTTGGATTCTCTTAGTCGTAGAGCTCTTCTAGCGGCTGATCCCTGCACAAACACCTGCAGAGGCGTCAAGTGAAAGATGACATTTAGCGCTTCCTGAGGTGCGCTCCTCACGGCTCCTGACATTCCCAGGCATACCAGCCTTTGTAACTTCCCGATCCTCTGCTGATTACTCTTTTTGTCTAGCGCCTTCCACCAGCCTAGAGCTCAATATGTTAGTATCGGTCGAATGACTGAGCTGTGCATGCCATGAATGACATGTGGTGCCAGTTCCCAGTTCCGCCCAAAAGCCCTTTCGCACGCGTAGTATGCTGCTAGAGCTTTCGTTGATATCCTCTCAACGTTCCTTCTTCAGCTTAACTTGGAATCGAGTATAATTCCAAGATATTTCGCTTCCGAAGATAGGTTTAACATTGCGCCGTTTAGCCCCGGCAAGTTAAAGGAGGGTATCTTTGTATTTGTCGTGAACAGGACAAGTTCGGTTTTTGTTGGGTTGGCTGTACCATTTTGCCCTGCCCATCGCGAAATGTCGCAAAGTGCCGACTCCATGAGTTCGCTGATGGTTGACAAGAATTTGCCTGTGATCAGAAACACTAAGTCATCTTCGTATACAACTACCTTTTTTCCTTTTCTCCTACAGATTTCAAGAATTTCGTTGACCACCAGTATCCAGAGAAGAGGCGATAGCACCCCGCCTCGGGGGTGCCTCTGTTGGTCATTTTGCCAATAGAACCAGTCCCTAAAGTCGCTTTGACAACTCTACTCCTTAGTATAGAATCGATTCATGCAACCATAGAGCTTTGGGTTCCATATCGTGTAAGAGACTCAATGTCGAGGAAAGCTGCCAAAGTGTATTCCTTGCAGCTTAGTGAGTTCTCGATGGCACTGACTGCCTCATGAAGGGCACCTTCAACTGATTTGCCTTTTTGGTATGCATGCTGTGCTGCATCTATCTGCCAGAGATTGGCATTGTTCCTAATGTGTAGATCGATAAGTCTCTCCAGTGTTTTAAGGATAAATGAGGAGTGGCTTATTGGTCTATAGTCTTTGGCTTACGAGTGGTTAAGTTTTCCTGCTTTGGGAATGAAAACAACCCGTACATTTCTCCAGGCTTGTAACATAGCCGGTATCATAGCACCCTGTCCCCCCGATTTGTAGGGTTCGAATGATTTTATAGCCCATGATATTTTATCCCGGTCAACGATGTCCGTGACGTCGGTTTCCGGAGGGTATGCGCGGTTTTCTGGCATCGTCGTGCCTGTCGTATCCGTGCATTCAGGAAAGTGTGTCTCCATCAAGACCTCTAGAGTTTCCTGACTGGAGACGGGTCCATGAGCCATCAGACTTCCTTATGCTACTAGGGACTGAACTAGATCGTGATAGTTTTTTGCGAAGTCTTGATGCCTCATTTGTCGTCGCCAAGTTCTCACAGTATTGCTCCCATGATATCCTTTTTGCCTTCTTGATGCAGCTTTTGTTTTTGTCAAAGCTACATCTGTAGGCATCCCAGTCCTCTTCCAGCCGGCAATGTTTGGCTTTGTTGAAGAGTTTTCTTGTTGTTGACCTGAGTTGGCTTAGCTCTGTGTTGCATCACGTAGTTCTAGGTCTTACCCGTGGTCTAGTAAGGGGACAACAGAGTTCAAAAGTGCTTGTCAATATCGTTGTCAATCGGTTTACCGCTCTGTCTATATTGTTAGTTCCCCGTCTGACTTCCATTTCCGTGGATGCCAGTTTGTGAGATACTATTTCAGAATATTTGTTCCAGTCTGTTTTTCTTGGGTTTCTTCCACTTCAAGATCGATGTTGAAGAGTATCCTACTGGGGTCCGAGAAGCAGCATGTGTCTGACACTCTCCAGTCATCGATTCTTACAGTGGGAGTGTCTGTGGCCAGGGTGATATCTATGACTTCCTCGTTAATTCTATTCCTAAACGTTGATTGGTTGCCTTTGTTGCATACAATTAGGTTAGTACTAAGTAAGTAGTCAAGAATGGACTCACCTCTTGCGTTTGTGTCGCTGCTCCCCAATAGCTCATGATGTCCGTTGGCGCCGCAGCCGATGACAAGCCCGGTTCTATGCATGAAGTTCGGGGACAGGTATCGGTGGTGGCGTACCCCCCTCGTACGGGAAGTATGCGCACGATAGCAGAAACTTGCTCCCCTGCTTTTGTTCGCATACTACAGTGACGAGGTCTCCGTTGCAGTGCTGTGTAGAGATAAATAGATTAATATTTTTCTTAGCTACAATGCATGCTCTAATTTTACTCTCTTGTGGTGCAAGTAGACGGTAGCCGTCTAGCCCTAATCCGCAAACCCTGCCCCTAACCAGCCAGGGTTCTTGGATAAGAGCTATGTCCACTCCGTTTTCTGCAATGTATTTCGTTATGTCGAGCGAGGCGGAAGCTGAGTGGTGCAAAATAATCCGCACCACCGCGAGCTTCTTCCTTTGTGGCATCTGGCCCTTCAACAGGCACAAAGGCCTTAAGGGAGCCCAGCCCAAACCTAACGACCCCGTTGAGCCTCTTTATGGCTTGCAGCGACGTTTGATCGATTGCGATTAGTAGGTCGCTGCCCGCCCTTGTCTTTGAAAGGGTCATCGAGACCACCTGCCACTGGTCTACCTTCAGCTCTTTATTCTGCTTGTCCAATAGTTTCAGTATGGACTCCGTTGCCATTACTGGAGGTGGCATCCATACTGAGACCACCGGACGAAGCGGTAAACTGGAGCGAGGGATCACCTCCAGCTGTTCTCCCGGCCAAAGAACGCCCAAGCCGTGGACTGCCTTCGTTAAGAAATCCACAGATTTCTTGTTGCAGCAGCCGATGACCTTGACGCTCTTCTGCCAGCCCGCGCCGTCGAAGGATATCTCATCGATTTCAGCCTAGAACATCCTATCCATTATCTTGCCTTCTAAAATCAGCCACCTTTCCGGCGTTATCTTCCACTCAGAGTTGATTTTGTCGATGATGGCTACTTGTAGACCTGAGAGGCAGTCGAAGGTAGCGTGAGGTTTCCGCTTTTTCGGGTCGTTTTCAGGCCCCTCATCGGATCTGTTCCTCTTCCGGCTTTGTGCGCCCATCGATCCGGACGAGGGCGCTTGGTTAACGCCCCTGCATTGATTGTTTGACGCTTTCTGGGCGTCAGCTTTAGCAGCGTTAGTTGTTTTGTACTTTGCTACTACCTTTCTGTGTTTCATAATAAGAGCCTTTTCTCTCACAGTGAGAGTGGTAGGATCTTTCTTCTGCATCTTCCGAAGGTAGTAGGAAGAGTTTTTGTAGTCCTTCAGGGCTTTCTGCTCCCTTTTTACCTTCTCCGGCTCTGACCCTTATTCCTACGCAGTTCCTGACATCTGGACTTGGTCCTTTAGCAGGACGCTTCCAGCTCCGGAGTCTATTTCATCGTCGTCCCTCACCAGTGATCATAGTTCATCCTCGGTGGCGCTGACGATGGTTAGACTCCTCAACCGAGACCTAACGCTTCCCTCAGCACCAGACTCAGATCCTGCCTTTGCCGTGCTCTACAGAGCGTGTTCGGAGAGGGACAGAGCTCTTGTTCTCACAGTAGCACTCGTAGACTGTGTAGCCTGGGGTTCCGCTACACAGCCTAAAAAGTCGTTGGATCTCGACGCCAAATGGCCTTCTCGCTCACCATCTACCGCCGGTACGGGGGATCCGACCCCCTGTACCGTAACTTTTCTCCCTTCGTTTACACTCATACCGACAAACCGAATTCGCCATTACCCTTGGAGTTTCTTTTAAGTCTACCACTCCTCCCAAAAAGACTCGGACTCGACCGCCCCTGACATGGGGAACAGACGTACACGTGCCGTTAAGGCTATGTGTGCCAGGTGCCGCCTCTGACCTGGGGAAACAGACGCATCTGGAGGATAAGAGGTGCCGTCCCTAATATGGGAAAACAGTCGCACACTCGTAGCCGTTAAGACAAAGGTAGCAGTTCTTGGTTACCTCTCCACGAAGTTCGAACCATAGGGTCGGAGAACGCCGGAGCATTTCCTTTTGTATGTTCAGCGCCTCGGGAAGCTGTCTGAATGTTGTCTGAAAAATTTTCTACTTGCTATTCCAAAAACAAAAAACTATTTTTCAGATTTAAAAAAATTTAAAAATAACAATAATTATCATTAGAAAAAAATTGTTGTTTTGGCCTTGAGCTCGAATCGAACCTTGAATCATTTATCAATAGGCCGATAAAAACAAAAACAATTGTTAATAAACTATGAGCACTTGGGAATGTCAAACAGAGTAATTGACAATAAACAAAAATCCTGTATTATCAGTGATTTGCACCAGATGGCACAACACTGAATAATGATGAAGGCTCAGCACCCTTCGAAATGGATCTATCTGCGCAGCTATGGCAGGTTGTCTGAAAAATTTTCTACTTACTATTCCAAAAACAAAAACCAATTTTTCAAATTTAGAAAAATTAAAAATAACAATACTTATCTTTAGAAAAAATGTATTGTTCTGGCCTTGAGCTCGAATCGAACCTTGAATCATTTATCAATAGGCCGATAAAAACAAAAACAATTGTTAATAAACCATGAGCACTTGGGAATGTCAAACAAAGTAATTGACAATAAACAAAAATCCAGCATTATCAGTGGTTTGCACCAGATGGCGCAACACTGAATAAATATAGTTGGTAAAAAGGAATAGAAGTAGCAAATTTGCCAGTCAAACAAACCACCACTGTATAGCTAAATGATTAGCGCAGCATGCCTAAAGCGTACTGATGATGGAGGCTTAGCACCCTTCGAAATGGATCTATCTGCGCAGCTTTGGCAGGTTGTCTGAAAAATTTTCTACTTGCTATTCCAAAAACAAAAAACTATTTTTGAAATTTAAAAAAATTAAAAAATAACAATAATTATCATTAGAAAAATTATTGTTTTGGCCTTGAGCTCGAATCGAACTTTGAATCATTTATCAATAGGCCGATAAAAACAAAAACAATTGTTAATAAACCATGAGCACTTGGGAATGTCAAACAGAGTAATTGACAATAAACAAAAATCCAGCATTATCAGTGATTTGCACCAGATGGCGCAACACTGAATAAATATAGTTGGTAAAAAGGAATAGAAGTAGCAAATTTGCCAGTCAAACAAACCACCGCTGTATAGCTAAATGGTTAGCGCAGTATGCCTAAAGCGTACTGATGATGAAGGCTTAGCACCCTTCGAAATGGATCTATCTGCGCAGCTATGGCAGGTTGTCTGAAAAATGTTCTACTTACTATTCTAAAAAAAAAACAATTTTTCAAATTTAGAAAAATTAAAAAATAACAATAATTATCATTAGAAAAAAATTATTGTTTTGGCCTTGAGCTCGAATCGAACCTTGAATCATTTATCAATAGGCCGATAAAACAAAAACAATTGTTAATAAACCATGAGCACTTGGGAATATCAAACAAAGTAATTGACAATAAACAAAAATCCAGCATTATCATTGATTTGCACCAGATGGCGCGACACTGAATAAATATAGTTGGTAAAAAGGAATAGAAGTAGCAAATTTGCCAGTCAAACCAACCACCGCTGTATAGCTGTTTACGCGGCGTAGGCTGCCACCCGTCCCATCTCCCCCTTGCACATACGTATATCCATGAACATGGGGTATCCATATCTTGTATTATATTCGATTATTGAATTGTATTGTATCGAGTATCTATGAATTTATATATACCCGTATCTTGTACTGTATTCGATTATTGAATTGTATTGTATCGAATTATCCCCTAGAACCAAGGCATTGTATTTACCCTTAAATTCCCTCTCCTCATGGACGTGTGGCAGCCTCCACCGAGCAAATCCACCAGATGGAATTCGCCGCACCTACATAGTAGCGATCCGGCAGGATCGCTATCTGTCAAAAAACCACCACCTTTTGTATCATCTTTAAAATTGTCATTATCATTCTCTGGAAAATCAAAAAATCTAATATCTTGTTTTCGGTGATCTAAATTCATAAAATTTCATTGTTATATTCTTGCCATTATCGATACTGTATATTTTATTGTTATATTTTGCCATTATCAATATTGTACTATCCGCGGTTTGTAAATCGTGCAAAAAAAAATATAAAACGAATGAACCAATGAGAAAGTTAAGCCAATAAAAAGGTTTGAAAAGTGAATCCCGGTATTAATTCTTTTAAATTTATTTTACGTGCGACAATCAAGAAACCAACACTTGTCCGTGGTTGGCGGCAATTCTTTGAAAACCCTTTTAAACAAATTTTCAACGCAAGGCGAGCAATATTGTCTTGAAATTCATATCGGTAATTTAGTGAAAACCAATGTACGACTTTAGCATTCGTCTAAACAAGAAATAAGTAAAACAAAGACGAAAACGCGGAAGCACACCAAATTTTGCTTATAAGATTAGATTTCAAGCAACGTGACTGAAGCACCAGCAGCAACAGCAAAGTCCACAACAGCTAATACAATTGGACCCTCAACTACTGCTATCGCCACCATCTCATTGCCATCACCGTCACCTCCTCGCCATCTCCGCAGTCGCGACAGGAACATCGGGACAACAGGTGAGTGTTGTATCATCCATCCCAGTGTAACTAATAGTCCTTCGTCGCCATTGACGAAACCAGTCTCTTAATAATATACTTACATATACATATATCGTATATCCCCCGAATAAATTTTGGTGGCTCCTGCCAAATACAAATTTCTCCCGCCAGAATTATATTTTCCCGCCAAAAATATATTATATATATATATATATATATATATATATATATATATATATATATATATATATATATATTTAGTGTGTGTGGGATTTGCCCCGAAGTTTTTTTTTAATGCACCGTTTTTACGTACAGGTGTATATTGGGGTGAGAATGTATATATATATATATATATATATATATATACATTCTCACCCCAATATACACCTGTACGTAAAAGCGGTGCATTAAAAAAAAACTTCGGGGCAAATCCCACACACACTTGCACAAAGTTAGCTCATTGCCCTTTAATACTTGAGTCCATTGCGGTATAATTTAAATACATATCCCCAGTTTTATATTGTTGGCGATACCCAGCAAAAAATTCAGCCACATTTGCATAGTGTGAATTACCCAGCAGTAAATTCTGCCGCTCATCCCGACTGTCCCCAGACTACTCCCAATTGAGTCTAACTGCTCCCAGCCTACTACACTCTCGACCAATAGGAAAACGTCTCCCTTTGCTTTTCCCGTATAAATAAACACTCGACAATCTCCAAAAATTCCCAAAATAGCGAAAGTAAAATTAAGCAAGTCCCTCTTCAGAATGGCTAGCGTGGTCGAAAGTAAATTTATATCCGAAGTGGATCTCTTTTCGGATTACTGCGCTCGGTTCGGTACAACCGACATACAAGATAACACCGAGGCATCCCTAAAAATAAAAGACAAAAATATCGATGTGTTCTGGGAAAGGCTACAGAGCGCATATGACGCTGTCGTAGAGTCAGATGACAACGACCTTCCAGACGACTTTAAGGCCTGAGCCTTCACCAAATACCGCGCCTGCATTATAGCATATGAAGACACAAAGGCAAGAATGGGCGATCACCTCCAGCTAAGGGTACTAAGCAATCCCGTCCCCGCTACAACCACCACTCCCCAAGAAAATCCCGGGATGCACCTCAAAGTACCCGCCTGTGACACCGAAGTCTTTTACGGTAGTTATGATCAGTGGCCGTCCTTCCGTGACATGTTCACAGTAGTCTATATCAATCACCCAAAACTCTCAAGCGCCCAAAAATTGTACCATCTCAGGTACAAAACCCAAGGAAAAACCGGCCAGATAGTAAAGCAATTCCCTCTAAGTAATGCCAACTTTGCTCTGGCTTGGGAAGCTCTGAAATCCCGATACGAAAATAAAAGAGTCCTGATCGACAACAAATCCGAATTCTCATGAATCTAAAAGCAATTCAATCGGAAACCAGTGATGAAATCCAAAGACTGCAATCCTCTGTAAACAACTGCCTTCAAATATTAGCAACCCAAAAAGTCTCGACAGAGAGTTGGGATCCCATTTTAATTTATTTAGTAACGTCCAAGCTCCCATAAAATACTGTTGCGCTTTGGGAACAATCATTAAGCTCCAGACGAGACCTACCGAACTGGTCCCAAATGGTTCAGTTTCTGACTACTCACTGCGAGATAGTGGAAAGGGTGGATCAATGGCGACCAGCCAAACCCCGATATAATCCACCCTCCACCAACGTCTCAAGGCCTTCCCCAAGTCAGAACAATCCCCAGTTCAGGCAGCCTCAAACCCCTAACCAAAACCGCAACCCCCCGCAGAACAACAACTACTCCCAAAATCGCACAAATGCTCATGTGGCCGAGCATCAAAAAATCTACGCCTGCAGAATATGCAAGCAGGCCTTCCACACGCTACAAAGCTGCTTGCATTACAAAAAGCTGGCAATCCCTGAACGGAAAAAATTCGTGAGAGAAAACAATATGTGCGAAAACTGCCTGTCCCAAACCCACCTCTTAAAAGATTGCACAAGCACAAGAACGTGCCTCCACTCCCAAGGTCGCCACAACTCCACCCTCCACGACGCCGGAGTATCTCATAAAACCAATGGCCCTCGGAAAACAACAGCTCAAGTAGCAATTAGTCAGGACGTTACCAACCCAGATCCCAACGAGGAACTTCCCACCACCTCAAGCGCTGCCCGCATCCAATCTTTGCATGCAGAAAATGATAGCAAGATCATTCTCCCCACAGCGATACTGTCCATAGAACACCGAGGGGACGGCTTGAGGCTCAGAGCCTTAGTGGATCAAGGGTCAGAGCGTAGCTTCATCTCATCAAAAGCTCAAATCAAGCTAGGCCTCCCATATACCCACTCCCTAGTTGAAATATCAGGCATGGGAGGCGGAGTAGTACAAACCTCCAACAAGTTATGCTCACTGACCCTAGTCTTAAATGACCACAAGGTGAAAATAAAGGCACAGGCAATAGTGCTACCTCGGCTTACTAGGCAACTCCCAACACTCAGGCTAAATAACGACCAAATGCGTAAAAGCTCACACCTCAAGCTAGCAGACCAGAATTCTCAGAACCACTCCCAAATCGATCTGGTTTTAGGCAGCGATCTCATCCCTCAAATCATGCTAAATGGCATAGAAAAGATCTCGCCCACACTGCTAGCACAAAACACAATATTTGGCTGGATAATAAGTAGCCAAACCCCCGAAAAGGTCGGATCACACTCCTCTCAAGCGTGGGAAGTGACGAATGTTCAGCTGAATGAACAGCTACGACAATTCTGGGAAATCGAAGAAATACCCAGAGTGCGAGTGGAAACCCCGGAAGATAAAATGTGCGAAGACTTTTATCAAAGCACAACCACTCGCATGGATGACGGTCGATATATGGTTCGGCTCCCCTTTAAATCAACATTCCCGAACGATATCGACCTAGGTCAATCCCGTACTGCAGCCCTACGACAGTTCCATGCCATGGAACGTACTCTCTCAAAAAAGGGCGATCTCAAGCAGCAATACGACCAGGTACTCGAAGAATATCTGTCCCTAGGCTACATGGAAGAATGCAGTCCCAATGAAATAGAATCACTGGGTAAATATTGTTCATTCTATCTCCCTCACCATGCAGTCGTAAGTCCAGACAAGAAGACAACAAACGTCAGATTTGTATTCAACGCCTCTAAAAAGTCGGGTTCCCGTCACTCCCTCAACGATGTTTTATGTACCGGACCAACCCTCCAACCCGATCTCCGACTTATGTTGCTGAAATGGCGAACATATAAATATGTGTTTAATGGCGACGTCGAGAAAATGTACCGCCAAATTCTCTTGCACCCCGATGACCGAGACTACCAACGGATAATATTCCGAACCCCCGAACACAGTCCAATAAAGAACTACAAGTTAAAAACGGTCACCTTCGGTGTTAATTGCGCGCCTTTCCTGGCTAATCGCACCTTACACGAGCTGTCGAAAGATGTAGCCGATCCCCATCCACAACCAGCCCCAATACTCAAATCCGAGACGTATGTTGACGATATTTTATCTGGCAGTCATGATCTCCAATCAGCCGAACAATCCCTAACAGAGACTATAGACGCTCTAAATTCAGCCGACTGTACCCTAAAAAAGATCACGGCAAACCATCCCAACATCCTCCAAAAAATATCGAAACCTGATCTGCTGGAAACAAACTTTCTCGAGTTCGAAAAGACTAGCATCGCCAAGACCCTGGGCATTCAGTGGAATGCCCTAACGGATACATTCTCGTATACCGTCGACTCAAATCCGGCATCGACTGCAGCCGCGAAGCGGCAAATCCTCTCCTCCATTGCGAAACTTTTCAATCCCGCAGGGTGGCTGACGCCCATAATGATCCAAGCGAAGATGTTCATGCAAGAATTGTGGTTAGACGGGACCGAATGGGATGAGAAGGTCAAACCCATCCGTCTAGCAAAATGGGCGCAGTTCTCTCAAAATCTTCCCTCTATCTCAGCCATCCATATATCCCGATGGATGAATTTTACGCCCGATCAACAAGTTGAGCTCCACGGATTCTGCGGCGCCTCAGAAAAGGCGTATTGCGCAACCCTGTACCTAAGAAGTACCGTCGGTGCTCTGGTCCACTCTCACCTTATAGTGTCCAAAGGCAAAGTGGCCCCTCTCAAAACCATTAGTTTGCCACGCCTGGAGCTATGCGGAGCGCTCTTATTAGCCAAATTAGTCGCAGTAGTCCAACCCCATCTCGGCCTAAATCAAAAAAAATTAATCATGTGGTCCGATTCGGAAATCGTGCTAGCCTGGCTGGAAAAGCCACCCCACTCGTGGAAAACCTACGTCTCCAACCGGACAGCGCAGATTATAGACCTCGTTGGAAATGTCCCTTGGCGACATGTGCGAAGCAAAGACAACCCCGCGGATCTTGGAACCAGAGGATGCAGCCCCGACGATCTCGCTAACTCATCGCTATGGTGGAATGGTCCAGACGGGCTTTCCCGACCCCCCGAGGACTGGCCAACACCAACCGCCAGAAATATTGTATCCCCCGAACTTCGCCGAGTCGAATCACTGCATGCAGCGAAAGAGTCAGAAGAATTCTTAGAACGGTTCTCCGCCTATCCCCGCGCCCTACGCGTAACAGCGTACGTGTTGAGATTTGTAACTCGGCTTAGAAATTCTGTAGGAGGCAATCGTACCCCTAACGATCCCGCCCTCTCCTACGCCGACGTCATGCGCGCGAAAATCCGTCTGCCGAGCTTGACTCAGTCGAGATTCTTCGCTTCCGAAAGAACCGCCCTCGAAAATTCAAAACCAATCGGAAAGCGAAGTCCCCTACTGGTACTTGACCCCTTCCTGGATACAAACGGGATTCTCCGTGCCAACGGAAGATTAGTAAACGCCGACATGACCTACAATGAATGCCATCCCATCATTCTCCTCGAAAAGGCTAGATTTACTACCCTTTATACAAGGTTTCTGCACGAGAGCTTCCTCCATGCGGAAGTCCGCCTCCTGCAACAAGCTATGAGGCAGGAATTCTACACCCCCGACTCAAACCTCAGCTGAAAAAATGTATTTTCCAATGTAAAGTCTGCACCATCCATAAGCGACAAACGCAATCCCAAATAATGTCAGCTTTACCCCCCGAACGATGCACTTTCGCGCCCCCCTTCACTACTACTGGCGTAGACTTCGCCGGTCCGTTCCAAATAAAAGCCTCGATTCTCCGATCTCCAACACTCGTAAAAGGCTATGTGGCTGTTTTCGTTTGCTCCACCACCAAGGCGATCCACCTGGAATTGTGTTCGGATGTCACCAGTAAGGCTTTTCTCGCGGCCTTCGCCCGGTTTGTAGGGCGTCGAGGGTACCCGAAACAAATGGTGAGCGACAACGGCACAACATTCATTGGTGCTAAGCTAGCTACCGAAGTAGATTTCGTGGCCTTCCTCAACGAAGTCTCGACAGATATTGTCCAAAAGTACGCGCCACAAGGCATCGAATGGAAATGTATACCCCCCGGCGCACCCCACATGGGCGGATGATGGGAATCTGCTGTCAAAAGCTTTAAACCCATTTTAAAAAGGTCGCCGGAACACACAGCTTCACATTTGAAGAATTCTCAACGTTGTTAATTCGCATAGAGGACGTACTCAATTCTCGTCCTATCTCCCCGCTTTCCCAGGACCCAGCGGATCTCACCGCCCTCACACCCGGCCACTTTCTCCGAAGCGTACCCCTTCTCGCCATCTCCGAACCGAACTATGAACACCTCTCTGTGATCAACCGTTGGGAACGGTTGAAAGTTTGACATCACCAATTCAGCAAGCGCTGGAAGAATGACTATCTCATGGAGTTACACAAGAGTCATCGATGGCAAACCGCTCAACCTCCCCCTAAAATCGGCGATCTAGTCGTCATCAAGGAAGACAACCTACCCCCACCGAATGGCGCCTAGGACGCCTGGAAGACATCCATCTCGGAAGAGACGGCCATATTCGAGTAATCGACATATGCACCCAGAATGGCGTACTCACCAAGCCCATCACCAAATTGTGTTTTCTACCGACCACTGAACCTGAATCAGGCCCTCAAGGCTCGGTAGCATCCCCAGAACGTTATACAGTCCACCCCCCTATGCTATCGCAAAATTCACACCTAAAATCATCAACTCTACCAACACTCTCCTCCCAATATCATGAGTGACTAACACGTACTTTATCCTATCTTCCTCAGATGGATCGCCAACGCCCCCCGGTTCCCACACCGTGCCGCTCCTTGGCATCGCAAGTGACAAGGCCAACGATCCCACCACGAAATGCCGATGCCGTCGCCGACTAACGACGATGCCGTTTGTGTTTGCGGCACAACGCGCTCCCGACTTGCCCACTGCTTACGGCCATGGAACCCCAACAACGCGCCTTGATTGCCAGGGCGCACAAATAATATACCAATTGCCTGGCATTGTCCCATCACACGAGCTTGTGTACGTCCCACGAGGCTGCCACGTCTGTGGGCTCCACCACCACACACTACTCCACCGCGACACCGCGAGTCGCCAACCCTCGCTGCCGGGGTGCCATCATCGTCAGTCGCGCCGCCGCGAACCACCAAAACGCAGCACTCATCAACAACAACCGGCAGCAAGAGCGCCCACACCCCGTTCCCGACGTAACCAGCGCCCACCAACCGTGTCAGATAGCACCATCCGGTGCACCGCCACCGGTTTACGCACCGCCACGTACAAAAGCAAAGTGGGCAAAATCCTAATTAAATAAGCAGTTCGAGCTCTGACCTAGCTGCAGCACACGTTAGGCGCTTAGTACGCCTAGGCGGGCCAGAATGTTTACGCGGCGTAGGCTGCCACCCGTCCAATATCCCCCTTGCACATACGTATATCCATGAACTTATATATATCCCATATCTTGTATTATATTCGATTATTGAATTGTATTGTATCGAATATCTATGAATTTATATATACCCGTATCTTGTACTGTATTCGATTATTGAATTGTATTGTATCGAATTATCCCCTAGAACCAAGGCATTGTATTTACCCTTAAATTCCCTATTGGGTCTCCTCAAGGACGTGTGGCAGCCTCCACCGCGCAAATCCACCAGATGGGATTCGCCGCACCTACAAAGTCCAAAAAATTGTCTACTTACTATTCCAAAAACAAAAAACAGTTTTTCAAATTTATAAAAATTTAAAAATAACAATAATTATCATTAGAAAAAAATGATTGTTTTGATTTGCACCAGATCGCGCAACACTGAATAAATATAGTTGGTAAAAAGGAATAGAAGTAGCAAATTTGCCAGTCAAACAAACCACCGCTGTATAGTTAAATGGTATTGATGATGAAGGCTTAGCACCCTCCGAAATGGATCTATCTGCGCAGCTATGGCAGGTTGTCTGAAAAATTGTCTACTTACTATTCCAAAAACAAAAAACAATTTTTAAAATTTAGAAAAATAAAAAAATAACAATAATTATCATTAGAAAAAAATTATTGTTTTGGCCTTGAGCTCGAATCGAAACTTGAATCATTTATCAATAGGCCGATAAAAACAAAAAAAATTGTTAATAAACCATGAGCACTTGGGAATGTCAAACAAAGTAATTGACAAAAAACAAAAATGCAGCATTATCATTGATTTGCACCAGATGGCGCAACACTGAATAAATATAGTTGGTAAAAAGGAATAGAAGTAGCAAATTTGCCAGTCAAACAAACCACCGCTGTATAGCTAAATGGTTAGCGCAGCATGCCTAAAGCGTACTGATGATGAAGACTTAGCACCCTTCGAAATGGATCTATCTGCGCAGCTATGGCAGGTTGTCTGAAAAATTTTCTACTTGCTATTCCAAAAACAAAATAAAATTTTTCAAAATTAGAAAAATTAAAAAATAACAATAATTATCATTAGAAAAAAATTATTGTTCTGGACTTGAGCTCAAATCGAACCTTGAATCATTTATCAATAGGCCGATAAAAACAAAAACAATTGTTAATATACCATGAGCACTCGAGAATGTCAAACAAAGTAATTGACAATAAACAAAAATCCAGCATTATCAGTGATTTGCACCAGATGGCGCAACACTGAATAAATATAGTTGGTAAAAAGTAATATAAGTAGCAAATTTGCCAGTCAAAGAAACCACCGCTGTATAGCTAAATGATTAGCGCAGCATGCCTAAAGCGTACTGATGATGAAGGCTTAGCACCCTTCGAAATGGATCTATCTGCGCAGCTATGGCAGGTTGTCTGAAAAATTTTCTAATTACGTTCCAAAAACAAAATACAATTTTTCAAATTTAGAAAAATTAAAAAATAACAATAATTATCATTAGAAAAAATTATTGTTCTGGCCTTGAGCTCGAATCGAACCTTGAATCATTCATCAATAGGCCTATAAAAACAAAAACAATTGTTAATAAACCATGAGCACTAGGGAATGTCAAACAAAGTAATTGACAATAAACAAAAATCCAGCATTATGAGTGATTTGCACCAGATGGCGCAACACTGAATAAATATAGTTGGTAAAAAGGAATAGAAGTAGCAAATTTGCCAGTCAAACAAACCACCGCTGTATAGCTAAATGGTTAGCGCAGCATGCCTAAAGCGTACTGATGATGAAGGCTTAGCACCCTTCGAAATGGATCTATCTGCGCAGCTATGGCAGGTTGTCTGAAAAATTTTCTACTTACTATTCCAAAAACAAAATAGAATTTTTCAAATTTAGAAAAATTACAATAATTATCATTAGAAAAAATTATTGTTATATCCTTGAGCTCGAATCGAACCTTGAATCATTTATCAATAGGCCGATAAAAACAAAAACAATTGTTAATAAACCATGAGCACTTGGGAATGTCAAACAAAGTAATTGACAATAAACAAAAATCCAGCATTATCAGTGATTTGCACCAGATGGCGCAACACTGAATAACTATATTTGGTAACAAGTAAAGAAGGTTAAGTTCGGGTGTAACCGAACATTACATACTCAGTTGAGAGCTATGGTGACAACATAAGGTAAAATGACCATGCAGGAAAATAAACCGAGGGTAACCCTGGAAAGTGTTTGTATGACATGTGTATCAAATGAAAGGTATTAAAGAATATTTTATTAGGGAGTGGGCCATAGTTCTATAGCTGAACGCAATTTAGGGATATCGCCATAAAGGTGGGCCAGGGCTGATTATAGATTTCGTTTGTACGATATGGGTATCAAATGAAAGGTGTTAATGAGTATTTTGAAAGGGTGTGGGCTTAGTGGTGGACGCCTTTTCCAGATAACGCCATAAAGGTGGACCAGGGGTGACCCTAGAATTTGTTTGTATGATATAGGTATCAAATGAAAGGGGTTAATGGGTATTTAAAAAGGGACTAGGCCTTAGTTCTATAGGTGGACACCTTTTCAAGATATCGCCATAAAAGTGGACCAGGGCTGACTCTATAATGCGTTCGTACAATATGGGTATCAAACGAAAGGTGTTAATGAGTATTTTAAACGGGCGTGGGGCTTAGTTCTATAGGCGGACGTCTTTTCGAGATATCGTCATAAAGGTGGACCAGGGATGACTCTAGACTTTGTTTGTGCGATATGGGTATCAAATTAAAGGTGTTAATGAGTCTTTTTAGAAGGGAGTGGGACTTAGTTCTATAGGTGGTCGCTTTTTCGAGATATCGCCATAAAGGTGGACCAGGGGTGACTCTAGAATATGTGTGTACGATATGGGTATCAAATGAAAGGGGTTAATGAGTATTTTAAAAATGATCGGACCTTAGCTCTATAGGCGGACGCCTTTTCGAGATATCGCCATAAAGGTGGACCAGTCGTGACTCTAGACTTTGTTTGTACGATATGGGTATCAAATGAATGGTGTTAATGAGTATTTTTAAAATGGAGTGGGCCTTAGTTCTATAGGTGGTCGCCTCTTCGAGATATTGCCATAACGGTAGAATGTGTTTGTACGATATGGGTATCAAATTAAAGGTATTAATGAGGGTTTTAAAAGGGAGTGGTGGTAGTTGTATATGTGAAGGCGTTTTTCAGATATCGAACAAAATGCGGACGAGGGTGAGCCAGAACATCATCTGTCGGATACCGCTAATTTATTTATATATGTAATACCACGAACAGTATTCCAGCCAAGGTTTCAAGGGTTTTTTATATCGCCCTGCAGAACTTTTTCATTTTCTTCTACTTAATATGGTAGGTGTCACACCCGTTTAAAAAGTTTTTTTTGTAAAGTTATATTTTGCGTCAATAAACCAATTCAATTACCATGCTTCGTCCCTTTTTCGTATTTGGTATAGAATTATGACATTTTTTTCATTTTCGTAATTTTCGATATCGAAAAAGTGGCCGTGGTCATAGTCGGATTTCGGCCATTTTTTATACCAATATAAAGTGAGTTCAGGTAAGTACGCGAACTGAGTTTAGTAAAGATATATCGGTTTTTACTCAAGTTATCTTGTTAACGGCCGAGCGGAAGGACAGACGGTCGACTATGTATAAAAACTGGGCGGGGCTTCAACCGATTTCGCCCTTTTTCACAGAATAAGTTATCGCCCTATACCCTAAACCCCTATCAAATTTCACAAGCATTGGTAAATTTTTGTTCGACTTATGGCATTAAAAGTATCCTAGACAAATTAAATGAAAAAGCGCGGAGCAACGCCCGTTTTGAAATTTTCTTTTGTTTTTTCATTTTGTTGCACCATATCATTACTGGAGTTGAATGTTGACATAATTTACTTATATACTGTTAAGATATTAAATTTTTTGTTAAAATTTGACTTTAAAAAGAAATTTTTTTTAAAAGTGGGCGGGGTCGTTCTCCGATTTTTCTAATTTTTATTAAGCGTACATATAGTAATAGGAGTAACGTTCCTGCCAAATTTCATCATGATATCTTCAACGACTGCGAAATTACAGCTTGCAAAATTTTTAAATTACATTCTTTTAAAATTGGGCGGTGCCACGCCCATTGTCCAAAATTTTACTAATTTTCTATTCTGCGTCATATGTTCAACTCACCTACCAAGTTTCAACGCTTTATCCGTCTTTGGTAATGAATTATCGCACTTTTTCGGTTTTTCGAAATTTTCGATATCGAAAAAGTGGGCGCGGTAATAGTCCGATATCGTTAATTTTAAATACCGATCTGAGATGAGTGCTCTGGAACCTACTTACCAAATTTCATCAAGATACCTCAAAATTTACTTAAGTTATCGTGTTAACGGACGGACGGGCGGACATGGCTGAATCAAATTTTTTTTTGATCCTAATGATTTTGATATATGGAAGTCTATATCTATCTCAATTCCTTTATACCTGTACAACCAACCGTTATCCAATCAAAGTAAATATACTCTGTGAGCTCTGCTGAACTGAGTATAAAAAGGAATAGAAGTAGCAAATTTGCCAGTCAAACAAAGCACCGCTGTATAGCTAAATGGTTACCGCAGCATGCCTAAAGCGTACTGATGATGAAGGCTTAGCACCCTTCGAAATGGATCTATCTGCGCAGCTATGGCAGGTTGTCTCAAAAATTGTCTACTTAATAATAAAAATGCGGAAAATAACCGGAAGATTATTTTAGAAGTTTTCATTGTGGATCACCTAATGAGCTTATTAAGTGTAAAGGCTTTCATGGTACCACCAGCAGAGATTGAATCCTTGCTCTTAACAAATACTAAAATTGAAGATGCTGCTTTGGTTGGTAGACCAGATGAAAAGGCAGGTGAACTACCAATAGCATTCTTTGTTAAACAAGCAAGAGGATGATGGTATAAATTGATGTAAGGCAGCCAAACACTTGAAACAAGGTATGACGCTTAACGTTGTAATATCACCGAAAAAAACGCTTGTTGGTTCGAGTTGCGAATCTATTGTGGTTGAAATGTGGTATTGCGTCAATTGGACACCCTTTGGTAGGCCAGTTGTGCCTGACGAACAAACAATCGAGGCTACATTTTCCACTTTATTGGCTTTGGGTGTATCGAAGTACTCCATCAAGACTGTGGTATTTGTTCGCGTGATGATCGACACCCCTACCAGCAACAATCTTGACAGACTTTTTCTTTTACCACCTTCGCAATGAGAACTACATTCAGTTATAAAGCAACTATAACCTTTGGTTTTGATATATTTATGGCGTGATGTACTTCCCATTCTGAATATGTAACATTTATGATTTTAAGATTGTTCAAGGGAGGAAACGGAGTGCACGTGGAAAAAGCTAGGAGGGACTGTCTGGGGTCATTAAGTCCCTTAACATTGAGCACGAGACGGCTCGGTAACTGATGTTCGGGCGACATGTGGAAACATGCTGTTCATAGTATGTAGTTGTGGCTGATCTGGACAGACGCTGCCCTTATTTGCACATTCAATGAAATCGACTGACGTTTGAGCCGCTTTCTCAGAATATCGTACGGCCCTTTTCTAAATGAATATATCTCAATTCAGCATTTCTGAGTGAGTGTTATCTGGCAAAATATTTCTAAACTCTTCACAAACTGGAATTTTCATATCCAAAACAGCCAGGCTGTCTCTCGTTATATTGACGCATTCCCCCCGTGTTTGGACTCCAGAAATGGCATATTCCGCGATTTTGTGATTGACAGGTGATAAATGAGCACTATTATATAAATCTCAGTGAATAATTACGCTCACGTAAATCGCAGTAACAAACGGTTTTACAGCTTTCGCCACAGCAAAACCATAAGCGACTACATCAACGGGAATGCTAGTCGTGCGGTGCAAGGATGGTTTCAGTCTATTATGTATGGTGCCGGTAGGCATTAAAGGTCGTATCAAGAATATTTTAAACTCGAAATCGATTCGCCCAGCATAAATTGTAGATCGCATTGGAAACGATCGTGCCCAAAGATTCCTAAACGAAATTATCAAATGGGATACGAACGGCAATATATGGCAGGAAATCCAAGTGCGTAGTCCTCGTAGCTAGTAGGTAAGATTTCTTCACAAATATACATATTACGGATACGTATACATTTATTTACTTTTTTTGGAGAAATGCGAATAATACATCGGTATTCTCACTTCAGGTGATCACAATTGAGAGGAAAAAAAATAAAAATGCGGGACATAACAACACCGAAATACTCACTACAATTATTTTCTTAAGAGAAAACGAAAATTTTAAGCAATACAAGAAGAAACAAAATCATTTACGCCCGATTCTTCTAACGCAGTCCAAATGTGGTTTCCTAACCTGATTTATGTTAATCGAACAACATTCAAAATTTTCCTTACGTACATCCGATTCGAAAGCTAATTCTATTTGGACTTAATATTTAATTGTTTTTCCTTAGATCAATTGCAACACTCATTGGCATTTTATTGGAGATTTTTACTACTTTTTCAAATTCCAATACCCACAGGAGCTTGGTGGTGGTGCGTATTTGGAAACATCTGGTTTGCTGTAAGTTAGTACTATTCTTTGTAGTTAGCGAGATGCATGTGTAACGCTTTTCTTTTCCCTGTAAAACTTTCAATATGAGTCCCAACTTAAATCGTAGCTAATTAAGGGTAGGTGAGCTTCTGAAAGAGTGGACTTAATATGAATTTTAATAAATGCGCAACGGTATAACGCCAAGAACACTTAACTGACGAAATATTTTGTTATAGACAAGGTAGCTGCATGAATGATCTACTCTTGTGATGACAGGCTGATTTTTTGTCTTAATAGTACTTTACTTAGCAATAATTTTTTGCAAAGCTAACCAAACTTGCAAAACAGTTTATATGAATTTTGATGACGGACGTTTGATCATAAACAGTATAGCTGTATTTGACCCTATCGCTGTTGCAGCGGTAGCACTTCATCAACTTCAAACAAAATCACTAAAGGTTCGATTCGAGCTCAAGGCCAGAACAATAATTTTTTTCTAATGATAATTATTGTTATTTTTTAATTTTTCTAAATTTGAAAAATTGTATTTTGTTTTTGGAATAGTAAGTAGAAAATTTTTCAGACAACCTGCAATAGCTGCGCAGATAGATCCATTTCGAAGGGTGCTAAGCCTTCATCATCAGTACGCTTTAGGCATGCTGCGCTAACTATTTAGCTATACAGCGGTGGTTTGTTTGTTTCCTTTTTACCAACTATATTTATTCAGTGTTGCGCCATCTGGTGCAAATTACTGATAATGCTGGATTTTTGTTTATTGTCAATTACTTTGTTTGATATTCCCAAGGGCTCATGGTTTATTAAAAATTGTTTTTGTTTTTATCGGCCTATTGATAAATGATTCAAGGTTCGATTCGAGGTCAAGGCCAGAACAATAATTTTTTTCTAATGATAATTATTGTTATTTTTTAATTTTTCTAAAATTTAAAAAATGGAATTTGGTTTTTGGAATAGTAAGTAGAAAATTTTTCAGACAACATGCCATAGCTGCGCAGATAGATCCATTTCGAAGGGTGCTAAGCCTTCATCATCAGAACGCTTTAGGCATGCTGCCCTAACCATTTAGCTATACAGCGGTGGTTTGTTTGACCTGCAAATTTGCTACTTCTATTCCTTTTTTCCAACTATATTTATTCAGTGTTGCGCCATCTGGTGCAAATCACTGATAATGCTGGATTTTTGTTTATTGTTAATTACTTTGTTTGACATTCCCAAGTGCTCATGGTTTATTAACAATTGTTTTTGTTTTTATCGACCTATTGATAAATGATTCAAGGTTCGATTCGAGCTCAAGGCCAGAACAATATTTTTTTTCTAATGATAATTATTGTTATTTTTTAATTTTTCTAAATTTGAAAAATTGTATTTTGTTCTTGGGATATTCGTAATTACACAACACATAAATAAATTTTTTTAAAAGACTTTGATACGAAGCACTCGTCAACCAAAATTTGCGATAAACGAGGCTTCAAAACCTTATTGAGCTAGGCCGTTTTTCCTCTGACAGCCGATACAGTGTGATTTTCTTTTAGCCGGAACAATAAGCTACATTTGTACCAACTAACCAAAGGGCGTATAGCCATTATGTTTGCATGAAAGTCACAATTTGGATTTGTCATAACCCCACACAAGTGCTGTATTAATTCTGGAGAGCGCCCAGAATAGGGGCCAAGACATACACGCTTCTGACAATCTAGCACATAAACTATCATATTTTGAACCTAATGTACTCTCCGAACCGTGGACTGTTGGTATAGCTCGTGAACTACAATATTGTGTTATGCAAAATAAAAACTTGGGATTTCCCAGATGAGCAAATAGTTCGTTCGTCACTGATATTTGTGCATTAGCAAAAGTCTGAAAGGCTTCTTTATCAACCTTTGACAATTCTAAGTCGATGTCATCAAAAATCAATGCGAACGCTTCACAACCAAACTGTGAAACCTGATCCAATTTACGCCTAAGCGTTTGTATCTCCTTTTGACTGCTGTAGGCCATATCCAAACCGGGCGAACGTGCATAATAAAACATAACATCGAATTCTCTGGCAGCTGTGATTAGGCTTGTCAAATGATCAACTACTTCCATAGTGTACAATTTACGCCAGTAGGCGCGATGCTTGTAATCATCTTTTGGTGCATACACATACGAATCCATTCCCAATTTTTTCCCCTTTCTAAATAGATCTTCACGTTGGTCCGTGATCCAAGGCCTGCCATAGAGACCTTCAATTGCACCGCATATAAAATATCGTTTCTCCTTGTTACACCGAATGCCTTTTGCGACGTTTTCGAAAGCGCCGCCCTCATTTGTTTGCTTCTCGTCAGACATCGTTTCGTCAATTTCCACATTAAGAGGCCCATCCATTACTAAAGGTATTATCTCTTCAATTACATAGCAACCAACCTACTCAATGGGCTTCGCAAATTTGTGTTTTGTGGAATTTTTCCAAAAAGACGTGAATTACCACACATTCTGAACTCCAATTAAACCTAATTGCAAAATGCTCTTGATATGCAATTTTTCCTAATAAAATTTGCACAAAACAATTGGAAAATCTTGAATAGCAAAAAAAAAAAAAATTATACGATTTCCCAAGAGAAACCAATTATATCCTAATTAGTGTGCCGCGGAGGTGCCATATGTAGTATTTCCACAGTTACTATGATTGCGCATTGAAATATAGTAACTATGTCATGCATGTGATGTGTCCCCCATGACACCAACCATCTTTCAATTGTAATGTAGGACCTATGCATCTAACTCCTATCTCCCTATGGTCCGCCCCTGTTGAAACAGCCAGTTTCCTTGGACTACCGTTAGAGGATTTTGATAACAATTTGTGAGTGGTCGTGCCCATTGAATGGGGCGAAGCACTGTTAATACACTTCCAAGCGCCGCTACAAAAAGGAACATATTTGTTGGTGGCAGGCCACTTGTTGTGAAAATAAAGTTCACCACAAATCTAAAAAAAATTTTAGGACTACTTCGGCGACATCTACCGACACAAATCGAATTACAAAATGTACTAAAGCACCAGCCACATTGAATGGATGAGTGCTAAATCTGTTTTTTCTTCATTTCTTTGCGCACACAAGTATTTACTTATGGCCTTTAATCCTTTATTTTTTTCTTTCCTTTGCGAAGGTGTATTAGATATAATTTGTATACCTTTCATGAACATGAAATGGTATATTAACTTTGGTCCGATGTTTGTAACGTTGAGAAATATAGAAGATTATATTGAGAATTATAGAAGACTATTAAGTATACCGAATTGATCATGGCGACGAACTGAGTTGATATAGCCATGTCCGTCCGTCTGTCTGTTTGAACGCAAACTAGTCCCTCAAATTTTGATATATCTCAATGAAATTTGCACAAGGATGTATTTTTGTATTATATTAGATATTTGTCGGATCCGGTAAGATCGGACCACTATAAAATATATCTCCCGTACAACCGATTTCTCAGATAAGACGATTTTGGTCATTCGTGCCGCAATTTAGAAAGTATAAACGTGAAACTCGGTGATATATCTTCTAATATATCATAGAAGATATCCTGAAAAAATCACTTTGATCGGAACTATATGCATATAGTATACGCTAGGGCACATTGCTCTGTGAAAATCATATTCTAGGGATCAAAGCGAATTCTGATGTTCCCCCCCCCCCCCCCCCCCCCCCTTGAGTCGAACTTTTGGGTACGGGCAATTTCAATTCTACCTGCTGTGTCTTGTGGTGGCTTAAAAAAAACAACACAAGCAATTTTACGTTCTCCAATTGTGTCACAGTGATACCTTCATTTTTTAAAACGGTTGAATAAAAAACCCACACAACTATGTTTACGACATGCAAATGCATCACAGTGAGGCCTTGGTTTTAAATGGGGGTTGTAAAAACGCTAATTTCTAATAATTTTTTTTTATTTCTTTTCTATTACTAAGTTAAATTAATTTTTTCATTTACATATGTTCTGACTAAATAAATTTCTAAAGAGAAAAATAAACTCCAAAAAGAAAAAACATAGGCATTTCAAAGTGGGATTTTTCAACATATGCAAGTTCGACCCAAAGGGGGGGAGGACATCAGAATTCGTTTTAGAGGTATGGTTCCTTCGGCAAAGTTTCTTGTTTTGATCCCTAGAATATCATTTTCACAGAGCAATGGGCGATTTTTTTGCCTCCCCACAAATCGACCCGGCCTAGTATATACCTATCCCATACAACCGATCGTTCAGATAGAAAGATTTTTAACCATTTCTCCCCTAGTTTCCAATATAAAAACGTGACACTTGGTGATATATATTCTAATGTATCATAGAAGATTTCCTGTAAAAATCATCGGAGCTATATATAATATATATCCCATACAACCGATCGTTCAGATAAGGGGTTTTTTGCCATTTTTATTTTATATTTATCTTAAAAATCGTTTAGGTATGTAAATCTGTTCACTATATATTTCTTATCTTATACATCCGATTATTTCGAGATTACGAACGGGATAAGATCATTGTTCAGCCCAATTCATGAAAGGTATGAATTCTTCGGCACAGCCGAAGACAGTCCCGTCATTACTTGTTTTTTTTTTTTTTTTTTTTGTTTACGCCACCCAAACAACATTCCGCCAACCTCAATTTGGGCATGATCAATGGTACCAATATTATTTCAGATCATGACCCGTTACCAAACTTTACTGGCCAAGTCAGAGGGAGGCGCAACGCGCTTCGACGTCGCTTGCCAGCTCTGCGGCAGGGATCGTAGCCTTAGACTCTGCGCAGGATATAGAAAAAAATCCCCAGAGGAAAGGTTGCGGGCCGTGCTTCTGCATAAATATTGGCCGAATTGTCTGTCGCCCTTTCATCGCGTGAACAAGTGCAAAAGTAAATATCGCTGCAAACGGTGCCAGCAAAAGCACCACACCACGCTCCTTCTAGATGAGCGTCAATCAGAACGCGATAATGCAACAACCATTGGCGACGACAACCCGTCCGATGATACGTTGTAAATCTACCTAATGTGGCCGACAAAGTCCTGGGCTCAGCAGGTGGAGGAAGGAAATGGAAGAGGAGAGAGCGAAAATGGGGGAAGAGAGAGCGAAAGCGGAGGACGAGCGAGCAGAAACGGAAATAAGACCCTCAACGAGCAGGAATGGGATGCGCCGTTTCCGGCCGCTGTTGCAGCACGAACTGAGTGCGGAGGAAGTAAAAAGGCTCGAAACCAACAAAATAATTGGCGGCACCGTGACGTCAGAGTCCATCGAAGCCCCACTAATTCGTCCAAACTCGCAAGGCAGCAACGGCGAAAGAAATCGACGCCGTATATTTCTGACGCCGAAAATGCAAGAGCAATATCGCGCGACCCACCGGAAGGCTTCCGGACAGGCCGGATTCTGCAGGCTACACCATCGCCCATCATGCGGCCTTTCGTACCCATTGTGCCTACGGCCATCGTGTCCATCGAATCGCGTGGGAATTTGCACCTGATTCCTGCCATCATCGATCCCTGCGCCACCAGCACAATCATCGATGCAGAGCTGGTACGCGACTTACAATTCGAGCGTCAAGGACATGGGCAATGCACACTCATACTGCGTGGCAAATTAAGGTCATCGACGCACATAACAACTCAAGCAGCCGACGTCGAAAGCCATTGCCGCTTGAGTCCACCGTCCAATGTGGACCCAAAGATTGCCGCGCCCTTTGATTTCATGCGGCTAGCGGATCCGCAATTCTACCGCTCATCACCAATACGGCTTATGCTCGGCGCTGACATATACGCCGAAATGATGGTGAGCGGTACAGCGGCCTCTACAGTTGGCGGTCTCTTAACACAACCGACCGTGTTCGCTTTGGTGGTCTCGGGAGGCTGCCAAAAAAAAAAAAAACATCCGACCTTCACGCCTCACACATGCGCAATCTTATATATATTTAAGTAAATATGAATGGAATTCAAATGTCATCCAACCTTTCACATTCCTCCATAAAGTTGATGTATTAAATTCTTGTCTCAGGAGATTTTGACAATCGACATTCCAAGGCAAGAAATCTATTATAGGCAATTCCAAGAAATTCCCCTAACACCTCCACACTGCGGTGAAATGGCAATTTTAGCATACACCTTTCATTTTCAGTTATTGCTGTATTCTGTGGAAATGAATTTGCACTGTTTTTCAGTCGTAGATAATTGCTTTCCTGCAGCTGCAACTTTCTCAAGTTTCCGTAGCCTAGCAAAGGCAGCTTTCAAGTTGAAATTGTTGTCGGTGCAGGTTCCACATATTGCGCTCGTGATGTAGTTGGAACCAACTTTCCCGGCGATGATCCAACCCAACACGGTATTTTGCAGAAGGTAAATCTGCTGATAGTTTGATCTGCCCCACTGCCATCAACTGATTGTAAAATTCGGCACCCAATAGTATGTCAATCTTGTCTGGATGATTAAATGATGGGTCGGCCGGCGTAATGTTAGCAGGAATGTTCCATCCTTCGATATTGATATCTTGTCAGGATTGAGGAGTTATGATGTGAGGTAACACTGCTGCCTCTAGCCGTGTGGTAAAACTTCTGATGCGTGAATGTAACGCAATGTTAACTCGATGTTGCACTTTAGAGTTACTTGAGCCTATGCCATTGATATAAATTGATGATGGTTTCGTTGAGAGACCCAGTCGCTTAACCACTTTCTCCGTAACAAAGTTCACTTGTGAACCTGAATCCAAGATTTCACGTTTTGAGGTTGCTAGAGATGTAGCTTCTCCGTTGGAAATTGTTGCTTTGATCGTTACAGGTTTGGCATTTTTGAACTCATTTGATCCTGTAGGAGTGGCTGATAATTTTGATGTGTCTTTGCTTGTATTCTCGAAATAAAACAAGGTGTTGTGTTTTTTGTTGCATTTTAAACAACTTCTGAGTAAACAGTTCTTGGAAGAATGTCCAGCTTTGAGGCAGTTGTGACAAAACTTTTCCATCTGTATGAATTCAAAGCGTGCTGATGGAGATTGTTGGAGAAATTTTCTTCAGGAAAACAAATGGTGCTTTCCATCTTTACACACGCTGCAAGCGTCGTTGTTTTTCTTTTCCGTTACTGAAGTGAATACCTTTGCTTGAGGGAAGGTAGTTTTGACACCCATTGCTTCCATGGATTGGAAGTACATATGGAGCAATTGCAGAAACTCCTGAATTGTTTGTACTTCACGTGGTTTTGATAACGATTGCTCATAGCGCAAACGTGTTGGCTGATCTAATTTTTTGAGTAGCAGGTGGAGAAGCAGCGGATCCCATGTTGAAGTGTCTATTTTGAGATTTTTTAGCGCTAAAAGACACTCCTTCGTGGTGGCATGCAGCTTCTTAAGGTTTTCCATAGATTCACCGCCCGCAGAACTGAGAAACTCGTTTATAAGTTTACTAACGAGCAGCCGCTTGTTATTATAACGCTCTAATAGCACATACCAGGCAGCCTCGAAGGTTTCTTCTGTCGAGGCAAAATGTTTAATGAGATTTCCAGCCTCCCCCACCACGTGAGCCTTCAGATAATACATCCTTTGCAATAACGCCATCATTACCCCTTGTCTGCGTACCAATTAAATGAAGCTGTTTGCTTCTGATTGTGGAACAAACGGCTGCTGGGGTTTGTTTTTTTCATTTGGACTACTTGGGGTTGGGTTCCTGCCGCCTGAGTTTGAGCCAACTGAAGGGCTGCCATCACGAATACCTGTCGGTATTCGGTAACCATATTCATTACGGAGTTGTAATACTCCTTGGTGAAATAGTCGTGGTCTATAGGCAGATTTTCAATCAACCGAATTTGGTTATCTGTGGGCTCAAATTTCGCCCATTCATCTTCCAACCTTCTCCGCCTTTCTGCATGGTACTCTGCAGTTGTTTTCTTGTTGCAGAGTCCTTTTTGAAATTGCTCTCGGGGTCACCAGAATGTTTTGTATGAATAATGTTTATTAATAGTTTACTTAAAACTAACTTCAAATAAAAATATGTGCTTATTTATATCAATTCTATATGTGGCTTCAAGTACGCCAAAGTACCTGACCATGGTTGTATTTATGTGTGGATCCTCCGGTCATACGCTTTAATTGCAACCTAAGCCCAAATTAAAATCACACGTCTGATGAAGAATTCAGACGAAATTAGGGGTGAATTTTGTTAGTTGCATTGCATTCCACCGTGGTGTGATGGTAGCGTGCTCCGCCTACCACACCGTATGCCCTGGGTTCACACCCCGGGCGAAGCAACACCAAAATTTTAGAAATAAGGTTTTTCAATTAGAAGACAATTTTTCTAAGCGGGGTCGCCCCTCGGCAGTGTTTGGCAAGCGCTCCGGGTGTATTTCTGCCATGAAAAGCTCTCAGTGAAAACTCATCTGCCTTGTAGATGCCGTTCGGAGTCGGCATAAAACATGTATGTAGGTCCCGTCCGGCCGATTTGTAGGGAAAATCAAGAGGAGCACGACGCAAATTGGAAGAGAAGCTCGGCCTTAGATCTCTTCGGAGGTAATCGCGCCTTACATTTATTTATTTTTTTTTATTGCATTCCTCCCAAACCGTGAGAATTACAATATTCACGTCGGCGTCAACAAATATGCAATATCCCACCCTTGCAGAAGAATAAAGCACACTACCAAGGTAGACACGAGTCACCCTGGCACAACTTCGTTCTGGATACTTTAAAAAGTTAAACTCTTATCCACAATCAACCCCGACATACGTAATATATGTCCTGCATGTGATGTGTCCCCCATGACACCAACCATCTTTTCAAATGTAATGTGGAACATGCGCCTCTAACACCTATCTCCCTATGTTCCGCCCCTGTTGAAACAGTGTTGAAACAGCCAGTTCCTTGGACTACCGTGAGAGGATTTTGATGACAATTTGTAACAGCCAGTTTCCTTGGACTACCGTGAGAGGATTTTGATGACAATTTGTGAGTGGTCGTGCCGATTGAATGGGGCGAAGCACTGTTAATACAACAACAACAACAACATGTACACATGTAGCTACTTCCAAGCGCCGCTACAAAAAGGAACATATTTGTTGGAAAATATATGAATTATTTAAATGTGTTTATTTGAAGGGAAGATTGAATCTACAGATTGCATTGTTTGATTAAATTTATGGGGTTCACTTGTGTAGGGCCTCTTTTCCTGAAAAGGATCAGTTACGGCGTGGTTGGGAACGAATCCCACTGTTGTGCGAACGATTGAACTGGCTGGGTCGTGATCATCAATAAAAAGAGTTAAACCACCTGGGTGATCTATTGCGTATAAATTTGAGCCAGTCAACGCAACTCAACGAAATCCTCAAAGCCCTTTTAGGCCATCCTGCTGGTATTTGTTTTCATGCTTAATTCAGTTTTCCTCATTTCTACACTAACAACACAATTGAGACATTTTGTCTCTATATTAATTTGTGTGCCATGTAGATTTGTTTTTGTAAAGTTCTTCTTCGTTGCGAATGAGAAGCTTTGTAAACTCGGGCTCAGTTGTACATATTTATGTATGTTTGTTTAATGGTGTGTTCATTTTATACTTATATTTAAGAATTCATGAGCTTAACACCGGCTTATAATAATTGAATTTCAATTATTATGTTTTTCTAAGAGAAAATGAAAAGAAAGAAACATTTACTGGCATATTGCGATGGACTCATTTCGAAAACCGC
The DNA here is from genome assembly GCF_040869045.1 of Eurosta solidaginis. Lineage (NCBI taxonomy): Eukaryota > Metazoa > Arthropoda > Insecta > Diptera > Tephritidae > Eurosta > Eurosta solidaginis. Next base: position 24,875,792 of record NC_090324.1, on the reverse strand, counting down.
CAACGTAATAACCATCGGGCAATTTTGTAATGTTATCAAAGGTTTCACCGGGATTCGAACCGTGAATCACATGGTGAAACTGCAGTAGCCTTTAAACACTAGGCCAGCCTGCTGGTATTTGTTTTCATGCTTAATTCAGTTTTTCTCATTTCTAAACTAACAACACAATTGTGACATTTTGTCTTTATATTAATTTGTGTGCCATGTATATTTGTTTTTGTAAAGTTCTTCTTCGTTGCGAATTTGAAGCTTTGTAAACTCGGGCTCAGTTGTACATATTTATGTATGTTTATTTAATGGTGTGTTCAGTTTATACTTATATTTAAGAATTCATGAGCTTAACACCGGCTTATAATAATTGAATTTCAATTATTATGTTTTTCTAAGAGAAACTGAAAATAAAGAAACATTTACTGGCATATTGCGATGGACCCATTTCGAAAACCGCCAACGTAATCATCATCAGGCAATTTTGTAATGTTATCAAAGGTTTCACCGGGATTCGAACCGTGAATCACATTGTGAAACTGCAGTAGCCTTTAACCACTAGGCCATCCTGCTGGTATTTGTTTTCATACTTAATTAAGTTTTTCTCATTTCTACACTAACAACACAATTGAGACATTGTGTCTCTATATTAATTTGTGTGCCATGTAGATTTGTTTTTGTAAAGTTCTTCTTCGTTGCGAATGAGAAGCTTTGTAAACTCGGGCTCTGTTGTACATATTTATGAATGTTTGTTTAATGGTGTGTTCAGTTTATACTTATATTTAAGAATTCATGAGCTTAACACCGGCTTATAATAATTGAATTTCAATTATTATGTTTTTCTAAGAGAAAATGAAAAGAAAGAAATATTTACTGGCATATTGCGATGGACCCATTTCGAAAAACGCCAACGTAATAATCATCAGGAAATTTTGTAATGTTATCAAAGGTTTCACCGGGATTCGAACCGTGAATCACATGGTGAAACTGCTGTAGTCTTTAACCACTAGGACATCCTGCTGGTATATGTTTTCATGCTTAATTCAATTTTTATCATTTCTACACTAACAACACAATTGAGACATTTTGTCTCTATATTAATTTGTGTTCCATGTAGATTTGTTTTTGTAAAGTTCTTCTTCGTTGCGAATGAGAAGCTTTGTAAACTCGGGCTCAGTTGTACATATTTATGTATGTTTGTTTAATGGTGTGTTCAGTTTATACTTATATTTAAGAATTCATGAGCTTAACACCGGCTTATAATAATTGAATTTCAATTATTATGTTTTTCTAAGAGAAACTGAAAAGAAAGAAACATTTACTGGCATATTGCGATGGACCCATTTCGAAAACCGCCAACGTAATCATCATCGGGCAATTTTGTAATGTTATCAAAGGTTTCACCGGGATTCGAAACGTGAATCACATGGTGAAACTGCAGTAGCCTTTAAACACTAGGCCAGCCTGCTGGTATTTGTTTTCATGCTTAATTCAGTTTTTCTCATTTCGAAACTAACAACACAATTGAGACATTTTGTCTTTATATTAATTTGTGTGCCGTGTAGATTTGTTTTTGTAAAGTTCTTCTTCGTTGCGAATTTGAAGCTTTGTAAACTCGGGCTCAGTTGTACATATTTATATATGTTTGTTTAATGGTGTGTTCAGTTTATACTTATATTTAAGAATTCATGAGCTTAGCACCGGCTTATAATAATTTAATTTCAATTATTATGTTTTTCTAAGAGAAACTGAAAATAAAGAAACATTTACTGGCATATTGCGATGGACCCATTTCGAAAACCGCCAACGTAATCATCATCAGGCAATTTTGTAAAGTTATCAAAGGTTTCACCGGGATTCGAACCGTGAATCACATTGTGAAACTGCAGTAGCCTTTAACCACTAGGCCATCCTGCTGCAATTTTTTTCATGCTTAATTCAGTTTATCTCATTTCTACACTAACAACACAATTGAGACATTGTGTCTCTATATTAATTTGTGTGCCATGTAGATTTGTTTTTGAAAAGTTCTTCTTCGTTGCGAATGAAAAACTTTGTAAACTCGGGCTCAGTTGTACATAGTTATGTATGTTTGTTTAATGGTGTGTTCAGTTTATACTTATATTTAAGAATTCATGAGCTTAACACCGACTTATAGTAATTGAATTTCAATTATTATGTTTTTCTAAGAGAAACTGAAAAGGAAGGAACATTTACTGGCATATTACGATGGACCCATTTCGAAAACCGCCAACGTAATCATCATCAGGCAATTTTGTAATGTTATCAAAGGTTTTACCGGGATTCGAACCGTGATCACATGGTGAAACTGCAGTAGCCTTTAACCACTAGGCCATCCTGCTGGTATTTGTTTTCATGCTTATTTCAGTTTTTCTCATTTCTACACTAACAACACAATTGAGACATTTGGTCTCGATATTAATTTGTGTGCCATGTAGATTTGTTTTTGTAAAGTTCTTCTTCGTTGCGAATTTGAAGCTTTGTAAACTCGGGCTTAGTTGTACATATTTATATATGTTTGTTTAATGGTGTGTTCAGTTTATACTTATATTTAAGAATTCATGAGCTTAGCACCGGCTTATAATAATTTAATTTCAATTATTATGTTTTTCTAGGAGAAACTGAAAATAAAGAAACATTTACTGGCATATTGCGATGGACCCATTTCGAAAACCGCCAACGTAATAATCATCAGGCAAGTTTGTAATGTTATCAAAGGTTTCACCGGGATTCGAACCGTGAATCACATGGTGAAACTGCTGTAGTCTTTAACCACTAGGACATCCTGCTGGTATATGTTTTCATGCTTAATTAAATTTTTCTCATTTCTACACTAACAACACAATTGAGACATTTTGTCTTTATATTAATTTGTGTGCCATGTAGATTTGTTTTTGTAAAGTTCTTCTTCGTTAAGAATTTGAAGCTTTGTAAACTCGGGCTCAGTTGTACATATTTATATATGTTTGTTTAATGGTGTGTTCAGTTTATACTTATATTTAAGAATTCATGAGCTTAGCACCGGCTTATAATAATTTAATTTCAATTATTATGTTTTTCTAAGAGAAACTGAAAATAAAGAAACATTTACTGGCATATTGCGATGGATCCATTTCGAAAACCGCCAACGTAATCATCATCAGGCAATTTTGTAATGTTATCAAAGGTTTCACCGGGATTCGAACCGTGAATGACATTGTGAAACTGCAGTAGCCTTTAACCACAAGGCCATCCTGCTGCTATTTGTTTTCATGCTTAATTCAGTTTTTCTCATTTCTACACTAACAACACAATTGAGACATTGTGTCTCTATATTAATTTGTGTGCCATGTAGATTTGTTTTTGTAAAGTTCTTCTTCGTTGCGAATGAGAAACTTTGTAAACTCGGGCTCAGTTGTACATAGTTATGTATGTTTGTTTAATGGTGTGTTCAGTTTATACTTATATTTAAGAATTCATGAGCTTAACACCGACTTATAGTAATTGAATTTCAATTATTATGTTTTTCTAAGAGAAACTGAAAAGGAAGGAACATTTACTGGCATATTGCGATGGACCCATTTCGAAAACCGCCAACGTAATCATCATCAGGCAATTTTGTAATGTTATCAAAGGTTTTACCGGGATTCGAACCGTGAATCACATGGTGAAACTGCAGTAGCCTTTCACCACTAGGCCATCCTGCTGGTATTTGTTTTCATGCTTATTTCAGTTTTTCTCATTTCTAAACTAACAACACAATTGAGACATTTTGTCTCGATATTAATTTGTGTGCCATGTAGATTTGTTTTTGTAAAGTTCTTCTTCATTGCGAATGAGAAGCTTTGTAAACTCGGACTCAGTTGTTGTTGTTAACTTATTTATACTAAATTATTCTAAACATATTCTTACATACATATTTACATTAAATATACAAACTTACATACCTACATACCAATCGACACAAATATGTACCTGTGACGTCTGTGGGAAATGCAACATCAGCAAATTTGCCTAAATGCAAATTTGGTTTAGTCGTGCGGTGTACACACGTCTGTTTTAAATCGTGTGAATTGCGCTGTCAGCAACAATTAGTAAATGCCCCTTTTGTGTTGATTAAAATTTAGACTCTTTTTGTTACGGGGTAGCACATTAACTGGTTTACTCATTTGGCATTGAAATTGTTGGCTGTTTACACTATATCTCCCTTTTTTCAGAATGCTTATGCATTTGGCGAATGCATGAGCATTCTATTTTTATTCAATTAATTATAAATTAATTCTATATTTTTTATTTTATGTTTATAGGTTGAAAATTTACTTGTTCTATTAATATAAGTTTTTTTTTTGTGTATTATTATTTCCTTATTGTTTATGATAACGCTATTTTCTGTGTTACTGGGAAATTTTTGCTTATCATTATTTCCTATTCTAAACGGGATTAAAGTGTAATTAATTTTACTATCGATATTTTTTACTTTATAGGGTATTAGAGTAAAATTATTATTTTTATCGATATTTTCTACCTTATAGGGCCCTATATATCTACTATCTAACTTATAAGCTGTTTCATTTTTTACTAATACTAGATTTCCTATAGTTATTTCCTTAGAGTGAATACTAACTAATCTTTTGTTTTTCTTTAGCTTCTTTTACTAATTTAAAGGCTCCATCCTGTGCTATTTGTAACCTATATTTAATTTCTTTATCGTAAGCCTTATAATTGGCTACCGTATTTTCTTGTAAAAATTCGTAAGTCTGGAGTTTTTTACCAAAGATCAATTCGAATGGGCAATACCAATGGACTGTAGATGGGGTTGTATTGTAACAATATGCAAAATATTTAAGATACTCGTCCCAATCATCTTTGTTAATGGATATGTATGGCTACGTTCAACAGTGCCTAAAGTTTGGTGGCTATAAGGCGTAGATGTTTTGTGCTTAATATTGAGAAGCTTACATAGTTCCTCAAACAAGCTATTTTTATATTCAGATCCCATATCCGTTATTATTGTTTTTATACTTCCATATATTAAGATGAAATTTTCGAATATGGCTCTGGCTACTCTTTTTGCATGTTTACTCTCTATAGGATTTGCAACTAAGTATTTAGTCAAATCACATATTAGAGTGACAGCGTATTCGTTTCCATTTAGTAATCTTGGTAAAGGTCCAGTTGTATCTATTTGTACTGTTTCGAACGCCTTCGGTGGTGTTTCATTCAAAATCATTGGTTCTTTTAAATTTTTATAAATTTTATTTTTATTACAATTTACGCCTTTCTTTATATATTTTCTTATATCATTTTTAATATTTATGTAATAATATTTTTGTCTAATTTTATTAGTTGTACGATTGATTCCTAGGTGGCCACCATTAACAGGATCATAGTGATATTTTTGAAGAATCTTTTTAATTTTATCATTTTCCGTCACATGCACAACCTCCAGAGTTAATGCAATAGTTAAATTTTTGAGAACTTTGGTACCTATTTCTTTAAAGGTGTCTACTCGAGTATAATTAAACAATTTGTCTCCTAAGGACAACTGTATTTTCTTAATTCCCAAATTGCCGACCTTTTCCATAAGCCTGGTAAAGAATTGGCCTAGGTCAATCAACAATTTGATTCTCTATATTTATTTCACTACAAATTTTCTTTCCTATTTTGAATTATAATTTCGGAGGATCGAAAACGAGCTAGACTAATCTTTTTACTTCACATTTATTAAGCGCTTCGTATACTGTAGGGTTCTCTTTGTGACCTTTCTTCTCTTCATTTCTATTAGTGTTATTACTGGAATTCTTTTTAGTTTCCGATCTTGTCGCAATTTTCATTATTTTATATGCCTGTACTGACATTTCTTTTAAATCATTGAGTGCCGAGTAATTTTTTTTCCAGTTATGTACTCCACCCCAAAGTCATACTCTTCCAAATCTAACCTAATTCTTGTTAATTTTGATGAAGGGTTTTTCATTGAAAATAAATATGTTAAGGGTCGATGATCTGTTTTCACTTTGAATCTTCTGCCATAAACATATGGTCTAAAATATATAATGGCCCAATATATGGCCGCCAATTCTCTTTCGATCGTGGCTTTATTTATTTCGCTTTTGTAAATGAGCTTGAGGCATAGGCAACGAGTAATTGTTTTCCTTCATACTCTTGGCTTAGCACAGCATCGCAAGCATAACCACTTGCGTCAGTTGTAATAAAGAACTCTCTATCAAAATTGGGATATTGTAGGATATTTGGACTAATTAATGCATTTTTAAGGTAGCTAAAAGATTTCTCGCAGTCGTCTGTCCATTACAAAATTATATTTTTCTTACTAAGCCTTGTTAGAATCCTAGCGTATTCCGCGAAATTTGGTATGAATCTTCTATAATAATTACAAAATACGACAAATCTTTTTGCTTCATCGGCATTTTTGGGAGTTGGGTAATTTTGAACAATTTTAAATTTATTTGGGATTGGTAAAATTCCAGTACTTTTGCATTTATGACCCAGATAAGTAACTTCTTGACTGAAGAATAAACATATATCGAAATGTAATTTTAACTTAATTTTCTGCAAGTTGAAAAGACATTTCTTAAATTTTGTATCATATATTTTTCGTAGCAGCCTAATACGACTAAATCGTCCATGTATAAAAATGCTTGTGAGGGTTTCAGACCTGCGAATGCCAATGTCATCATCCTCTGGATTGAGTTTGGAGCTACTTTGAGGCCATAAGGCAATCTTTTGAAAAGATAAGTGCTGTTATCCGCTGTAAAGGCTGTGATATCCTTTGACTCTGGTCTGAGTTCTATTTGGTGAAATCCTGACATTAAATCTAGGCATGAGAAATATTTCACTCTTCCTAATTGATCCAGAATATAATCTATTCTAGGCAAAGGGAATTTATCAGCTGTTAATTTTTTATTTATTTTTCTGAAATCAACAACTAATCTCCACCTGTTTTCTTGTTTGCCCGTAAGGGATTTTTAGGTACCAATAAAATAGGGCTGTTGTACTCTGAGGTTGATGGTTCCACAATATCATTTGAATTAGTTTATTTACTTGTGTATTTATTTCATTGTTATGTGCTTGAGGTAGTCTATAATTTTTAATATACACAGGAGAGTTATCTTTCATATGCAACTTTTGTTTGTAAAAATTGTTGGTCATGATTGGTTCTGTTTCTAATGAAAATATGTCAACGAATTTTGAACATAATATGTTGAGTGATTTACTAGCGAATTTTTATTCAATCTTTCTAACTTTTCTTTATTATTAGCTTTACAGTGAGGTGTATTTTCAATTATTACATAATCCTCTAAACTTTCTGTTTTGATGTCATGATCTTGAATGATTGCATGTTTATCTGTTGTATTTATTATTCTTATTAAAGCTTGATTTGAGTTTACTATCGTGTTGGCTACAAAAATGCCATCAGTAAATTCTTGTTGACGTAATAATAGTTCCTTATTGTGATATGAACCTGTCTAATTACTTCGGATATTGCGGGTATTTTAATGCTATTGATTGTTGGTTTAATTGTTATTTGTATTACCATATCTTCTGGGTAATCGTATGGTCGTAGTATTAGGCTGTCCCCATTTTTATTATAATCTAAAATGCAATTATATTTTTTAATGAAGTCGAGTCCCAACATTCCATCACATGGGAAAGGGAAATCATTTTCTACTATGTAATAATATAATATTTGTGTCGTATTAAAAGACTATCATCTGTTAGATCTGCTTTTACTGTTCCAAGTGTGCTTGTTATGCCCCGGCCAATACGTTTTATATCTGTGATCTGTGAGTTATTTATCATGACATAACTGTCAATTTGACCCTTCTTTATTATTGAGATATCCGCTCCTGCATCTATCAGGAACGTTGAAGTTGACTTATTTAGAGTGGTATTGGAAGATATGTAGCTGTTTAGATGCAAGTTGAATGTACATACTTTATTACCGTTGGAGTTTACTGTTGGAGAGGAGTTGCTGGTTTTCTGTTGGTTTATATTACGGAGATTGCTCGTGTTACTCTGGTTAGATGATTTTGACTGGCCTCCAAATTTGCGTCTTGGAAAATTACTATTTTGTCTGTTACTATTATTATTATTATACCTGTTAGAATTACTTTGGTGGCTTCTTCGGAAGATACCTCGGTAATTACCTCTTTAGCGCGTCAGGTTGAACACTGTTTTTGAGTTAACCGTGGCTTCAGTACAGCTATTCGTAAATTTTGAAATAGCCCCGTTCATAGATGTGAAAGTTCCTGCTAGCATTGTCAGTTTAACTCTTTCGTTAGCCGAGTTCTTACACATAGCCTTTACAGCTGATTGTGTGGCATATTTAGTTGCCACATCAGGTGCAAGACCATCTGATATGTAAGCACCCTCTAACGATTTTGTTAATTTTTCGTTTTCGGCAGTGTACTGGTTAGCTGTTTCACTGCGCTGTTGGACGTTTAAGAGTTTTGCCGTAAAAACTTCTATAGATTCACCTTTAATTCTGAACTCAACTTTTACTTTATTGCAAGTATTGAATTTACAGTGCTCAAAAGGTTTCTAGCTGTTCCCTTGAGCTTAGTTTTTATCACGGGGACTGCTATGGTCTCATGAGTATCCTTAATTTGTTCTAGGATATCTAGTGCGTCTAAGAAACCATGTAAGTTTTCAGGCTTACCATCAAACTCAGACAGAATTGACGAAGCCGTTTTTAAAAATTCTACCGTGATTTGTACCATTTTGTCTTTTCTTCTTTGGTAGTTTGATCTCTGTATTAAAATTTGTCTCCTAAGTACAACTGTATTTTCTTAATTCCCAAATTGCAGGCCTTTTCCATAAACCTGGTAAAGAATTGGCCTAAGTCAATCTTCGCCTCAACGATTGCATTCTCTATATTTATTTCATTACAAATTTTCTTTCCTTTTTTGAAATATAATTTCGGAGGATCAAAAACGAGCTGGACTAGTCTTTTTACTTCACATTTATTAAGTGCTTCGTATACTGTAGGGTTCTCTTTGTGACCTTTCTTCTCTTCATTTCTATCAGTGTCATTACTGGAATTCTTTTTAGTTTCCGATCTTGTCGCAATTTTCATTATCTTACATGCCTGTACTGACATTTCTTTCCAATCATTGATATCTATTCGTGACAGAGCGTCTGCCACGTAATTTTCTTTTCCAGCTATGTACTATGTACTGGGTCTAGTTAATTTTGATGACGCGTTTTGCATTGAAAATAAATATGTTAAGGGTCGATGATCTGTTTTCACTGTGAATCTTCTGCCATAAACATATGGTCTAAAATATATAATGGCCCAATGTATGGCCGCCAATTCCCTTTCGATCGTGGCTTTATTTATTTCGCCTTTTGGTAAATGATCTTGAGGCATAGGCAATGGGTAATTGTTTTCCTTCATACTCTTGGGTTAGCACAACACCGCAAGCATAACCACTTGCGTCAGTTGTAATAAAGAACTCTCTATCAAAATTGGAATATTGTAGGATATTTGGAATAATTAATGCATTTTTAGGTAGCTAAAAGATTTCTCGCAGTCGTCTGTCCAATTGAAAATTACATTTTTCTTACTAAGCCTTGTTAGAATCCTGGCGTATTCCACGCAATTTGGTATGAATCTTCTATAATAATTACAAAATGCGACAAATCTTTTGCTTCATCAGCATTTTTGGGAGGTGGGTAATTTTGAACAATTTTAAATTTATTTGGGTGTGGTAAAATTCCAGTACTTGTGCATTTATGTCCCAGATAAGTAACTTCTTGACTGAAGAATAAACATTTATCGGGATGTAATTTCAAATTACATTTTCTGCAAGTTCAAAAGACATTTCTTAAATTTTGTATCATATGTTTTTCGGAGCAGCCTAATACGACTAAATCGTCCATGTATAAAAAATGCTTGTGATGGTTTCAGACCTGCGAATGCCAATGTCATCATCCTCTGGACTGAGTTTGGAGCTACTTTGAGGCCATAAGGCAATCTTTTGAAAAGATAAGTACTGTTATCCGCTGTAAAGGCTGTGATATCCCTTGACTCTGGGCTGAGTTCTATTTGGTGAAATCCTGACATTAAATCTAGGCATGAGAAATATTTCGCTATTGCTAATTGATCCAGAATATCATCTATTCTAGGCAAAGGGAATTTACCAGCTGTTAATTTTTATTTATTTGTCTGAAATCAACAACTAATCTCCACCTTTTTCTTGTTTTCCCGGAAGGGATTTTTTGAGTATCAATAAAATAAGGCTGTTTTACTCTGAAGTTGATGGTTCCACAATATCATCTTGAATTAATTTATTTACTTGTTTATTTATTTCATTCTTATGTGCTTGAGGTAGTCTACACTCAGAGAAAAAACGCCGTACTAAAATCCAGCACCACCGTACTTAATTCAAGCTTCTCATGTTCTTACTTTTTTGTTCTTGAAAAACGAACGACCTGTTCTCACAACAACAACCTTGTTCTTGAACTGACAACCATTTTCTTGAAAAGAGAACGGCCGGTCTTAAAATATGAACAAATGTTCTATTAATGAGAACAATGTTCTTAAATTAAGTTCAAGAAAAAAGAAACGGTACAATTCGTGTGCACTACAATGTTAAATACAACATTTGGCCCGAGCTACCAAGCAGTTGCAGTGGCCCAGCGGTTATGATGTTGCGGTTATGTCGTGTGGCGCGGGTTCGATCACCGTCAAACTCTGCATTTTTTTTTTAACAATTTTTTTATGTTCTATTTTTTTTAATCTTATTTTTCGTTCAGTTCCATTCACATATGCACCGGTAATTCTCAAATTTGTTATGAAATATTCACATATGCACAGGTAATTCTCAAACTTGTTATGAAATATTTTAAGTATATATGCAGATTACGTCTTCAAATAAGGATAATTTCTCAGTAAGAGAAATGTATGCATATTATGCATTTTTTCTTAAACCTTTGAATTTTGATAAAAAAAATTTTTGTTATAAATATTTTTTATTTATGACAAAAAACTATTATTAATAAAAAATATATGGGTACCTATTGAAAAAAATAATTTCCCCTGCCACCAAAGATCAAGCACGAACCGTTCTTGAATTGAGACTGAAAAATGTTAAATCGACCCCAAATCGTTCTCGAAGCGTGAGAACGAAAAATCTTAAATCAAGCCCAAGTAGTGCTTGAAACGAGCACAGAAGTTTCTCAAATCAATACCAAAGTGGTCATAAAATACGAAAGGTGTGCATGGAAAAACTGTTCTTAAAACAAGTCCATCGGTCACGAGTTAAGAAAAAACGTACTTAACAGACTTTTGTCAACGAATGTTTCTAATTTTGAATTTGCTTCGTTCGTTTTAGAACGATTTTTTCTCTGAGTGTATAATTTTTCATATACACAGGAGAGTTATCTTTCATATGCAACTTTTGTTTGTAAAAATTGTTGGTCGTGATTGGTTCTTTTTCTAATGAAAATATATCAACGAATTCTGAGCATAATGTTTTGAGTGATTTGCTAGCGAATGACGGGAAATTTTTATTCAATCTTTCTAACTTCTCTTTATTATTAGCTTTACAGTGAGGTGTATTTTCAATTATTACATAATCCTCTAAACTTTCTATTTTGATGTCATAATCTTGAAAGATTGCATGTTTATCTATTGTATTTATTATTCTTGTTCGGCAGGGGTGCGTCTGCTCTTGAGTCGGTGGGTGCACCGGGGTCGATCGCAGTGGGAATATGGCGCGTGGAATAAAGAAATAGACAAATAGGCGAGAATTTCTCGTTGTAATAATGTTTTATTGAATAGAAATAAAATATTTTGATGACAATATAAATGACTGGATTGCAGAAACACGGCAGAGATCGCTGGCGGCAGGTGCGTGCAGGTTGGCTGTTAGAATCCAAGAGGCCGGTTGTACAGAAAGCTACAACCGCTGATACGCAAAATCCTCCGTTTTGGAGGGGAAAGGCACCGTCACATCAACCCCGAAATGCATATACATGAGTGCTGACAAAAAGCACACATACACGTGCATGTACATGCATGTAGCGGTGATGGTGTGGGTGGTTATAAATTAAGTCGAGTATCGAATATCGATTCGCAGAGTTGCATTGGGGGGATCGCAAACAGATGCGGAAAAGTTAGGCATCCTGCCTAAACATGCCGGCCCCCCTTGCGATACGCAACATCGTTTTCCGCCAATTACCTCCGCTGAAACGAGAAAAATGAATATAAGACTTACACACTAAACTTAACCTAGATGAGGAGTTCGTCTGCGACGCAAATGGCCAGGAATACTTTCCGACTTGCTTAGCATGCCACCTAAGCTAGGATGAAAATAAACATTAGAAGGGGAGGAAAGTGAATATTTCTCGCCTTTGATTATACATAGTTCTTAGATATATATAGAATCCATAAAGTGATATGACGTAGAAGGTCAGTAGTGCTGGACGAAGAGGCCGAGGTCTCCGTTCCAGACTGGCAACGTTTTTTTCTCCTTTTGTTGGACGGAGAGGCCGAGGTCTCCGTTCCAGATTCGCATTATTTTTGTTTGGTTGGACGAATAGGCCGAAGTCTCTGTTCCAGGCTCGCATTTTTTTGTTTAGGTTTTTCTGGGCTGGGCGAAGAGGCCGAGGTCTCCGTTCCAGCGTCTAATGTATCGTGTCGCTCTCAAGGCAACTGTGGCATTTTATGGACGTACCGAGGCGAGTGGCCGTGAGGTTGGTTGGGTGAAGCGGAGGTGTTTTATTACAAAACGTTTGTTAGGATAGATAACTTAAGTGCATATGCGAAGCATATTATTAAATACAATTTTTACCAAGATGAAATGCGTTATTTACGTTCACCTGACATAAATTTGCAGATTGGCGATGCGTTCTCCGCGACGCGTTCTATCTGCACGTACCATTATGCTAAATGTAACATGCAACCCTGTCGTGTATTTATTGGTGAGCTGATAGCTGGTATGGTGAGTTTGTGGCGTGCGAATATATATACATATATGTATTTGCTTGCCCTTGAAAAAAACTAGGTCACTGGGCAGTAGAACACTAAGCCAGTAGAAGCAGTTGACTTTTTTCAATTTCGGAACTTTGTCGTGTCGGGATTCTTTAATTTCGGGACTCGGATTGTTTTTCTACCGAACCCTTATAATGACTGTTTGCGATGTTTGTTGTTGAAAAACAACAAGTTTTCCCGTAACAGGAATTTTCCAGGATACATTAATGTAGGATTGTGGTGAATAAATTACCCTCACCACATTGTTATTTGCAAAAGGATTTTCAGGCTGGTAAAACGTAAGTATGACAAATTCCTAACGGATTTTTAATAATTCTTTCTCTAATGGGTTTCCTATTTTTTTTTTCTTTTTTTCTTTTCAGTGTCAAATGGACCTGCGGCAATATATATGTTTGACACTGGAGTCTGCGGAGGGGGATGCGGAACATCCGCTATGCGGAGCGGCAAAGGGGCTCATGGCCATGTTTTGCGCTGGTCAAGGTCCTGCAGCATGCAGTGAGGGAGGAGCTGCGGGGCGCCGACCCCGGGGTGCTCCATGCTAGGCGCACGCCCATTGTCGTGAGGGTGCGCGGGGGGCCACGACGTTGTACTCCACATTTTACCGCGGGTGTGAAGGAGTGTTATGGGTGCGGCGGCCGCACCAGGATCCAGTGCCCCATTGGCAGTTTAGTTGCCGTGTGTGCCAGCGGGCACTAAGCTCTTTCTCGTGTTTAATTGTACATTTGAATGGGCATATGGGCTTTTTCCCGTACCGGTGCGGGGATTGTCTAAGGCGGTATGCGTCTTCGGCTGCATTATCCCTGCACCGAAAATGGATGCACTAAGGAAATGAGTTCTGGGGTTTTCACGAGTTGAAATACTTTTTGTTTTTTTTTTTTTTAATTTTAACATTTGAATTCTTTGTATTTATGAATTGGATTAAGTTATGTTATTTATGGACAAAAATTTAGTGTTCACAAATAATGTCGATATCCTTATTTGGATCGTGGTCTTCCTGGGTAAAGCGAAAGTGAATGTCTGAACCCTGACAGAGGCGTTGTAAAACGGACCATTTAGTGGTCGCGTTGGGTAACATGGCAGCTCTGCCGTTTGTCGTTTTTCTTGTATGTAAGGGTACGTACATACCTATGTACATACGTTGGTTACAAACTGCCAACGGCGAGAGACAAAACAAATGAACATTAATACACACCCATGTATAGAATGTCGAATTCCAATGAATTGAAAGAAGCGGTAAATAAATCGAATGATTTTTTTCTCGTTCTTTCAATTCTTTTTACTACGGCGCTTGGAGTAGGGCGCATGGACAATTGAGGAGGAAAAATGGTAAGTTAGTTTTAATATTTATTCTTACTTACTTACTTAATTGGCGCTTAACCGTCTAAACGGTTATGGCCGTCCAACAAGGCGCGCCAGTCGCTCCTTCGCTCCGCCAACCGGCGCCAATTGGTCACACCAAGGGAGTTTAAATCGTTTTCCACCTGGTCCTTCCAACGGAGTGGGGGCCGCCCTCTACCTCTGCTTCCATAGGCGGGTTCCGATAGAAACACTTTCTTGGCCGGAGCATCATCTTTCATTCGCATAACATGGCCTAGCCAGCGCAGCCGCTGCGTTTTAATTCGCTGGACTATGTTGATGTCTGCGTATAGCTCGTACAGCTCATCATTAAATCTTCTTCGGTACTCGCCATCGCCAACGCGTAGAGGTCCATAAATCTTTCGAAGAACTTTTCTCTCGAACAATCCCAAAGCCGCTTCATCTGCTGTTGTCATGGTCCATGCTTCTGCCCCATATAGCAGGACGGGTACGATAAGTGACTTGTAGAGTATGATTTTCGTTCGCCGAGAGAGGACTTTACTTTTCAATTGCCTACCTAGTCCAAAGTAGCATTTATTGGCAAGATTGATTCTTCGCTGGATTTCAGTGCTGATGTTGTTGCTAATGTTGATGCTGGTTCCCAAATAAACGAAGTCTTTTACTATTTCGAAATTATGGCTGCCAACAGTAGCGTGGTTGCCAAGGCGCATATGCGCTGACTCTTTGCTCGATGACAGCAGGTACTTCGTTTTGTCCTCATTCACCATCAAACCCATCTTTACCGCTTCTTTTTCCAGCTTGGAGTAAGCAGAACTAACAGCGCGGGTGTTTAGGCCGATGATATCAATGTCATCAGCATATGCCAGTAATTGCACGCTTTTATAGTATATTGTTCCAGTGCGGTTAAGTTCTGCAGCTAGTATAATTTTCTCCAGCATCAAATTGAAGAAATCGCACGATAGGGGGTCACCCTGTCTGAAACCTCGTTTAGTTTCGAACGGCTCGGAGAGGTCCTTCCCATTTCTGACTGAGCTGATGGTGTTGCTCAACGTCATTTTGCACAGCCGTATAAGTTTTGCGGGGAAACCAAATTCAGACATAGCGGCATATAGGCAGCTCCTTTTCGTGCTGTCGAAGGCGGCTTTAAAGTCGACGAAGAGGTGATGTGTGTCGATTCTCTTTTCACGGGTTTTTTCCAAGCTTTGGCGCATTGTGAAAATCTGGTCGATGGTAGATTTACCAGGTCTGAAGCCGCACTGATAAGGTCCAATCAGCCGGTTCACGGTGGGCTTCAATCTTTCGCACAATACACTTGAAAGGACCTTATATGCGATATTAAGAAGGCTGATTCCACGATAGTTGGTGCATTTTGCAGTATCCCCCTTCTTGTGGACTGGGCAAAGAACACTTAGATTCCAACCGTCGGGCATGCTTACGTCCGCCCATATTTTGCTAAGAAGCTGCTGCATGCGCCTTACCAACTCCTCGCCGCCGAACTTGAATAGCTCCGCAGGCAATCCATCAGCGCCCACGGCCTTGTTGTTTTTCAATCTGGTTATTGCTATTCTAACTTCGTCATAATCGGGCGGGGGGACATATATTCCATCATCATCGATTGCGGGATCGGGTTCTTCATCTCTGCGCGGTGAATTGCTGCCTCCATTTAGGAGAGCAGAGAAGTGTTCCCTCCATAATCTAAGCACTCTCTGGACATCAGTTACAAGGTCGCCGTTTTCATTCCTACAGGAGTTTGCCCCGGTCTTAAAACCTTCCGTCTGTCGCCGTATTTTTTGGTAGAATTTTCGGGCATTATTCCTGGTGGCTAGCAGCTCAAGCTCCTCGCACTCACGCCTTTCTGCTTCTGCTTTTTTCTTCCTGAAAAGGCGTCTCGCTTCCCTTTTCAACTCACGATAGCGTTCACACACTCCTCTTGTCGCGCTCGCTTTTAACGTAGCCCTGTAGGCAGCGTCTTTTCTTTCGGTTGCAACGCGGCATTCTTCATCATACCAGTTGTTTTTTCGTGGCCGCCGGTATCCAATATTTTCCTCGGCGGCAGTATGAAGTGCTTTGGAGATATGCTCCCACTGCTCCTGTATTCCTTCAGGATGAGTTGTGCCCTCAGAGAGCAGGTGTGAGAGTCGAGTTGCGAAATCATTGGCAGTCTGTTGTGATTGAAGCTTTTCGACGTCTAGCTTTCCTTGTGTTTTTTGTTCCTTGTTTTTAGCCGCGTTGAATAAATAAAAGAATTTTTATCTTAGATTATTAATTAATATTCCTTTTATTTTCATGTGCATGCGGAGGAGATCCAGGAGATGGAGCTGATGGGTTTTTATGTGTCGTTTTCTACGATATGTACCGGCATCGCAATGGGAGGCTCCAACTGCGGCGTCGGCCGCGCCGGCAGTTGTCACACTTTTGCGATGCCTATTGCAGCGTATAATAACGATTTCTTTCTTTTATTTCCAGGTTTTGATGCTTGTGGTGGAAAGTAAAATATAAAGGAACCAATTAGCATGCTTTTCAAACTTTAAGCCATGTTAACTTTGAGTTTTATTAAGCAACGAAATTGTGGTTTCATTGAACGCGCTCGCCTAGCTTGAACAATTCTCCAATTTGTAACGCGTTTCCCTACATCAAAATGACACAGGTCTTTCCAATCATGTGCGTATGCGTTCTCATAGGGCCGTTGTATAAAATAATCATGTGCGTATGCGTTCACATAGGGCCGTTGTACGAACTGACGCACTTTTACCAGGTGCTTTAAAGAAATCAGCCCTAGCGGCCTAACTATAGCGCCAGCACCAACGCCTTCTACAACATCAACGCCACCAGTTATGCACCATCAGCCAGCTGTGCAAAGGCGATTTTCAGATGTCGAGAACAAGCTGCTGATCGTCGTGTCTGGTGACGTTGTCGTCTCTGTTAGCGTAGTTTCTCTTCCAAGAAATCTTATGGGTTCCCTATGCTAAATGATCGGCTAATACGCATTGTAAAAATAAATGTGAATTATGTGATGCTAGTAGCGCCGTACATCCAGCAGATCGTTCGGGTATATCGACGCCGGCGAGTAGTGTAGGTTGTGCAGCTGCTCGCAGTACTCTGGAGCTTCATATTCAATTTTATATTGAATATTACTTTATATTGGTGTCCAGGCAAGGGCTGTGGTAGAACTTCAATATTATAAAGGTTGGCAATTCATATAAATTCTCATGACTAATTCGATTCCAATGATGATTGCTGTAAGGATTGCGGAAACGTATAGCTGAAGTAAGGGTTTATGGGTAGGGTGAAAAAATACTTGTGATAAATTGCCTTAAACGAAGTGAAGGCTATGCAATAATTCTTGCTGTTTCCGAGAGCGCCTTCGATGGCTAGTTCCCACATATAATTCGCCATTGGCAACCTCACATTCATATTTACATTAAAACATCCTTCTCCAAATAATGAATAAATCGTGCTGCACGGATAACGGCGCGCGCATCAAATTGTGAGATCCCAAATCGCTGTGACCTGTGGGCTGAATACAGAGTGATTGACTACTACAAGAAAATACAAAATTTGTATCACAAAAAGTGATTCACAACACTTTATATGAGGGATGATCCTTTGGTTGACAGAGAGCTATGAAACCTAGAAGGAGGTCTAGATATCGTATAGTTGTTCCTATGACTACGTCTCAATATTTCGCTTGCCGGCATCCCAGTAGTGTTTTGTCTTAGGTTTTAGACGTCTAATTCCGTCAGTATCGAACCTACCAGCTGAGCCCTTTAAATATAATTATGAAAGACATCAAATTTAGTTCCCCTAATCCTAGTGGAAAGTTGGTGCTCAAAGCTACGTACGATGTAGCGGTTAGCCGTCTTCAGTCGTCAGGGGATCTACTGAGAATGGGCGTACAAAATGAATCGGGCCAATATCGATTACCTCAAGTAGGTGTTGGACGTAATAGAGAAGTGCAAGGTACGGTTTATAGTACTGGGAAAAGAAAATGGAAGTGGACGATCTTCTCGAAGTTGTCTCATGAAATATTTTTTCACGACCCAGATGGTAATTGGTAGTATGGAGCCACTGATTGACCAGCGGGTAGCGGTCTATCGTAGGCATTTGGAGCGCATGTAAGTAAGCGAATACTAACACGTAAATATAGCCCATAACTGGCTTCAAAGAAATGTTCATTGACTTGTCAAATTATCGCGCTTGCGAACTTTATAAGAAAGGAGGGCGATACTACATTAAGTGCTTAATAGTTTTGGATTTGTAGATATCCGCCCAGATTAGTTTAATGGTCGGATGAGTGTTGTGTTTTTTTGCTGTTGCATGGACTAAATCAAAGTTCAATCGATTTTATCATCTCGTCCATCAGTTTCACATGATTAAAATTCCGATACCGAATAAAAATCCGACTTTTGGTTGATCCATATGCAGGGGCTGAATCGTAACATACGATCCGTGATCGAATGCCGTTTTTTTTTAAATTACAATACCTCCGAAATGGTGTATCGGATTAGTGAAATATGTGAGCTAGGACAACTCATACTCACTAGATCCATAAAATATTATAATTTTTTTCTTTTAAATAGTTGGATAGCCTAATTTGTATCGCTTGAGTGAAAATAGTTTTCGATCCGTGATCATATGTTATGATTCCGTAGCAGATTTCGATCCATCTTTTGATTTTGTTCTCGTCTACAGTAGGGTACAGAAAAAGAGCAGTGGCGATATTTCCTCAAACCTCGCCAGTGAAACTCCTCCTTTCTGTTGAAAATAGGTATCCAACAAGACAAAACGTTCTCTCATATCACTAACTAAACAATTTATGATTTTGAGACGAAGTTCCGTTTGCATGTCCCCACAGTTATTTGTAGATTGTGTCAAACCATGAGCAATAATTTAGATCGGTTTTAAGAGTTTTAAAGATGTTTAATATATCAATAGCCGAAGAAGCAAAAAAAATTTATAAATTCTGTGAAATTACGAAACGATTACCTACACCACCCCCGCATTGCAAGATAATATTGTTTCTGATGTAAAGTACAGAACCTTTTTGTTGTTATTAATGGGGGGTTTCAACATTCGCATTCGTAATCAATTAAAAAGTCCAAGAATACGTAATGAATTAATAAAATTGGCAAAAATCATTTTTGAGAACAGGCATAGCCGGCCACATGATCCAATCACCAGAAGCTTCTTGTCCAATGATGACTGATCTTGTGACACTCCCAAATTAAATCTGAACTGGTTGCTTGTACGAAGTAAGGAAAACGGGCATAAATCAATCCCCTTCAGCGAAAATCGTAAAAGAAAAGTACATTTAGTAGTAAATTAGTAGTGATAGTAAATTTGTAGATGGCACCAGGTTTTGGCGGAAATAATTAATTGTCTACTAAGTACTTCGTGAGTTGATAAAGAGTTATATTGGTTTGGTCATTCAGAATTTAGATGAAGAACGTCGAGCGTCAGAATTTTATTCAATAATACACTATCTCAGCTAGCCGGGGTGTACGTTGACGACTCGACCTAACCTCCATTCGTTGGGAGATAAGTTGTCTTCTTTGAGGACAGCGAGATCTCCCACCTTTATATTTTGTTTGGGATGTTTCCACTTCACACGTTTTTGAAGTTCAGATAGATATTCGGTTTTCCACCGCTTGTAGAAAGTGTGATGGAGGGCTTTGAGTTTCTGCCACCGATTGATCTTTGAGGCAGAGCTCTCACAAGCATCCGGTTCTGACGGAGCCAGTAGGTGGCTGCCCGTGAGGAAATGGCCTGGGGTAAGCGGCTCTAGGTGCGTTGGGTCATTGGACATCGGGCTGAGCGGCCCCGAGTTCAGGCATGCCTCGATCCGGCACAAGAGTGTGTGGAATTCCTCGAAGGTGAATTTGTGTGGTGAGGCTATCTTTTTGAAGTGGCTTTTGAAGCTTTTCACTCCAGCCTCCCACAGCCCTCCCATATGGGGAACGCCCGCATGGATGAAATGCCAAGTGAATGATTGGTGGCTGTACTTCGAGACAGCATTGTCTCGGGCTTGTGAAATGAAGGTTTTGAATTCCGATCGTAGGGATCGTGAAGCTCCGACAAAGTTTGTCCCGTTGTCGGAGTAGACGCTCTTGGGACATCCGCGTCTAGATATAAAACGGGCAAATGCTGCAAGAAATGATGGGGTGCTGAGGTCGGTAGTGGCCTCCAGATGAATCGCTCGTATGGAAAAACACACGAAAAGGCAGACATAGCCTTTGGATAGTCGACACCCTCTACCACGGTAACTTTTGATGTCGAAGGGTCCGGCGAAATCGACTCCAGTATTAGTGAATGCGCGGCTGAATGTCGTGCGTTCGCGAGGGAGAGTACCCATAAGCTGGGTCTGAACCCGTTTTCGATGTATGGTGCAAACCTTGCAATTGTGAATGAATGCCCTAATCATGGTTTTTACATTAGGTATCCAGTATTGAGTGCGTATCAGACGTAACATGAGTTGGTTTTCCCCATGCAGACTTGGTTGATGAAACATTAGGAATGTCAGATGGGATAAAGTGCAGTTGTATGGGAGGAGGATTGGGTGGCGTTCATTAAAGGCTAAGTCCTTTTACGCCCCGAGTCGCACCCCTACCCGAATGATGCCATCTTGGTCTAAGTAGGGATTAAGTGAGAGTATTGAGTACTTTTCCCTGCAATTGGTTTTCCAGCCTTCAAATCCTTATATTCTGGGCTATAATGTCGTATAGTGGCCTTAACTTCATCAGGGCAGATTAAGTACGACATGACATGGAATGAATTTTTTGCTTCGGTGTGAGTTCTTCGGTAGAACCTCATAACGTACGATAGCACCCGTAAAGCCCGGAATATCGGTAAGATTTACGGTTGTTGTTGCGCAGGTCTTTGCCGTCTTTTCCTCTACGGAGGTGATGTAGTCACTTTCTTGTGCTGGCCATTGGGAAGTGCTTTCTTTCAGCCAAGAAGGTCCCTGCAACCACAACGAATTGTTGACCAATGCAGACGCAGGTAATCCTCTGCTACCTAAACCTGCTCGGTATGATTCTGAATTTACGTGCAACCTTATTTCCGACCATGTCGATGATCTTGGTAATCCGGTGTGCGACGAATGTGGACCAGGAACAAGGCGGTTTCCTTACCCATACGAGGACGATAGTTGAATCCGTCCAAAGGTGCACTTTCACTGGTCCCAATTTGAGGTTCCTGAAAATTGATTCGGCGATTTCCGCTAACAGCACGGCTCCGCAAAGTTCCAAACGTGGAAGAAAAAGAGTTTTCACTGGGGCTTCTCGGGTTTTGGCTATAAGCAGGTTTGTGCAGACATTATCATCCGCTTTGACGCGTATGTAAATGGCAGCTTCATAAGCCTTCTCGGATGCGTCACAAAATCCATGGATCTCGATGTCGGTTCCTGGAGAAAAGTTTACCCATCTAGGTATCCTTATTTTATCGATCTCAAGGTATTGGTCGGTGAAGGTTTTCCATTTTTCCAGCGTACGGTTCGATATTGGTTCGTCCCAAGCAGTGCCTTCTAACCAAATACTCTGCATGAGTATTTTTGCCACAATGACCATTGGAGCAAGCCAGCCTAAAGGGTCGAAAAGTTTTGCTATAGCGGATAGGACTGCTCGTTTAGTGATGTTTTCGCCATTTCCTAGGGTTCCTGCTTTGAAATAAAATACGTCTGAGTGAGCGTTTCATCGTATTCCCAGGGCTTTTACCGAACTAGCTTCTTCGAACGCTAAGAAGTCCTCGCTGAGCAAATCAATTTTGGAGATGTCCTTTAGAATTTCCTCACAATTTAAAATCCACTTGCGTAATGGAAAGCGAATCGTTTCTTGCTTTGATGGTTGACGCTATTGTGTGTCCTCCTGATAAAACATCATCTACGTACATACTCTCTCTTAGTATACTAGCCGCTGTAGGGTGTGAATTTGCTACGTCGTCAGCCAATTGTAGGAGCGTTCTTATCACGAGATATTGAGCGCAATTCACTCCGAAGGAAACCGTCTTTAATTCGTAAAGACTAATAGGGTCATTCGGGGAAGTGCGATACACAACACGTTGAAATTTGGTGTGATTTTCGTTCACCCAAATTTGACGATACATCTTTTCGATGTCGCTATTGAAGACAAAACGGTATAGTCTCCATCGTAAGATAAGGACGGGTAAATCGGCTTGTAGAACTGGGCCTGGGAGGAGGATATTGTTTAAGCTATTACCGTTGGTCGTAGGGCTCGAGGCGTTAAACACTACCCGTACCTTTGTAGTGGTACTTTCCTCTTTAATAACGGCGTGGTGGGGCAGGAAGTAATGATCCGAATCGTCGGATGGGATATTCTTTTTTAATTTTCCCATATGTCCAAGCGTTTCATATTCTGACAACACTCGAATATATTCTTTACCTAAATCTGGGTTTTTTATTAGCCGCCCCTCATTCCTGAACAATTGAGAGCATGCGCGTTTCAGGACGGTCCTAAATTAATGTTAATAGAGTAATCCTGCCTGAATGGTAGTGATACGGTGTATCTTTCATCTTCATCACGTTTCGTTGTTTCTTTAAATAATTTTTCTCAGTACCTCTCATCTTCATTTAATATTTTATTTTTTGGCATATTTTCTACCTCCCAGAAAGCTTTAAGTTGGTTGTGTAACACAAACTCGTCGTAGAAAGACATAATGCTCTTCGCTGGATTCGGTGATTCGATACGACCGGTTAGTATCCAACCGAACACTGTCTCTTCGGCTAAGAGTGTGTTTAGCATATTCTTTTTTATACCGCTCATTACAATTTGGGGATATATGTCTCCGCCAAGTATGAGGTCTACGATGGAAGATTTCCAGTGAGTTTAGCTAGAACGAGAACGGGTGTAGTCAGGCTGAAGCAGGGATCCACTGGTGAACGTAAATCGATTTTGGACGCTTCTTTCACCTGCGCTGACACAGCATTTGTAATGCCTGAAACTTGGGCATGCATTTTCCTCGCTGGCAAATTGATGCTGCGTTTCAGTCTTTCTGTTATAAAGTAATATTCAGACCGAGAATCAATTAATGCCCGCGCGGATAAGTCGGTACCATTATCGTGAATGTGTACGCGAGCAGTTCCTAATAGCACACCTGTGCTGGAATTGGCATGGCAGGATTTGACATTCTGGTTCGTGGTTGTTCCGAATCCTGTCTTTTCCATGCCTGTGCCGAAGTTAATGGGGTGTTATTCGCATATTTGAAAGGATTGCGCACCGCCGGTGGCTGAAGTGTGTCCGCATGCAGGAGCGTGTGGTGACGAGAGTGGCATTTGGAACAGTTGTACGAACTGGTGCACCTCGTCACTGCGTGTCCTGGGGATAAACAATTCAGGCAGCCATTTGTGGATTTAACGAATTTAATCCTTTCTCCAGGAGTTAAATCGTAAAAATGTGAACAGTTGCGTAACCTGTGCTCCGTAGATTTGCACATTTTACACATTGATTTTGTTGTTTGCTTGGATACTTTTGTTTGAAAAGCACCAAGTATTTTCGTAGGGGTTTCTGTCGATTGTCGCGACGCGTTTGATTTTTGCACTTTAGAAGTGGCTTTCCCTGTAAAACCACACACGGTTTCAAGTGTCTGAAAATGACTTGACAAGAATTTGTCCATATCCTCCCACTTGGATATGTCCGTTTTGTGGTCAATGCTCTACTCCCATAGAGCCAACGTATTTTCAGGTAATTTTGTCGAACATAAATAAGTAATAATCGCATCCCAATTTGAAACATTTTTAAGGATGCTAAACAATTATTTATGTCACGCTGTAAGGTTTTGATTGAGCTGCCGCACTCGCTATCTATCTTTTTTAAATAAAAAAAAATTTGTAGTTGTGAGTTTACGAGAATCCGTTTATCCTCGTATCTCTCACATAAGTTTTTCCAGGCTGCTTCGAAGCCTTCATTTGTCAAAAGACATTTCTTGACAATGTCCTTTGCCTCACCTTGAGTTTTTTGGTTAAGGTGGAACAACTGTTCTACCGGGCTTAGGCGACTGTTGTTTTTATAGATGGCCGTGAACAGGTCACGAAACGTTGGCCAAGATAGGTAGTCGCCCTTGAATACCTCAGTATCGCAAGCTGGCAGGCGGATACTGTGTTCATGCACGCGTTCTCCTTTAGGACGAGCCTCCCTATCTTTTTCCTTCTTTAATTTGGCTTGTAGTTCAGCCATGTTCGACATGCATCGCAGGAATACGGCATATGCCGCTTTATGCTTGATCTTGACCGCTGCAATTTTCTTTGCGTCGAGCGTGTCAGAGTCAAGCAAACCCTCGAGGGCAGTCTCTGCTTTTTCCCACTTAGATTGCAGCTCTTTTTGCTGGATTGCAAGAGTGTGTATTGTGTGCAGAGCCACACTTATGTCGTTAAAGTAGGCGTCGAACTCGATTATTCGATCGGCCAAGCTGATGTAAGATTCCATGTTCATGGATGAAAAATTTGTGGACAAATTGGGTGAGGAATATAAATTTGTATGAACCTGTGCGAATCACCCAACCAACTACTTTTAAATTACGCAAAATTTTAGTTATTACTTTTAATTTGTTTATTTTTGTCTGACGTTGCAGATTATTTTTTTTTTTCCGTAAAACAGGGAGCAGGGGGAGCAACACCAATGTGTACCGTGCGAAGTAAAGGGGGCCACTCGTCAAACGTTTAATTTTATTATAAAATAAGTGCACGCGTTGATATAAACTCGACGAAAAGTGTGAAACCGTGAAATAAATCTTATGCAATAAAGAACAAAACTGTGTAACAAAGATTGATTAGAGAAATTAGCGAAAATAATAGTGACGCAAAAGAAACTGAAATTTGCCGCAATCGAATGTGCTGTGTCTGGAGGCCTTACCGCTGGTGGGGGGACAGACCAGATAGTCACAAGGAATCTAAGACAACGTTAATGTGCCGCGTTTGCACTTAATTTTCTTTTCGACACTAATAACTTATTCACACTTTTCGCGGTTAAATACGATTACTACGCGTATGGCACTCAGAATATATATTTTTACACGGTTTTTGTATAGTTTATTATAACCAAAAAAAAAGTGGCAAGAAATATTGCACTTACTTTGTGGCGATTTCCTGGTTTGACGTGGCACGTAGGTTGTGATGTGTTGCAGTGGCTTCAGATCATTGTCGATTGCTCAGTGTTTGACGCTGATGTGAAAATAGTAAACTTTCTCAACTTTTGTCCTATAGCTGCTGATTGTGGCAAATAACTTTCGTCGGATAACCTTTGTGGTTGTTATGTGATTTGTGGACTGTAATAGGTACTGTGTTCCAAATTTCGGTGAAGATGGACCAAGTGTTCGGCCGGGGTGCGTCTGCTCCTGAGTGGGTGAGCGCACCGGGGTCGATCTCAGTGGGAATATGGCGTGTGGAATAAAGAAATAGACAAATAGACGAGAATTTCGCGTTATAATAATGTTTTATTGAATAGAAGTAAAATATTTTGGTGACAATATTACCTGACTGTATTGCAGAAACACGGCAGAGATCGCTGGCGGCAGGTGCATGTAGGTTGGCTGTTAGAATCCAAGAGGCCGGTTGTACAGAAAGCTGCAACCGTTGGCCCGCAAAATCATCCGTTTTGGGGGGAAAGGCACCAACACATCAACCCCGACATGCATATACATGAGTGCTGACAAAAAGCACACATACACGTGCATGTACATGCATGTAGCGGTTATAAATTAAGTCGAGTATCGAGTATCGATTCGCAGAGTTGCATTGGGGGGATCGCAAACAGATGCGGAAAAGTTAGGCATCCTGCCTCAAAAATTCTTATTAAAGCTTGATTTGAGTTTAATATCGTGTTGGCTACAAAAATGCCGTCAGTAAATTCTTGATGAGGTACTAATAGTTCCTTATTGTAACTATTGATATGAAACTCTCTAATTAATTCGGATCTTGCGGGTATTGTAGTGCTATTGATTGTTGGTTTATTTGTCATTCGTATTACCAGATCTTCTGGGTAATCATATGGTCGTAGTATTAGGCTGTTCCCATTTTTATTATAATCTAAAATGCAATTATATTTTTTAATGAAGTCGATTCAGAGCAAATATATTGCAAATTTTAATTCTCTGATTTTTTGTAAATAAATTATGATGATTGGTATTGTTTTTTTGTAAATTGATTTGCCCCATTAAGCAAGGTCCATTCATTACCATGATCAGGAAAGGTGCCCATTTTTCCCATAACAGCCGATTTTACCAGGCCATCAGAAAAAGAGAACAACATATTTGTTCGAATAATATTACCACAAATTCCCCATCTTAAACTAACTTTCGAATATCGAATTTCCATGTTGTCATCTTCCTCACCTGCAGACAATTCATGTTACCGTCTTACTCATTTGCATACAATCTGATACAATTTTATTCATATGGAATTTCCTCATTTCCATATTGTCTTGTCACCTTCCTCATCTGCATACAATTTAATTTTTTCCTCTTCCTCCCTAACGCACCTCCATCTTATTATTGAAATCATATGGTATATGGTTAAGTGCCTTATGCTTCGGGCACAACTTTTATAAATTCTGAGTTCGACTACCGCGTCGACTCCATATTTCTTTTTGTATTTTTTCAGCTTTGGTCGTTGAAAATCAATCAAAAAAATCAATGAAAAGTTTCTTTTTTTAAGCCACAGAGGAAGACAGGAAATTTGAAAAAGAGCCCGATTCACCAGGCCATCATAAAAATGTGTAGGGTTACTGAAGTAATATAAATTGCATTTGGCATCGCTAATTACTAACTGAATGCTGCTAAGTAAAAAGT
Organism: Eurosta solidaginis; assembly: GCF_040869045.1. Taxonomy (NCBI): domain Eukaryota; kingdom Metazoa; phylum Arthropoda; class Insecta; order Diptera; family Tephritidae; genus Eurosta; species Eurosta solidaginis. The sequence goes on along the minus strand of NC_090324.1, from coordinate 24,848,677 downwards.
ACTATACAAACTAAAGAGGATAATAGAGCTATCTCCTTTGTACAACATATAAATATGTTTCCAAGTCAGAAATTACCGTTAGTTATATATATGTCAAACGCATTCACTCACCACTCACTAGATTGAAACTCATGCTTATAACTGCCTGTTAGGCCATCAAATGCTATAAGCTATTGTGGGATAGCTGTATACGCTACTGAATTGATATAGGTTCTCGTCGGTTCGAATCCCGCTCAAGTTAAATTTATTTTTTTTAGCTGAAAAATGCTGATAATGCGCCAAAATTGCCAAATTTTGCCGATAAGAGCGTTTTCTTACAATGCAATATCAAAGCAAAATTTTTTGCAAGAATATAATAATATGCTAAAACCATTTGACAAAATCAAAAGCTAACCAAATTCAAACAATTGTTGAATTACTTTCAATTGTTAGAAATTGTTCTCAAAGCTAAAAAGGTCATTTCAAGACCGTCGAAAGCTGGCATGGTAATAGGCGACCATATAAAATAGCAAATGCCGCTAAAATATGCAAGCATTTTTCCTAACTTCCATACCCGCCTTCGCCTCATCCACAAGCACAAAAGTCATACCAGAGACAAAATCTTAAATTTTGATTTGGTGTCTATTCTTATTACCAACACATTCAAACATTTCGTCCGGCCTCGTACATATAGGCCAAAACTAACACAACCTTAGATTTTGGCGAGAAAATCTTACATTCCCGCCTACGTCTCATCCACAAAATCACAAACATAAGAGGAAGAACAAAAAATCGAAGTCAGATAAAATTTTTATTTCTACTTGATTCCGCTTACTAACACATTCAAAGTTTCTGTCTTGTATCGTACATATAGGCCAAAACTAATACAACCTAAGAGAAAAACTTCCACTCCCGCCTGCTACACCTTGGCCAAAAGCAAACTTATAGAAATTTTTTTTCAAAGACATTGTGAAAAAATCCAATTTCCAAATCTTCAAAGTGTAAAGAAAGAAGAATCATTGGGCAAGAAACATTTTTATATTACCAGGTACTCATAAAATTTGGCGCGTGTGTGAAATGTATGAAAATAGTTTTTGGCTTTCGTACGCACATATGCCATTCCTTTTGGCATTGAGGCTATACCATACAAAACTTCATATTTCCATTTCTGTTCTGATATTTCGAAGTTTCAAATGAGGAGAAAAAAATCTTCTTTTTCCTCGCCGCCTTCACCTGACCTTCAACAAAATAGCAAAAGCGAAATATTTTTGAGCTCGTTCGCACTTGCTCTGGCACTTGCAATCGCAATGTGTAGAGTTGGGTCGTTTCGTTCTGAACTTGTTCAATTGACTGGGTCTCTCAACTGAACAAGTGAACTAGATCTTCGATTTCAGTTCTATTTGTTCTTTTAGTTCGTTTTATCTAATGTTATTCTTTCTCTCTTCTCGTTCACGAACATTGTAAATTCATACATACATACGTAGAAATTCACAGTGAGCACGAATGTCGATGATGCCACTTATGCGATATGTGTGTATATATTTATGAAAAACATCTTTTGTAAGAAACTAATTATTACATTCATTAAACTTGAAAAGTTCATATTTACAATTTGTGCCTGTACTCTTTCAACTTCCTGGATCTTCCGAAATTTGTAACTTTTTTTGAAGTTAATTATACATATGTATATATATTAACTTATTTATTCATAACACCTTTAAATATACCTACACAAAGCATTGCTGCATACACAGCATACTTGTTGACTTTTTTCGTGGGTCTGAGGGGCAGTGAACAAATTTGCTTGAAAAAAAGGAACAGATGAACAAAAAGAACCAAAGAACCGAATCTCTGAAATGACCGAAAAAGCGCGCCTCTAGCAATGTATTTGTAATTATACATGGTCAGTTGATAAGGTCAGAATAAGGTAATCAAAGATTTGAAACGCAAATAGTCAAAAGGGGGAAAAAATTACCAAAAATCGGCGGAATTTTCTATGACCTTGACATTTGCACTTTGTCAGGGTAGAATTAAAAGGGCTATAAAACTGTATACTTGAAATATTATTTCAAATTACAGAAAAAAATCCAAACTTAATAAATATAATTAACAAATATAATAAGCAAAATGACATCGACTTTTCGGCTTTTGCTTATTCGAAATTCATAATTCAACATTTTAATTTGATTTTCCAAAAAAAAAAAAAAAAACAAAAGAAAAGGCTTTATTTTATTTAGGCTCGAACCTCAAGCACATGCAGCCTCAAACAAGTGCCAAACACGTGCGTCAAACGTACTATATTCCTCCTGTTGTCTTATCTGCTACTTAAACCGCGTATACGCATTTGCAACGCCGCAAGGCCATTTTCAACCCTCCATTTCCCATTGAAATTAAGCTTTTTTACCTTTTTTAAAATTTCTAAATTAGTTTAATTAAATTCATATTACAACATAAAACATGCAAATATATTGTTACAAATAATAAAATTTAAATATAATTAATCCTACTAAATACCTATATTCCCACAAAGAAATCACCTTAAGAGAAAATCAAATAATATTAACACCAGCTGAAACTGTTGACAGAGAATTTTCTGCTGTTAGCAGGTTAACATTGAATTTGGATTGTATGTGGTGCAGTGCAAGACGTGTTCACATGCAAAAAAGTTGGAATCTAGCAAAAACTCCTTCACATTGTGCGATAAATTCTCTGGAAAAACTGTTCTTAAAACAAGTCCATCGGTCACGAGTTAAGAAAAAACGTACTTAACAGACTTTTGTCAACGAATGTTCGTAATTTTGAACTTGTTCGTTTTAGAACGATTTTTTCTCTGAGTGTATAATTTTTAATATACACAGGAAGGTTATCTTTCATATGCAACTTTTGTTTGTAAAAATTGTTGGACGTGATTGGTTCTATTTCTAATGAAAATATATCAACGAATTCTGAGCATAATGTGTTGAGTGATTTATTAGCGAATGACGGGAAATTTTTATTCAAACTTTCTAACTTTTCTTTATTATTACCTTTACAGTGAGGTGTATTTTCAATTATTACATAATCCTCTAAACTTTCTGTTTTGATGTCATAATCTTGAAAAATTGCATGTGTATCTGTTGAATTTATTATTCTTATTAAAGCTTGATTTGAGGTTACTATCGTGTTGGCTACAAAAATGCCATCAGTAAATTCTTGATGAGGTACTAATAGTTCCTTATTGTAACTATTGATATGAACCTGTCTAATTACTTCGGATCTTGCGGGTATTGTAATGCTATTGATTGTTGATTTATTTGTCATTTGTATTACCATATCTTCTGGGTAATCGTATGGTCGTAGTATTAGGCTGTCCCCATTTTTATTATAATCTTAAATGCAATTATATTTTTTAATGAAGTCGAGTCCCAAAATTCCATCACATGGGAAAGGGAAATCATTTTCTACTATGTAATAATATAATATTTGTGTCGTATTAAAATACTATCATCTGCTAGATCTGCTTTTACTGTTCCAAGTGTGCTTGTTATGCCCCGGCCAATACTTTTTAAATCTTTAGCCCTTCTTTATTATTAAGATATCCGCTCCTGTGTCTATCAGGAACGTTGAAGTTGACTTCTTTAGAGTGGTATTGGAAGACATGTAGCTGTTTAGATGCAAGTTGAATGTACGTACTTTATTACCGTTGGAGTTTACTGTTGGAATAGAGTTTTCTGGTTTTCCTGTTGGTTTATATTACGGAGATTGCTCGTGTTACTCTGATTGGTTGATTTTGACTGACCTCCAAAATTGCGTCTTGGGAAATTAATATTATGTCTATTACTATTATTATTATTATACCTGTTAGAATTTCTATAATATCTTCGGTTTTGGTTACCTCGATAATTATTATTTTGGTAGCTTCTTCGGAAGTTACCTCGGTAATTACCTCTTGAGCGCGTCAGGCGTAACACTGTATTTGAATTACCCGTGACTTAGTACAGCTATTCGTAAATTTTGAAATAGCCTCGTTCATAGATGTGAACGTTCCTGCTTGCATTATCAGTTTAACTCTTTCGTTAGCCGAGATCTTACACATAGCCTTTACAGCTGATTGTGTGGCATATTTGGTTGCCACATCAGGCGCAAGACCATCTGATATGTAAACACCCTCTAACGATTTTGTTAATTTTTCGATTTCGGCAGAGTACTGGTTAGCTGTTTTACTGCGCTGTTGGACGTTTAAGAGTTTTGCCGTGAAAACTTCTATAGATTCACCTTTAATTGCTGAACTCAACTTTTGCTTTATTGCTAGTATTGAATTTTCAGTGCTCAAAAGGTTTCTAGCTGTTCCCTTGAGCTTAGTTTTTATCATGGAGGCCGCTATGGTCTCAAGAGTGTCCTTAATTTGTTCTAGGTTATCTAGTGAGTCTAAGAAACCATGAAGTTTCCAGGCTTACCATCAAACTCAGGCAGAATTGACGAAGCCGTTTAAAAATTCTACTGTGGTTTGTGCCATTTTGTCTTTTCTTGTTTGGTAGTTTGTTCTCTGTATTAAAATTTTTTTGTGTTCCTCGTTCTTCTTTTTGTTCTACTTCTGGTTCCTCTTTCAAATCAGAGGCTGACTCCAGCAGGAATGTGCTAAAGTCTATTTCTATTTCTTTTTGAATCTCGTTGATACTATGAATTCTATATCATATTTTGCCAATGAGGACACCAATTTGTCTCTAACGCTGGTAAGAATTTGATATGCTTGGTCTTTTCGATTGCCGTCTAGTTTACATTTAACTGTTGTATTGTTTTTCCTATTTTGTAAAATGCTTCAACTATTATTTTGAGATGCTTTACTACTGTTTCTGCCTTTACTTTTGTCTATTTATTAATACATTTGTAAGATTTTCTCCTATCGTTTTTTCTTCTATTAGCAGTTTAACGATATCTTCCCATTTGCCCATTTGGGATGGTAGATAAAAAACTTTGTTAAACGTTATCTAAACCGTCGGCGCGGCTGGCATATCGCTTTTTTAGGAATTCGTTATGGGTTGAGTAGAGCTTCATAAACAAATTAATGCAACTAGCTACACAGATAATAAGAAGCATGACCTTAATAGTATCTAGTGCCTCAGTATGGTCTACTACTTGGACTGAGTTTACAACGTTTGCCGTTGGTTTTCTATTTGAATATGAAGAAAATTTTTTATAACTTTCATGAAAATGAAATTGTATGTTAATTTCGTCACGAAAACTAAAATTGAAGACCCACCATTAAGTATACCGAAATAATCAGGTTGAAGAGCTGAGTTGTTTTAGCCATGTCCGTCTGTCCGTCTGTCTGTTTGTATGCAAACTAGTCCCTCAATTTTTGAGATCTCTTAATAAAATTTGGTGAGCGGGTGTATTTGGGTGTCCGATTAGACATTTGTCGGAACCGGCCGGATCGGACCACTATTGCATATATCCTCCATACAATCGGTTTTTCAGAAAAAGAGGATTTTTGTCATATCTTCCTCAATTTAACAGATTGAAGATTCAAACTTCACCATATACTTTCGTATATTGCGCATATTGTTGTCTGAAAAAATTGATGAGATCGGTCGTATATATAGTATATATCCCCCACAA